>NC_052160.1:6074869-6441989 GCF_902713615.1 Scyliorhinus canicula | reverse complement strand
AAATTATCTTGTGTTTACTAAATATTAAGAAGAACATCATTTGTTTCTGGAGACTGAATGCAGCTTGATTCATTGCTTTTACCCCTATGGTGACTGCTGACAAGAAGAATGAATGTTTCTTGTGTTCACTTACAGAGGACGGGGTCGTCATACATATTGAATTAGTGTTTATAAAATTATGTCGCGGTGTGTCAGGAAGTGATTGATGCTTCCAGTACAGTGGCTGAAGGATGGTGATGACGATACATTGGTACACTCTTCATACCATCGCTGGACCAGCATGAAATGCTTCAGAATGATCACCTTGTTAACAAGAAAAGCTGCCCATCTATCCCACATTTGGAACTCTGAGATGAATACAAATTTATCAGATATTCCATTCTGCTCTTCCATTTGGAAAGAACAACAAGTATACACAGAACCGCACTCTATTCGCCTTACACATATGTATAGTGGGTATAGCTGAACAACAAGCCTATATTACTGAGTCATATAAATCAGAGAGGTACTTATAGAAGAAACAGATTTTGCGACAGCATGAGGCTTGTTGTAGTTTATATAATCTATTAATCATCAAATGAAGAGAGTCATCTTAAAGCACTCCGGTTGGAGTTCATGGCAATCAGATGTCAAGATGCTTTGCTTGGTCCTGGATTTGCTCGAGTGGTTTATTCTGATTTACAGCCCTCAAATATTTTCTGGTTATCTTAGCCCTATCAAATGAACAGCTTTGTACTTGCTTTATGTAGCCTTTATATTTTATACTTGGCTATGATATTTTCATACAGCAGACTTTCCTTCCTTTACAACAGGAATGGCTAGTACATCCTCAGTGATTCCATTTTCTGCCTCACACCTTGGGTAATTGGGCAACAGAAATAATCTTATTTTAATAGTGAGCCATTTAAAGTATGAGGAGGTTTAGGTACCATATTGCAGAGATGTGTGGATCACAACCGAGATGGTCCAATGAACTAAACTGTGTGATAATTATTAAGCACCATTTCAGAAATTGCTGTGCAGGTTAGGTGGATTGGCCATGCTAAATTGCCCCTTAGGATGGTGTTACAGGAATAAGGCGCGGGATTGGCCTACTAGGGTGCTCTTTTGAAGGGTTGATGCAGTCTCGAGGGGCCAAATGGCTCTTTCTGCACTGTCGGATTCTATGATTCTATTTTGCCTTCAAATTGGTGAGAATCAGTGGTTTTATTTATGCATTAATGCAGTGCAAGCATCACTGGCTCGGTCACATTTATTGCCCATCCCTAGTTGCCCTTGAACGGTGGTGGTGAGCTGTTGGTTTGCAGGTGTGGGTACAACCACAGTGATGTTAGGGAGGGACGATTTAAACAAAATTCCTTTAAGATTATTTTTCAGTTAATTATTTTGCTCCATTCACAGTAGCCAATCTGTGAGGAGCTGTTGCTTCCTATGTTGGTTTTGTGACTCTGCAAGATTGGGAAGTGCGCAAAACTGTCTCAGATTGGGTTTGTAATTCAGCAATGCCGCTGCTTTATGGCCTGGTCTTGGTGGGGAACCTCATTGCACAGTCCAAACGTTCCAGTCAGCTACAAGATTGGCACTGGGCTATACTGTAGCCTCACAAAGGAAAACGTATAGACTACTTATAAACTACACCTGTGGGATCAGCACAAAAACTCCACAGCTTTCACATCCTGACTGCAACTTTGCTTTACAACTCTGAGCATTGCTGCAACAGGATCCCTTGTCACAGTGAAAATTAGGACAATTTAGACCAAAAAATACAATCAATTCTATATAATGAATAGCACTAGCATTAAACATTAAGTAGCACATTGATAAATTAAAATGCCCTGTTATTTAAACGTATATGATTAAACAATTGGCTTTGTAATTGCTTTAGGTTTATGCCAACCTGTAAGATTAATATGCCATGAAAGGAAACATCATTAAACAAATGTAATTATCCATTACTATAATCACTTCAGAAGAAACAAATATATGTTTAACCAAACATGCTCAAGCCTTTGGTTCGTTAATATATCCAAAAGGATACTTTGAATAGTTTAACTTGAACCAGGTTTGGATCTTTGTTAGAAGAGATAAATGCCGATTATATATTTTAAAATTCATTTTTGGGATGTGGGCATCGCTGGTTAGACCAGCATTTATTGCCATCCCTACCCAGTTGCCCTTCAGAAGGTGGTAGTGACTTGTCTTGAACCGCTGAAGTCCTTGAGGTGTGGGTACACCCACTGCTGTTAGAGAGGGAGTCCTGGATTTTGCGACAATGAAGGAACGGCAATTTCGAAGTTATTACAAAACAACTTCCAAACTTCTGTCCCCTAGTTACTAAACTTTTCTAAATACACAATATTCTGTTTTCTGTTTGATAAAGGCTCTGGACTCGAACATTGGGGCGGAGTCTCCATTGCCCGCAGGTAGCGATTCCTGATCCGGTGGAGAATGGTGCGTCGGTCGATGCTCCGGTCTCCCATGTGCGGAAGTGACCACACACCCGCCGGCAGCACATATACCCCGCCGGCAGCACCATATACCCCAGGCAGCACCTATACCCCGCCAGCAGCACCATATACCCCGCCGGCAGCACCAAACACCCCCGCCAGCACACACACCCCACCGGCAGCACCATATCCCGCCGGCAGCACCACATACCCGCCGCCGCACCACATACCCCGCCGGCAGCACCATTACCCCGCCGCAGCACCATATACCCCCCGGCAGCATATCCCCGCCGGCAGCACCACACCCCGCCGGCAGCACCACATACCCCGCCGGCAGCACCACATACCCCGCCGGCAGCACCACATACCCCGCCGGCAGCACCACATACCCCCGCAGCACCCTACCCCCCGGCAGCACCATATACCCCGCGCAGCACCATACCCGCCGGCAGCACCACATACCCCGCCGGCAGCCATATACCCCGCCGGCAGCACCACATACCCCCCGGCAGCACCATACCCCGCGGCGCACCATATACCCCGCCGGCAGCACCATATACCCCGCCGGCAGCACCAATACCCCCCGGCAGCACCACATATACCCCCCGGCAGCACCATATACCCGCGGCAGCACCATATACCCCGCCGGCAGCACCATATACCCCCCGGCAGCACCATATACCCCGCCGGCAGCACCATATACCCCGCCGGCAGCACCAATACCCCCCGCGGCAGCACCAATACCCCGCCGCAGCACCACATACCCCGCCCAGCACCACATACCCCGCCGCGGCAGCACCATACCCCGCCGGCAGCACCATATACCCCGCGGCAGCACCATATACCCCGCCGGCAGCACCAGATACCCTGCCGGCAGCACCATATACCCCGCCGCAGCACCAGATACCCCGCCGGCAGCACCACATACCCCGCCGGCAGCACATATACCCCGCCGGCAGCACCACATACCACCCGCCGGCAGCACCAGATACCCCGCCGGCAGCACCACATACCCGCCGCCGCAGCACCACATACCCCGCCGGCAGCACCAATACCCCGCCGGCAGCCATATACCCGCCGGCAGCACCATATACCCTGCGGCAGCACCAGATACCCCGCCGGCAGCACCACATACCCGCCGGCCGACCACCTACCCGCCGCAGCACACATACCCCGCCAGCACATATACCCCGCCGGCAGCACCATATACCCCGCCGGCAGCACCATATACCCCGCCGGCAGCACCACATAAACTAGGTCATTTGCACCTGATCAATGGCTGGTACCCATCGATACACTTTTAAATAACAGGGCATTTAATTATCAATGTGCACTTATTGTTTAATGCTAGTGCTATTCTTCAATATAGAATTGATTTCATCTTTTGGTCTAAATTGTCATAATTTTTTCCCTGTGATTCTCCAGGCCTCTCAGCCAGGATTCACGCAGTTGTGGATTGGTGCAAGTATTTTCGAGCTTGGCCCTGACGCGGTGGACCCCACGATGGGTCAAGGGGGTCAGTGCCCCCAACGTCCATTGGAAGGACCCCCTCCCCCCACAATGAAAATCCTGCCCCCTGCCCAACTGCCCACCAGCCCCCAAACATAGACCCTCAACAGACACTGCGAACAGAGACCCCATCAGAGGACCCCCCCCCACCATCAGAGATCCCCAACAGACACTGCGAACAGAGACCCATCAAGATTCTGCCCTAAAGCTGAAGAGCAGTCCAGGCAGTCAGTGAAAAATCACTGCATTTTCACTTATCCTTTTCTAATCTGCTGAGTCAGACAAAAGTGTTAAAGCAGCAAATTTTATAAGTATCAAAGGCTTGCTCTAATGCCAAATTACTTCAAAGGGCCTGTAATCCCTTGACAGCCTTTGAAATGCAAATCTTCCATTCAATGTCACACAGCAATATATTGCATTAGCCAGCTCATTAACTGTTATTGGTCCAGACATAGCAGGTGGTGGATTGTTTGATGTATCTTTCCCTTCACACTTGAATGCATCTCCATTACCCTACTTTGATGCAATTTTAAAACAACTCTTCGATGATGACAGCTCATCATCACTAAAAAGCAGCTATATATTTTGACTACCTCGTTTTAAAAGCAGAAGCACTTAACTGCACTTGATGTGGTGGGAACTGTCAATCATAGCAAGAGTGTTTACAAACATTGTGGTTAGCATCGAGGTAGGGTAATGGATGCATTCAAGCTGAAGGGAAGATAGATCAACAATCCATTAAGCAGTTGTTAACTGTAGCAATAAAACAGTCAGTCACTGGCTAATGCAATGTATCTGGATATATTCAAGAGGCAGCTGGGATATAGACCTTGGGGAGAATAGGATCAAAGGCTATGGGGAGAAAGCAGGATTAGGCTATGAGTCGTATGATGAGCCATGATCGTGATGAATGGCAGAGCAGGCTCGAAGGGCCAAAAGGCCTCGTCCTGCTCCTATCTTCTATGTATCTATTGTCTGTGTGAAATTGAATGGAAGGTTTGCATTTCAAGGCCGTGAAATATTTTAAGCACTTTGACATGTACTTGGCTTTCGAGGAAGCCTCTGACACTTGCAACAGCTGCCACTTGAACACTTATATCTGAAACAGCAGGTTTGCGGAAGGGAAAATGAAACTGCAGTGATTTTTCAGTGAGGACCGTTCCTCAGCTTTCAAGCAGGGGTATGGGGGGGAGATGGTCTGATGGTCAAAATGGCCGCCCGATACCAGGATTCTATGGAATCCGCAAGCTCTCAGCCATGTATAAATTTGCTGGGAAAGGAGAGGGGTCTCACCTTTGCGCCGCTCCTCTGCCAGCGGAGACCAATCATGAGTCTCCACTGGTGGGAGACCTTAGTCACGAAACGGAGAATCCAGCCTGTTAACTTGGTTTCTCTCTCCACAGATGCTGCATGACCGGCTGAGATTTTGCAGAATTTTCTGTTTACTTTAGATGTCCAGCATCCACCATATGTGACTTTTGAGATATAGCATTGAGCTGCTTAGGGGGAATGAATTTCAATCATTGTTCAACTTTTGATTCCAAAACTCCAGAACACATATCCTCCAAAGCAAAGATCACCAAATGGAATGATGAGCAAGAGGGGATTCTGCTGAGCGACCTGGTCCAGGCATCTGCAGTGTGAATATTAAACCTGACCAAGAAATAGCCTTCATCAGCACCCCCCAAATAAAGCTTGATCATCTGGTCATGATTAGCTTCCTTCTTATGAAACAAAATACTGGACAATCACAGAAGGTCTGTGGAGAGAGAAGGGAGCTAACGTTTTGAGCCTTTAAAGATCATCCAGACTCAAAATGTTAGCTCCCTTCCCTCCCACAGATGCTGTCAGACCTGCTGAGATGTCCAGTATTTTCTGTGATTTATTTTATTTCCTACTTGTGAATGTTTCTGTGCACTAATTGACTGTTGAGTTTCCTAAATGACAGGGGGGTTGGGTAGAACATAGAACACATAGTGCAGAAGGAGGCCATTCAGCCCTCGAGCCTGCACCGACCCACTTAAGCCGTCACTTCCACCCTATCTCCGTAACCCATTAACCCCTCCTAACCTGGTAAAGGGAGGCAAACCCACAAAGTGAAGTTAAGGCCACAATCAGTTCAGTCGTGATCTCATTGAATGTCAGAGATGGCTCAATAGGCTGAAGGCCTCCTCTTTCTTATGTTCCCATGACAACAGTGGCTACGCTTCATTAGTTGTAAAGTGCCTTGAAATGTGCAGAGGTTATGAAAGGTGCTATATAAATACAATTCTTTCTTTACGTTAAGAACATATTTCTGCTGGGACTATGGCAAAGACCGACAATCAAACACTGGAGGGAGGATGTCAAGCATTAATTACCTCCCAATTATACATATTAATAGCAGACCACAGCTTAAATAAAAAATGGAGAAACGCAGATCTCTGATCTTTATTCTCCAGATCGCAGACCTGTTACCAATAGGAATTTTGAACAGTGGATACAAGAAACAACAATTCTTCAGGTACAGGATAAAGCTTCTGTACTTTATTGCATATTTTATATCTCGGAGCTATGCAGAGATGACACACCAGCTTATATGCGTGTAGGAACCTCATTCACAGTACTTTAAAATGCCCACTACCTGCTTCAACTCCGGTTCTCAGCTTTTTCTACAACTTGTTTAATTTTCTCCAATTACACGCCCAGACTTATCCAATCAAGCACAGTGAGCATCAATTGCAAACAGGCCCGCATAATCAGGCATGAAACAATTCAGCACTACACACAAGCCCCAAACTGGCGCACGGTTTTGGTAAAATGGTAATTGGTAAATTGTTATTGCAGACTGCTTTTCTTGCACATAAAAAGCTTCATGCAAAGATTTGATTGGGATGTTACTGAATTAATCGAAGAAGGATGAATTCAGACTCAGGAGTCAAGCATATGTTAAATATTCATCTCAAAAAATTGTGCCCATCAGAAGCGTCTCCTTCGAAAAAATTCAACCAGTGATATCTTACAATTTAATAAATTGTTGAAGTCCAAATTTGCTAAATTTAGGACCATTCTCCAAAGAACGATTTTTGAAAATGCTGAATATTTTGTCCTTAATTTTGTGGTGTTGTGCATGCCCATTCCATCAAAGAAAATATAATGTCAAGCTGTATTTTTCCCTTCCTATCTGCCTACTGAGCCACCCACACACAACCATAATACTCCACACAAGGCATCATCATTCCCCTTTATATTACATTTCTAAATCACTTGATCATATCATTTTTACTGCTGCACATAGCGAAGGAGAGATAGCTGCAGCAGAACACATTTGCCATGTTAGTATAGGTGGAAGATTTGTTGTAATAATATAAGAGCAAAAATACTGCAGATGCCTGAAATCTGAAATAAAAACGGGAAATGCTGGATCAACTCTGTCAGCGCCTATGGAGAGAAACAGGGTTAACCTTATGGGTCTGAATGACCCTTCCACAGAACTGTTGTTGAACTGCCATTGAAAACAGACCCATCACAAACAGTTACTGTACCTCAGCCTGCAGAATACCAATAGCAACTCATCACTTTTTTTTAAAATTTAGTATCCAATAATTTTTTCCAATTAATGGACAATTTAGCATGGCCAATACACCTACTCTGCACATCTTTGGGTTTTGGGGGTGCGACCCACGCAGGCACGGGGAGAATGTGCAAACTCCACACGGACAGTGACCCAGAGCTGGGATCGAACCCGGGTCCTCAGCCTGAGAGGCAGCAGTGCTAACCACTGTGCCACCATGCTGCCGACCAGTCCATCATTGGCTGCGAAGTGCATTAGTGTGCAGTGAGGTCGTGGTATAGGTTTTGCAAATCTCCTGGATTGTACCAGAGTCTCGGGGAGTTTAAGGTTAATTCTGCAGATACTGCGGTGACCAATTCAGGAGAAAACACAAGGGTAGGGTATATCAAAAACACTGCAACGGAGGGTTGGAGGCTGGGAGCTGGGAGGGGAAGAGGAGGGGGGGGGGCATTGGAATGCAATAGACAAGAGACATCGGATTATTTAATGAAGAATCTGTTCCATCTTCAGTTGGCCTCATAAGGCAATGCCTCGTGAGTGTGGGTATATTAGTGGGAGCATGCAGAGGATCAAACTCACAATGTACACTCCAAACAGATCTGGCACCTTATTCCTGAGAAGCTTACAAAAGATTGTCCCAGACTCCTCCATCACTATCCATATGTATGGCCTGACTAATCAGATGTGACAGTACAGTGGTGTACATTTAGGAAGCGGGGGAGAGGTGACAGAAGGGCAACGAGTCTTCAACATTTAACCCAGATCCCATCACGTTTCATGGCATCAGTCAAACAGAAAGGATTCTGCTGAGCACCACCCTCTGCTCTCCCTCAACCACACAATGCTCGACAATAACTATCTCCAACAAGTGCTCCCTTTTGGCATTTAATGGCATTATTATTTTTTTGTTGTGGGTGCCACTGGCTACATCAGCATTTACACGGCCATATCAGAAGACAATTAACAGTCAACCAGATGACTGTGGATCTGGAGTCAGCAGGCCATCACTAAGGACAACTGACTCCATCCCCTAAAGGACATTCGTGAGCCAGATGGGTTTTTACAAGAATCAATGATGGTTTCAGGTCACTGTTACTGAGACTAGTTTTCAATTCCTGATTTTGTTCACTGAATTCAAATTTCCCCCTCGCTGCCGTAGTGGGACTTGAACCCGTGCCCCCAGAACATTAGCCTGAGCCTCTGAATTACTCGTCCAGTGACACGACCACAACACCAACCGTCTCCCCCTCACTCAATCCCTCATGGACATCCTGGAGTTACCATTGACCAGAAACTGAACTGGGCTAGGAGTCCTGTGGTAAGTAACTCACCTCCTGACCCCTGCCAAAGCCTGTCCACCATCTACAAGGCACAAGTCAGGAGTGTACTGGAATACTCTCCAGTTGCCTGGGTGAGTGCAACTCAAACAATACTCAAGGAGCTCACCATCCAGGACAATAAGAAGTCTTACAACACCAGGTTAAAGGCCAACAGGTTTTATTCAAATCACTAGCTTTTGGACCACTGCTCCTTCCTCAGGTGAAGGAGTGCTGCTCCGAAAGCTAGTGATTTGAAACAAACCTGTTGGCCTTTAACCTGGTGTTGTTAAGACTTCTTACTGTGCCCACCCCAGTCCAACGCCGGCATCTCCACATCATGGTATCCAGGACAAAGCAGCCCAGTTGATTGGCATCATTTCCACAAACATTTGATTCCTCCACTACTGGCCCATGGTAGCAGCCGTGTGTACCAAATACAATATACACTGCAGGAACTCACCAAGACTCCTCACGCAGCATCTTCCAAACCCACAACCACTACCATCTCGAAGGGCAGTGGGTAATACCTGGCAACCCCACCACCTGGAGGTCCCCCTCATCATCACCATCACTCACCATCCTGACTTTGGAAATACATTGCTGTTCCTTCACTGTCGCTGGGTCTAAATCCTGGGACTCCGTCCCTAACTGCACTGTGGGTGTACCTACATCACAAAGATGGCAGGGGTTCAAGAAGGCAGCTCACCACCAACTTCTGAAGTGCAATTAGGGATGGACAATAAAGGCTGTTCTAGGCGGTGACTTCCACATATGAATGTGTTTTTAAAAATCCCTGGACGCGATTCTCCACAGAACGGATACTCGGCGCCGGCATGGTTGGCCCGGCACCGGTCGCGGGCTGCTCTACGCAGCCGGCCCGCCGATTCTCCGGCCCGGATGGGGGTTTGACCCCCGGGGGGGGGGGCCTCCGATGTGGCCTGGCCCGCGATCGGGGCCCACCGATCAGCAGGCTGACCTCTCTGGCTGGGGGCCTCCTTTCCTACGCGCCGGCCCCTGTAGTCCTGCGCCAAGTTGCGTCGGGGCCGGAGCGTTGAAGGAGGCCACTGCGCATGTCCTCGTTGGAGCCAGCACCACTGCGCATTCGCGGATCCCGCGGCTCACAGTTCGCTCCGGGATCTGTAGCTGGAGCAGCGTGAATCACTGCAGCGCCGTGCTGACCCCCTGTAGGAGCCAGAATTAGTGCGGGAGTGGCCCGTTCACGCCGTCGTAAAAAGCGACGGCGTGGACACTCTGCCGCGGGATTGGAGAATCCTGCCCCCTGTTCTTTTTAACAAGAAATAAATTTTAAATTTAAAAACAAGGTGATACGCTGAAGACTGATCTGCAGAAAATGGGCGGGATTCTCTGGGAATTGGCGGGGCGGGCAGAAACGGTGCAGCGGAGTGGTGGGAACCACTCCGGCATCGGGCCGCCCCAAAGGTGCGGAATCCTCCGCACCTTCAGGGGCTAGGATGGCGCCGGAGTGATTTGCGCCCCGCCAGCTGGCGTGGAAGGCCTTTGGCGCCACGCCAGCTGGACTCCGCCGGCCGGCGCGGGTCCGCGCATGCGCAGGTGCATCAGCGACTGCTGACATTATCCCCGCGCATGCGCAGGGGGGGGGGGTTCACCTACGTGTTGGCCATCGCAGAGGCTGACCCGGCTGGCGCGTAGGAAAAGAGTGAAAGAGTGCCCCCACGGCACAGGCCCGCCCACGGATCGGTGGGCTCCGACCGTGGGCATGGCCACCTTGAGGCACCTCCCGGGGCCAGATGCCCCCACAACCACCTAAGAACCCCAGAGCCGTCCGCGCCGCCAGGTCCTGCAGGTAAGGAACCAATTCCAATTTACGCTGATGGGATGGATATAGAATGGGCGGGACTTCGGTCCATCGCAGGCCAGAGAATCGCCTGGGGGGGGGGGGGCGCTGCCAGTGGCCACTGACCGGCGCGGCGCAATTCCCACCCCTGCCAAAACCCTGGTGCTGGAGAATTCGGCAGCCGGCGGGGGAGGGATTCATGCCGGCGCCCTCTGATTCGCCGACACAGCGGGGTGTCGGAGAATCCTGCCCACTGTCTGTGACAACTGAGGTACATTACCAAAGTTAGCAGAATAACAACTCTCAGTAGTTTCATTCCAGATTGTCATTTAATAAAATGTCCCATGACATTTATGTCTTCGGGCAGTACAATGGTTAGCACTGCTGCCTCACAGCACCAGGGACTCGGGTTCAATTCCACCTTCGGGTGACTGTGCGGAGTTTGCACTTTCTCCCAATGCCTGCGTGGATTTCCTCCGGGTACTCCGGTTTCCTCCTGAAGATGTGCAGATTAGGTGGACTGGCCATGCTAAATTGTCCCTGGATAATCGTGTCCAGGAATGTGCGGGTTAGGTGGGGTTACAGGGTTGTGGGGATAGGGCAGAAGCCTGGTTAGGGTGCTCTTTCAGAGGATCAGTACAGACTCCATGAGCCAAACGGCCTTCTGTGCTGTAGGGATTCTATGATTTATTGCGAAAATCGCAACTTCCTTTCAATTTCTTTGGCATCTTGGATTGTGCTGATTAACCTTCGCAACCTCCCAGTTTCTCTGTAGCAATGACTTAGCCTGTGACTTTTACAACCAGATTCAGGTTAGTCCGCCTCCCTTGTTATGTCGGATAGCAAAAATAACTTATTCAAATGCAAGTGACCTAGAAATATAACACCAAGGGAAAGGAGTTTGGGAAAATCTCTGTGCGAGTTAGTAGATTCATTAGCTGCACATTAGACATGGGCTTCATTCAGACTTTACCCGATAAGAATCCTTATTGCAAAAATGATCCAAAAATTATAGAATGTGCCTGATTTTGAGCTAACACACAAACTGGTTAAATCCCCTCAGTCACCTTGAATATGTCTTTCAGCTATAATTGGTCCCCAGGATGAAACGTCAGTTTCACTGCAGTGAGATTTATATTCTTGTACCCTACCCTGGTCAGTTTACAAGCATGAAGATGATTTTTTACAAAATCAGAATGCCAATTTTCATTGATAATAGACTTGTCAGGGAACGCCATCAATCAACTTCATTTTTAAGTAAAAATATTTCTCCAATTTCATCTTAATTAACATTACGGTGGTTCCACTTTGCACAGTGCAATGAAACAAGACTGATACCAAAGTCTTCATGTTACACACAAAACTCTCTATTTAACATATGCTTAGGCTGCTAAGCTTTCAAATATGTCGGCCCGGTTTCTATGCCAACAGCATCCATAAAATATATATTGTATTTTGCAATGCTCCTCATCACCCTAGCCTGTTACTCTCTGTGAAAGGGAAATGCAGTAAAAAGGAGTTCAATCAGGTTTTTATTCTACTGAAAATCTCGTAGGTAATATGAAATGGGGGGGGAAAAAGATGTGAACGTTACAATAGTGGCAGAGCAGGACAAATATTTTCTAGACAGCCTCTCTTTAATGAAACCCAAAGGGAACAGCTGGGGCTCCGCACTCTAAGAGCGATGCTCAAAATGATATAAAACTGCAGCAACTGAGATGCTAAGCTTCAAGTCCCATGGTGACAGCTCATCCAGAATTACATTTGTCATCTTAATTCAATTGAAATGACAAAATGTATTAGTCTTGAAGATTCAGTACCACAACAATTTTTTTTTAAATATAGTCCGTCAGCACTGTTTATGCCATTCAACTTTTGGTTCTACACGTTAAATAAGAGGAAATAAATTATCTTTATGCAAAAAAAACTTTTAAAAATGAGCTGCCTCAGAACCAAAGAACCAATGTTGCATTTTGTAGAATCTGTGGCAGCAACATATTCGAGGACGCTGGTGTCTTATTCCAAAAAGCTATTTGAAATGTGAAACTCAGATTAGTGCATTAATCTGAAAAGCATTCTATGCATCGTGGCACAGAAAATTTACTTGCAAGCCAGTTGCATATTTTTGCATTGCTGAATTAACAGTTAATTATTCATAAGGAGTGAAATACTGCAGCAAAACATACCACACAAAGTTTGGGCCTCAAAGGGCTAGAAATTATTAGGTTGCAGATCAGCTGAGTGTATTTTCCAATCAGCATGACTATAAGAATTAGTTATGCTGTTGCCTAGCTTCTCTATTATATGAAAATTCAGCATCCACATTTCTGGATCATCATTAGTCAAAACCATCAGCGAAACCTTTACATGTTGAACGTCCCTGCCGATGCTGCCGTAATATAAAATATGCCGATCATCGTGATAAGCAAAACTTTTTTGAAGCCACCAGGGCCATCTATAGATCAAGGTCAAATGGGGAAAATCCCCCTTTGCTCACAGGCTGTTGTTTCTCAGGCAGCACAGTGGTTAGCACAGTTGCGTCACAGCTCCAGGGTCCCAGGTTTGATTCCCGGCTTGGGTCACTGTCTGTGCGGAGTCTGTACATTCTCCCGTGTTTGCATGGGTTTCCTCCGGGTGCTCCGGTTTCCTCCCACAGTCCAAAGATGTGCAGGTGGATTGGCCATGCTAAATTGCCCCTAGTGTCCAAAAAAGGTTAGGTGGGGTTTCGGAGATAGGGTGGGGGTAGGGTGGAGGTATGGGCTTAGGTAGGGTGCTCTTTCCAGGGGCCGGTGCAGACTCGATGGGCTGAATGGCCTCCTTCTGCACTGTAAATTCTATGATTCTCTTCTTAAGGGTGGCAACGCCATCCGTCCACATTTTCATCAATCGTGAATCCACGGTGGTGGCTACCACTCTCCGGACTGACCCCCAGTACCCTGTGGGTGAACCGCCATTGATGGGTAAGCTGCAACAAGTAAAGACTGAAAAACAACAGAGCCTGGAATTCCAGCTAAGATTTTCCGAGTTGGAGGACTTCTACTCACATTCGAACTCCAAGGACTCAGCCTGCGAAAGCAAAATGTGCCCCCCCACCCCACACTTTTATAAGGTGGCGAAGGAGTCCACACCGAGTGGTTCAAAGGTACTAGGACGAGATTCTACGCAAATGCGGAGAATCGTAAAGGCTGCCGTGGGACAGACCGTGACCCACGGCAGCCTTCACGGCCACTTCCGGGGCCGATTCTCCCCGCCGGGCGGGGCTAGGAGCGTGGCCCCTTTGTATCACGGCGGCGCGGCCTTGACGACGGTCGTCAAGGCCGCACGTCAAGCGTCACGCCGGCTGACGCGGCCGATTACGTCGGCCGCGCATGCACAGGTTGGACAACGCCAACCCGCGAATGCGCAGTTGGCGTCTTTTCCCTCAGCCGCCCCGCAAGACGTGATGGGTTGATCTTGCGGGGCAGCAGAGAGAAAAGAGTGCGTCCGTTACAGACGCACGGCCCGCGATCGGTGGGCACCGATCGCGGGCCTATGCCCCCCTTGGCACGCCCCCGGCGTGGGGGGCGGAGAATCGCGCCCAGTTTATTTGCAATAACTATTATACACATCACATGGTAGACCCCAACTGGGTCTGCCTTGCCGGGTGCCTAACTGGATGGCTTTATATAACCTACAACTAGACATTGTTTAGAGGTCCCCCTCCCCACTTAACGGAGGAGCTCATAATCTGCAAGGTTCACGGGGAAGTTAATTGTTCCCACCCTGTAAGATACTTGCGCGTTATAACACCCCCACTCCCAACTTCAGGAAATTGACAATTGTAACTATCTTGAAGAAGGGAGAGAAGCCGCACTGTGGAAAGTATCGAGGTATTTCCCTCTTACCCATAGCTGGGAAAATCCTGACACAATTCTCCTGAATCACCCACATCCTGTGGCTGTGGAAACCCTCCCAGAGACAGAGTGTGGCTTTGGGTCTTCCAGAGGAACTTCCAAAAAAATGTCAAAAACAACAGCAGGAACTATTCATCAACCAGCAGGAGAAGACCATTCGGCCCCTTGAGCCTGCTTTGCCATTCCGCTGATCAGATTGTGATCTCAGTGTCACTTTCCTGACTATTCCTCCACACTTAGTCAAGAATCTATGTACCTCTGCCTTAAATATATTTAATCAGCCTGCCTCGACCACTCTCTGAGTAAGAGTTCCACAGACTCGTGAACCTCTGGGAGGAAAGGTTTCTGCCGGGTGTCCTGCTCAGTATTTATCCCTCAATCAACGTCACAAATTGGATTATCTGATCAAGATCACATTGGTGTCAATTGGAGTTTGCTGTATGAAAATTGGCTGTTGTGTTCCGTACATTACAGCAGTGATTACACTTCATGAAGAATTTCATGCTGTAAATGCTTTGAAATGTCCAGTGGTCATGTAAAACACTAAATCAATGAAAGTCATCAGGCACATCCATTTATCAGGTGTGTACTTACAGATATCCGATTTCCCAATGTTCATCCTGCCCAGGAAAACCAACGCACCTGAACACAGACCCAGGTACAACTCACCTGTTGGCAGGAATGAAGTAACATGAACTGTTTACTGAAATCTACTCCCAGAGCAGCTCCTGCAGCAGAGGAAGTTACTAAGGAAGGTCACAAGATATTTTCAAATGGACATTTCAGAGAGCAAGGAAGAAAAGAGTGAGAAGGTAATGGCACTATCAATGGAGGCTGCATTTCTAAGCATGATTCAGCAGAGAACATGAAATTGCCTTAATAATCACCGGTCACAGCTTTCCCATTTGTTTGTCCTTCCTAAAGGATTCACATTTTACACCCCTGATTAGATGAACGCAGCAACTGAAATGTAATAGATCTGCACTGTTTACATTTCACACTGAAGGGTGGTCTGGCACGGTGAGCTATGAAACCGAAGCCAAGTTGGGCAATGTTTGAGGATCCTGTAGTGAAATATGAACAAAGTTTGAAGTTGGAACACTCACAGAGCCTATAGGTGTTCAACAAATGGCCAAAAAACTAAACCTGACCCAGGCAGGGACCAGGATTCTACCATCTTTGGGATTCACTTTTCCCTTGGGCAGTGCACCTCTTGCCAGCGGGTTTCACAGCGACATGGGATGGTTTCCATGGGAAATCCCATTGACAAGCGATGGGAAGACAGAATCTCACTGACAGTGAACGGCGCGTGAGCGAGAAACACGCGGCTGGTGGACAGGGGAGTCCCGCCTGGTATCTTTTATCTTTTGACGGCTGCCTACTTAACTTCTGCCCTGTAGACTTCCTGGGCGGGATTCTCCCATACCCGGCGGGGCGGGGGGACCCGGCATGACGGCGTGGCGTGAACCACTCCGGCGTCGGCCCGCCCCAAAGGTGCGCCGGCATGGAAGGCCTTTGGCGCCACGCCAGCTGGGGCCGAAGGGACTCCGCCAGCTGCTGACGTCATCCCCGCGCATGCGCAGGGGGGGTTTCACCCACGCATCGGCCAACGCGGAGGCTGACACCCCCAATGCGTAGGAAAAGAGTGCCCCCACAGCACTGGCCCAGCCGCGGATCGGTGGGCCAGATCGCCCCGCGCCCCCCCCCCCCCCCAGGACCCCGGAGCCCGCCCGCGCCTCCAGGTCCCGCCGGTAAGGGACCTAGTCTAATTTACGCCGGTGAGACTGGCAAAGAACCAGCGGGACTTCAGCCCATCGCAGGTCGGAGAATCGCGGGGGAGGGCACTGCGAGCGGCCGCCGACCGGTGCGGCACGATTCCCGTCCCCGCCAAATCTCCGGTGCCGGGAATTCGGCGGCCGGCGTGGGCGCGATTCACGCCCCCCCCCCCCCCCCCAGCGATTCTCCAACCAGGCGGGGAGTCAGAGAATCCCGCCCCCTGTGTCTGGGGAGATATTCTACTGCACCTTTATGGAGCTCTTTCTTCCTGATCGGGATAGGACCTTGCTTATATTGTGTCTGAGAGTCATTTCTATTGGGGGGGAACGTCAGAGTCTAACATTTTCATCAATGGGTTCATACTTTTTGCCTCTGGTGTATGGTTCGTGTGGTCCGGCTCTGTCCTGTGGGAAATATTGAATTTTGTATGTGCGGGTGTGAGGATTTTCTGCCAATGGAACATTGGATTTTGTATCTTTTTGACGGATGGTTTGATACGCTGTATCTGATTCCCCGTTCCTGAAGGTTGGTCACTCCTGATCTAAGTTTGTATTGTGACCACTGAACAGACTGGGGAATCAACCTGGGAATTATCGGCATTCCAAAGGGAGGCCTAAGCACCATCCCACTCCACCGATTCAGTGGGGCCTCAGGAATACCCCTTGCCCGGTTAATGCATCACTACACCCAACACTCCTTTTGAGGACAAATCAAACCAGATGAACTGCCTGCAGCCACTTCGGATTGTGATGAAGCATTTATTCTCAGGGCAGACATGCTAACAAGGGAAAAGCCATTCTGTGGCTCGGAGGTGACTTGCAAACCACTTAACCTGAACCAACTGTTAAATTGCTGCATTGAGGAAGAATATCTTTGCTGCTGTTAAATACCAGCACCAGGGAGGGAACCTCAACAATGTGATATTCTCTTTCACTTAGCTTTAGAACCAACTGTGGCGCTAACAATTATACTCAAAGACGAGAGACAAGTACAATAGAGGCTTTATTGCTGTGCGATGCTATTCCTCCATCTGCAACTGTAGACTAGGGTCTGAGTGACTCACACGGATATTTATACACAAGCTCCCTGTGGGCGGAGCTAGCCGGCAGGGGCTTACCGGAGGAGCCTGTATTACAGGTACAGCCATACATCCCCCTACTGCAAGTACACATAACTACAGCGGTTATATCAGCACACCAACCGAATTGCAAAGTTGTCCAATTGTTTGTGAAGTCAGTGGTTGCTGCGCCTCCTGTGAAATTAGGAGCAGAGGATGTTAGTACTCTTTCTCTTCATCTTGGACAAGATGTTGCCTATCCAGCAGGGCTACATTTCAGAAAGCAGTTAATATCCTGTGTAGTTGGCCCAAGGACACGATAAGAGGCAATTCTAAACGCTCAATTTGACACCCGTCCCTCCTGATCTGCTTTTCTATCCTTTAGTTCCTTCAAAGGTCGGGACTGGGTATCAGCTTCTAAGACAAACTATGCTGCCACAAATACTAACTTTAAGGGATTGCGTAAGACAATATAAGGCTTAGTGCAGTTCCCAGGCCTTCCTTTAAGGTTATGTTGGAAAGGATATTATTGCCACAGTGGGAGTGTAAAAAAGGTTCACCAGACTTCTTCTGGGGATGGAGGGAGTGTCTTACAAAGAGAGATTGGAAAAACTGGGCCTGTGTTCTCTCGGGATTTGAAGAATGAGAGGTCATCTCATTGAAACCTACAAAGGCATTTACAGGGTAGATGCAGATAAGGGTCTGGATCCTGCGCTGTCGGGATTCTCCATTGCGCCGGAAGCCCGGGGATTTCCCGACGCGTGGAGCTGCTCACAATGGGAAACCCCATTGGCCGGCTGGTGAGACGGAGAATCCTGGGAACGCGCCGCACCGCGGGGCGGTGATCCCTGCCCACGATGTTTCTCTTGGTTGGGGAGTCTAGAACCAGGGGGCACAATTTCAAAATAAGGGGGATGCCACTCACGACCTCTTTACACAGAGGGTGGTGAATCTATGGAATCATCTCACCTGGAGTTTGTTTAAGACAGAGATTTCTGATTAATAATAACGTAAAGGGTTATGGGGATAGTGGGGGTAAAATGCACTGACGTGTCCAATCAGCCATGAGCGCGTTGAATGGCGGAGCAGGCTCGATGGGCTGAATGGCCTCCTCATGTTCCTGCGTTACTGTACAAAGAGAACGGGAAAATAGAAACAGAAAACACTAGAACCATTCAGCAGGTCACAGAGTGTCTGCAGAGAGATATAGAGTTGGTGAATTCGGGCAATGGGCTTTGGTCAGCACAGTAAAAGGGGCTGTAGCTTACACTAACCCTTTGATGCCAATATATTCTGTCTCTTTTAATGGACAAAGCTACACTGGAAAAATATGCCTCAACAAAAATAAAAGAGGGCTTATCATACCCTCGGCAGACAAGCTACCTGACAATACAAAAGAATAAATCTGATATATGTAGAAAGGATCAATTCATCCTCCCAGCCTACAAAACACTTTGACAGACCAGCATATTAAAAAAGCTATTAGAAGCAGACAAACAGTTCAGCCAGTACCATGAGTGAAAACAGGCCTCGATTTCAACACAATAGGTGCGTTTAGAATGTCAGACAGAGGAAAATGCAAAACTGAACAAAACAATGTCACCACCGCCTTTCTTGATTACCCACATTCGTGATGGCCCTTTGACCTCCTGTTGCCATGGTAATTAAATTAGTTTTGGTAGCAGTTATTCCCAAATTCACCTTGCAGAAAATAAAGAGTTTACGGGAGAATTTTTTAAAATTCTTTCACAACACTCGGATGTCATTGGCTAGGCCAGCATTTGTTGCCCATCCCTAATTGACCTTGATAAGGTGGTGGTGAGCTGCCTTCTCGAACCGACGCAGTCCATGAGGTGTAGGTACACCCACAGTGCTGTTAGGGTGGGAATTCCAGGATGTTGACCCAGCGACATTGAAGAAATGGTGATATATTTCCAAGTCAGGACAGTCGGTGGCTTGGAGGGGAACCTCCAGGTATCAGGGGCAATTAATAAGGTCCTCAACCAACCTCTGCTGATGTTAACCCAGCAGCAGGCAGGTGGCTTACCATGTGGGAGGGGGGGGGGGGGAACGTCATCCCGTGTGTGGTTGTTTGCTAGCTCCCAGAGGGCAGGGTGCCTGCGTGGGGTTGGGCGTGCCTCATTCAAAAGCATTCAGGGTCCTGACCCCCCCATCGCTCACCTGTGGCCTGGGTCCATAATGATCCTGGGTCTCAGGTGGGTACTGTAATAATAATAATCTTTATTGTCACAAGTAGGCTTACACTAACACTGCAATGAAGTTACTGTGAAAAGCCCCTAGTCGCCACATTTCGGCGCCTGTTTGGGTACACAGAGAGAGAATTCAGAATGTCCAATTCACCTGACAGCACGTCTTTCGGGACTTGTGGGAGGAAACCGGAGTACCCGGAGGAAACCCACACAGACACGGGGAGAACGTGCAGACTCCGCACAGACAGTGACCGAAGCCGGGAATCGAACCCCAAGACCTTGGCGCTGTGAAGCAACCGTGCTAAGCACTGTGCTACCATGCGAACTTCCTCAATGGTACTGCTGTTCAATAGAGACGCTGGCCTCTGATTAAATGGCAGCTCGCAGAGGATGGGACCTCCAATTCGGAGGTCTTTGATCCTGAGGAAGGCCCACGACTGGCCTGTCAAGGGCCTGAGAGGAATAGGATGTGGCAATTCTTGCAGGAAAGAGATCCCCATCACCTCTATTAAATACCACCTGTTATATATTTTACATACAGTGAGGACAAGCACAGGTAGGACAGACAGCTTAGAAACACTGGCCATGCAGTTCAGTGCTGGGTACTGTCGTGTCAGATATGGCAACTCTCAGCTTATTAAGCCACCTGTCAGTGTGTCAGTCCGTCTGTCAGT
Source organism: Scyliorhinus canicula (assembly GCF_902713615.1). Taxonomy (NCBI): domain Eukaryota; kingdom Metazoa; phylum Chordata; class Chondrichthyes; order Carcharhiniformes; family Scyliorhinidae; genus Scyliorhinus; species Scyliorhinus canicula. The sequence goes on along the minus strand of NC_052160.1, from coordinate 6,421,735 downwards.
GTGTCAGTCCGTCTGTCAGTGTGTCAGTCCGTCTGTCAGTGTGTCAGTCCGTCTGTCAGTGTGTCAGTCCGTCTGTCAGTGTGTCAGTGTGTCAGACCGTCTGTCAGTGTGTCAGTCCGTCTGTCAGTGTGTCAGTCCGTCTGTCAGTCCGTCTGTCAGTGTGTCAGTCCGTCTGTCAGTGTGTCAGTCCGTCTGTCAGTGTGTCAGTCCGTCTGTCAGTGTGTCAGTCCGTCTGTCAGTGTGTCAGTCCGTCTGTCAGCGTGTCAGTCCGTCTGTCAGTGTGTCAGTCCGTCTGTCAGCGTGTCAGTCCGTCTGTCAGTGTGTCAGTCCGTCTGTCAGTGTGTCAGTCCGTCTGTCAGTGTGTCAGTCCGTCTGTCAGTGTGTCAGTCCGTCTGTCAGTGTGTCAGTCCGTCTGTCAGTCCGTCTGTCAGTGTGTCAGTCCGTCTGTCAGTGTGTCAGTCTGTCTGTCAGTGTGTCAGTCCGTCTGTCAGTGTGTCAGTCTGTCTGTCAGTGTGTCAGTCCGTCTGTCAGCGTGTCAGTCCGTCTGTCAGTGTGTCAGTCCGTCTGTCAGTGTGTCAGTCCGTCTGTCAGTGTGTCAGTCCGTCTGTCAGTGTGTCAGTCCGTCTGTCAGTGTGTCAGTCCGTCTGTCAGTGTGTCAGTCCGTCTGTCAGTCCGTCTGTCAGTGTGTCAGTCCGTCTGTCAGTGTGTCAGTCCGTCTGTCAGTGTGTCAGTCCGTCTGTCAGTCCGTCTGTCAGTGTGTCAGTCCGTCTGTCAGTGTGTCAGTCCGTCTGTCAGTGTGTCAGTCCGTCTGTCAGTGTGTGAGTGTTTCCGAGGGCAAGTAAGTTTTTCCAATGGGATTAGAGTGTACCAGTAACAAACAAACAGATACGTTGGCTGGCAGGACTGGACCTTGACAGGACCGATCAGATGAGTTACAGAACCGGACTGAATCAATAGAACATAGAACATTACAGCGCAGTACGGGCCCTTCGGCCCTCGATGTTGCGCCGACCTGTGAAACCATCTGAAGCCTATCTGACCTACACTATTCCATTTTCATCCATATGTCTATCCAGCGACCACTTAAATGCCCTTAAAGTTGGCGAGTCTACTACTGTTGCAAGCAGGGCGTTCCACACCCCTACTACTCTCTGACATGCCGTTCTCTCTGAGAAAATACACAAACATCAGACTGAAAGTGTGAAGTTTAGCTGATGGGTTTCAGAATCGTAGATCTAGATCTTCCAATTAAATGTACCCAACTCCCAGCCCTGCCAAACAGGCAACAAACAATCTGCTAAAATTCGACATTAAAAACATTCCCGTTTTCAGCAAAAGAACATTCTGCGGCCAGCCAGACTGTTGCTTTTATCAGTTTTGCTGAGAGTTTATCGACCTGAAGCGTTAACTCTGTTTCTCTCTCCACAGATGCTGGGCGACCTGCTGAGTTTTCCCAGCACTTTCTGTTTTATTTCAGATTTCCAGCAGTCAGTATATTTCGCTCCAGCTCTTATTGTTTTAAACGAAGGCTCGTCTTCCTCAAGATTAGTCTCAGTTGCTCTTTTCAGGTAAATCAGATATTCCAGGCACATGAGCATATTAAAAGTTGAAGCGATGCCTGGGAGGAATTGCTTTCTCACTGCACAGTAGCTGGGGTGAAAGCTCCCACCAGCTGTATGAGCGTGATCAACACCCATAGGGAGGGATGAGGAGCGATAATAAGAGCATAACAGATTGCAAACTTTACATTGGAAGCATGCTGGTATACCAGAGAGCAGATAATTCAGCTCCTACTGCTTTTACCTCTATATCAAACATTATTGCCTTTTAGAGGACGCAGTATTGATATTCATTTCCTGCGCAAGAAAATAAATCTCATTGTCTAAGCGAACAGAATAAAATAAGCTACAAATTATTTTTGCCGATAATAACTAATTAACATTCGAATAACCTTCCCATTTCAGCTGAGGCGTTTACTCTATTCGTTATCAAGTTGAAGGTCTGAGAAACTATTTTATTTTTGCATTTAGAATATTTGTAACCTCTTTTTGGATATTTATTTTTGCATAATTTAAGTAGGCGCGTCTGGATTCAAAAATGTCCCTTTTTCTGAAGAGCATGCCCATTCACAGACACCTCCCCCCCCCATTGAAAAACATACCTCCAGGTCTCACATCCTGTTTCAGTCCTTTCTAAACCTACAACTACCGATAATCTGCATTCTGAGTGGGCCGGGAAATTGGCAAGGTCACGAAGGATAGGCATGTGATATTCTCCCGTTTTTTCCAGGCCAGTGACCCCAATCCTAATTCCAGCTCCAGGCTCATGTCCATAGAGGGGGGGGCGACACAGTTGGAAACGCAAAGAAGGACCATGCTTCCCTGACGAGAAGGTGGGGTAGAAGCCAGAAGTCCTGATCTTGTCAAAAACTAACCACTGATAAATGTGAATTTTCCCAGTCAGGACATAAAGAAGCAGCTTAAAGTGGCAACTGACCTGTCAGCTTTAGACATCACCGACAGCAGACGTGGAACGCACCAGTTTTTAAAATGTTATTTCTTTCCTTGGTACGTCCTCTATCTGCAGTGATTTGCTTTCCTCGGCGTTTACACCAACATTAAATGCTGAAGAAGGAAGTATTCCTTCTTTGAAGACATTGGAGAGAGTGCGGAGGAGGTTTACAAGAATGGCTCCATGGATGAGAAACTCCAGTTATGAGGATAGATTGGAGAGGCTGGTACTGTTCTCCTCGGAGAGAAGGCAGCTGCAAGGAGATTTGAAAGTGGTGTTCAAAATCATGAGGGGGCTGGGCAGAGTAGATAGAGAGAAACTGTTCCCGCTTGTAGAAGGACCAAGAATGAGAGGGCACAGATTCAAAATAATTTTGCAAAAGAAGCAAATTTGTTGCGAGAAAATACGTTTTTGCACAGCGAGCGGTTGGGATCTGGAATGTGCTGCCTGTAATTGCGCTGGAGGAGGTTCATTCGATGATTACTTGAATGGAAACAATGTGCAGGGGTGCGGGGGAAAGGCAGGGGAATGGCACTAAGTCACGATGCTTGTTTGGAGAGTCGGTGCAGACATGATGGGCCGAATGGTCTCCTGCACCGTAACAGGTCTGTGATTCCATGATTCTGAACATTTGGTTCCATGTGTTCCTAGACCCAAGCTTCAGACAGTGCGCTCCTCCACCATCGCATCTTCTGCGATCACACATCCTCAGCTCACCCAAGGGACTCCCCGCCAGCTCAATGCCTCAGTGCTCGCCCTGAGATGGATGCAGCTGCACCGCTGCTTGGGAGGGAGAGACTGTGTGATGATGTGTGCTGTGCAGAGCCCAATGTACCTTTGTTTCTTATCCCAGGGGAGGAGGACAAGTTTCATTTGAGTCTTCGGCAGCAAGCTACAGTTGTAACTTTCAGTAGATGGGATAGCATAGTAAAAGTCTCAAGTCATTCACTGACAGTGATGGAAGCTTAGGTGAGGACCCCAGACAGAAGACGTTTATGATGCTCCCTGACTTGACAATATGACAACTTTCTGATTGCTGTATCCAATATTTCCTCCTTTCTTCAGGGAGGTTGAGAAATCAGAGGATGGGGAGCCCTGTCACTCTAACTGTTATCCTGCTGTTGTTATGAGGTTGTCTAAATTCTGTCAGTAGGAATATCAGTGAAAGGTTCTGCAATAACATGTAGTAGTCCCTGACTATCAGGGTGCAGTCACAGTTAGTGGGATGATATGTACATTCATACTCAGCTGCACTAGATATGAGCTCTCATTGGGGCTGAGGAACACCTGCTAAATCACCCCAGTGAATGATCAGTTTTCATGGTAAGGTTTCAGAGTGCTGGAAGATGGTGTGATGAAGATTCTCTGTCGGCGGGATTACCCACTTCACCCACAGTGCTCTCACGCCCGCAGATTTCCCGATGGCGTGGGGGTGCCCACAATGGGATACCCCATTGGCTGGTTGCCAGGGTGGAGAATCCCACTTCCAGAGGGGACACACCACACTAGACGACAGGTACAGCAGGACGGAGAATCCATGGTATATTGTGGAGGATTTTCCTTTGCTGCCTTGGCAGCTCTGGTCAGGTCATTACATTTTGCTCAACATTTCAACTGGACCCAGGATGCATTCACACTTCTGCAGCTTCATCTGACCAGCTCACCTGGAGGTCCGCAGAATCCTATAGCTAAAGGTGGACTCCGGGGAGAATCTCTGTGAGAGCAACTGGGCGGTGCTGTGAACTCCTGGTGTCTCCCGCCCATTGCTTTCTGTCATCATTTCCAGAGTTTCAAACACAAGAAATCAACAGGCCTGACTGAACAAAGTTCCGATCACAGTTGCCTCCCATACTTGGGGTTCGCCCACCATGTGAAAGTTACACTGACCCCGTAAATATATCTACTCTGTGGCAGGTGGGTGCGTTTCTCCTCAATCGTGTTGAAACAGAGAAACCATGCCCTTGTCAGAAAGTCCATGTTCAGGATGGTCTTTGAGCTGTCAACATGTTTGAGGGGATAGTCAGCTTTCTCTGAAGCCACTGGCCAGTTTATGTTAACTTTCTGAACGAGCATGTCAGTCCCAGAAAGTGTTAACCCCGTCTTGACCATAAACATGTCAAACGCAAACTGGAATGATGTAAATTATACAGAAACAGATCTCTACAACATTAGGAATGTCAAGGAGACAAAATCATCCGGACTCCTCCCACTTCCCAAAAACATTCTGTCCAGAGGAATATGTTTATTGAGCAGACACTGGCATTTTATTAAAAAATCATCAAACTGTTTAAACAGCTATTTTCAAATACAGTTGAAGAGTTCACTATCAAAACTCCTGGCAGACTGAGCCACTTATTATCAGGACAGTTACATCAAAACTGATACGGATTAAATAAATAGAATTCAAGGGAAGTTGTTGCGGAATCAACAGTTCAAAGTTCGGATCAATGAATGGCATGTCATATTCTGTCATCTGGGAATACTCCTTAAGCTGTTACATCCACTTACTTCTGGTATTCTGGAGTTCCTTCAGGGAGATAGGATCATGTCAGGTTTTAATCACATTGGATTAAGTAAACTGCTCAGTTAAAGATGGTTAATGTCCGGCCCTCAGCAAGTAAAACAGAATTATGGTAACCAAGCCTCTCCTTCAGTTGAGCAAGCTGGCTTGGGGATCTTAAACTTTTGAGCAGATCTTCTTAAACTGGCACCAACCAAGAATATGGCTCCTGACCAGTATCAATTGCTGTAGCATATTTGGAATTCCATCTCTACGGTCAGGAAGGTCCCATGGCACAGTGGGTGGCGCCCCTACCTTTGAACCCGAAACTCTGAGTTCAAGTCCCACCCCAGGACCTGCTGGCCGAGGAAGGTGCGTTCATAACGTGGCCAAACAGGTTGAGTGCCAACTTGCAAATCCTACTAAACACGCCAATGGCTGGCAGTACGAGCAGGAGAGCCTCCTGGTCAGACATGTGATGGAAAGAGAGTTGGAGCCTTACCATCTCGATCCATAGCTCTGGACTACACAACGATTGTAAAAGTGTGTGTGGCCACGGCAGCTCCTTGGGGAGCTGGTCACTTGATCCATTTGCTGGAAATGTTTTCAAGGCATCTATGCAGCTTCAGCAGTAATTCCAATGACACAGTATTCCCAACAAGCCCCTGCCAAGGTTACAGCAGCAGGGCAGGAGAATTCCCGGAGGGAGGATTCTGCAGCTCATCAGTTGTCCCTCAAAAACAAAAAAGCACTTCACAAAAAATGAATTACAGGAAACTATTACTTGGACAAATGTTCAGCTTCAGCTGTGGGTGGCACCCTCGTCAGGAGGTTGCAGTTTCCAGGTGGCAGTACTGATAGAGTGTGACACTATCTGAAATGCTGCCCTGTCTTCCCCATGAGATGTTAAACTGAGGTTCCACCTGCCCTCCTCAGGTCCAAAGATTGCATTTGAAGAAGAGCAGGAGTCTTTCTCTGAGCGCGGGATTTGCCGCCCCCTCCACAGCGACGGAGGCGGCCCGCTGTTCCCGCTGTTCACACCCTGCCATCACGGAACCCGCGGTAGGGGGACCAGAAGATGGGCCGGCGAATTTCAGCCCCAGTGTCAACGCTTACCCCTCCTCAACTGAAATAGAGGATCTGGTCTTTTGTATCATCGCTGTTGGTGTGACATTGTTGTACATGTGGGGGGGGGCTTGATGTTGCATTTCTCACATGACAACAGTTGCTGCTGATTTGCAACCTGCTGTGGCACTGTACAGATTCAAGTCTTTCTGTTTAGTGACCGATTTCCACTCAGGATTCCACAACCAGAGAGAAGATGAAAGGCTTTTGTATCTGCTTTTTCTGTAGAGCGATTGATGAGGGTGATTGTCTCAGACACAGAGGACTTGCTGATTTTCTCTGAGTACCGCCAAGGGATCTTTTATATAGACAGGAGGTTTGATTTGATGTTTCATTTGATGCCTGGTACCGCAGACCACACACTTCCTCTCAGTGCTTCCCACTATCAGTCTGGTTTGTGAGCTCCAACCTAAGGAATGGGGTTTGAATGAATCACGCTTTGTCCCAGACAACACTGCTCCCGAGAGAAACAAGCTCGAAAGTTGAGAAATTACTCCTTTACTATTCGGGGGTTAACTGAAAGTTATTAAAGGTTTCCAGGAGAATTAATGGCTGCTCATTAACCTCCTATATTGTTGGTTTCATTAGTGAGAGGAAATTGTGTTGCAATATCTACACAGCAACCTGGAGCAATGAGGCTGAGAAAGTGATAATAAGATTGAGCAGCTGTTAACAGCACTAAGGAGGTATTTAAATCCCTGGCACTTATACCAGGCAGCGTAAAGTACTCAACAATATCGCTGTACACTGCAGACACACAGGATTCACACAGGAATTATTTCAAGGACCTGATTCTGGAAGCACTGATACATAAAATCATAGAATCATAGAATTTACAGTGCAGAAGGAGGCCATTCGGCCCATCGAGTCTGCACCGGCTCCTGGAAAGGGCCCCCAAGTCAAGGTCAACACCTGCACCCTATCCCCATAACCCAGTAGCCCCACCCAACACTAAGGGCAATTTTGGACACTAAGGGCAATTTATCATGGCCAATCCACCTAACCTGCACATCTTTGGACTGTAGGAGGAAACCGGAGCACCCGGAGGAAACCCACGCACACACGGAGAGGATGTGCAGACTCCACACAGACAGTGACCCAAGCCGGAATCGAACCTGGGACCCTGGAGCTGCGAAGCAATTGTGCTATCCACAATGCTATCGTGCTGCCCTCCCTAACCTCCAAAAGGTTAAAGTCACACGTGGAACTGCAGAGCTCTGGCCCAAGAAACAGCTAACACAGCAAGATTACGAACATTGAACATGGCACACGTCGGTCAGAATTTTCCCATCTGGGACTAAATCCCATGGGAAGAATTGGGCATATTTTCCACTGTGGAGGCCGGCGGGTTTAACTCCGTATTCCACGACGGGGCGGATTAACGGCATTAGTCCTGGCATCATATCCGGTTGACATTTGGAAAAGGCGCCCAACATCACTTGGCCCTGGCAAAGAAAGAAGATGGACCTCCTGAGAAAGAATGTGAATCTCCAGGAACACTGTGAGGGTGGGAGATGGACCTCCTCACTGATACTGGATCTGTAGCTGCTCCCACCAACCTCTGCTCTTGTGTTCTATTCCAGGGTGGCTAGCGGCCTCCACCCCGCCTCTGGAGGTAGGGGCACTCTTATTTTGATGAGTCCTGACTTCCGCACACCAAGTTGTTCCAGACATGTTCCGGACCCAAGTGTTTTCCCCGCTGGCGTGGCGGAGAATCAGACGTGGATGGAAGATTCCAGTCAGGATTAGCGGGATGCAAATCTGTTTCATGCTGACCTCCAGCGGGTTTCCAATCCACCATGGTGGTTACTAGCGGAAAATTCACATGTGAATGTGAAATTCCCCCCCTCCCCACATCTGCCATTGAATCCGGGAGAACTCCACCCATAGTCTCCAAGCCACGTGGGTCTGGATGGGGGTGAGAATGGTTGCAGTGAAAAAAGATTTGATGTGCCAATTCCACGTTTCAAGATGCCAAAGCATAAAACCAAAATCAGAAGTAAGAGCATCAAGCTGATACCGCTCAGTAAGATCATGACTGACATGGCTGAGGCATTAACTCCTCTTTCCTGCCTGCCCAGCACCATAACTCCCTGTAGATCAGATATCTGTCTAACTAGCTTTGACAAAGGCTCATCTGGACTCAAAACGTTCGCTCTTTTCTCTCCCTACAGATGCTGCCAGACCTGCTGAGATTTTCCAGCATTTTCTCTGTCTAGGCCTTGAATATATTCAGTGACCCCAGCCTTTGCTGCTGGCCTAATAACACAGCCTCTAATAAATTGTCAATCAGTTGATCTGAGCATTTATAGCAATGAAATTTACTCTGGAAATCTCATAATGTGCGGCCACACAACAGCATCTGTAAAATACAAACAGCAATCCTGTCACTCACACCACGTTCACTCAGAACTCAACCTAGCCCAAGAAAAAAGTCTTGAACCTCCCACCGTATAAAACGTCTTTATTTAACACCAGACTTTGTGGAGTGCATCAGAGAGTGTACAGCTTAAATCTGTACATGGTTGCTTGCTGCACAAGATGGCACATCATTAATGGCGACAATAAGGACCTGGAAAAATCCCAACTTTCCATTTCAGGATACCATCCTGCAAACAGGTGGACACAAGAGGGGAGCTGGGGCTGGGGGGGGGGGGGGGGGGGGGGGATGAAGATAGAGTTTCTCCTTAGCTCAGTACTCTGGCTACACTGTTTATTGCCCGTACTAATCCACCGACACAAGACCAGCTGCAGAAATGTCCCACCCTCAGCACTGCAATTCAACCAGTGCTTGAAGGTTCATCTTTGCGACAGCGTTTTGATCAATGTTCCTCTTCAATTTTCTCAGCCCAAGTTGGTGATCTTCACTTTTCCCAAATTGTTGGATCGCAATCACCAACCAGGACAGGCGTCCATACAGCTGCACGCATCCCAGAGGATTGGGACAGTGAATTTGAGGAGGTAGTACTGGGTGAGTGAGTATTCTGGAAATGAGAAGCGTTGCTGATGAAGCTTCAGAGGACCCGTGCGTTTCCAGCCTCGGTTGCAGTGTAACAGGTATCTGAGCAGACAGATATTGCCTTTAATTGGACACAGCCGTCCGAGAGGCAGTATCCACTTCAATCACTTAGAAATGTGCAAAATACTGTCTTGATGAGAATGCACAAGTCCACATCTGAGCAGTCACAGACATATGGTTGGTTGAACCTACTTCCTAGCTCCCTAAACAGCACATTGTAACTCCCGTAGCACCTAATTCTCAGGTAAGATGTGATATTGGTTTCTCAAGCCAAATGGTGAAGCGTGAAACCAGACACAACTCCTTTCCTTCATAGTTGGTTTATTTACAAAATGCAGCTTAACTATGTCTGCCTTCCACCTCCTAACCATCCAATGTCCCAGCAGTCTCTCTTTATCAGTGCTCTAAGTACTTAATTAAATAATGACCGTACCAGTGTACCTCAACAATATAATTAACATACCATTAACAAGTTGTTGTCGTGATATTCAAATGCGTGGTATAAACGCATTGTATAGAATCAGAGAATTGCTACAGTGCTGGAGGAGTCCATTCGACCCATCAAGTCTGCTCCAAGCCTTGGAAGGAGTACCCTATCTAGGTCCACATCCTGACCCTAACCCCATAACCCAGTAACCCCACCTATCCTTTTTGCACACGAAGGGGCAATTTAGCATGGCCAATTCACCTAACCTGCACATCTGCAGACTGTGGGAGGAAACTGGAGCACCCGGAGGAAACCCACGCAGACACGGGGAGAACGTGCAAACTCCACACAGACAATCACCTAAAGCCGGAATGGAACCCGGGACCCTGGAGCTGTGAGGCAGCAGTGCTAACCATGTCGCCCCATGTGTCATTCATGAAAATTTCAACGGGACACTGTGCTCTTAAAGAGTAATTATGCCAATAAAAATAATCACCACATGGCGAACATTCACCTCAAAGTGCAGTAACACCTAACAGCCCAATACCACTACCACCACCACACAGAGGGCAGGTGAAAGCGAGAACGAAAGGTTTACAGAAAAGAGTACCTCTGGATAATATAGAAAAAGATTAAAATAAACACCTCTGCCGGGTAAACCACTCCTTCAAACTTCTCACCCTCCTCCCAGATCTGTCTATTCACAAACAATTAAAAATATTCACTTCAAGAACTGCTGAGCCGTTATCTTCCAAATGCTTTTTCAAAGCTTGATCAAGATGACATTTATAAATCTCTCAGTACTTTCCAATTCCTGATTTAAAAACAATTAAATTGTCTTGAATAGTTATTAACTTCTCCTATGTTAATAAGGTTAATATTTCCATATACTTTAGGGGGCTAACTTGGATAGTCCCCAGAAACAGGCACAGCTTCAATGTGATCTAGGCAGCAAGCCAGCTTTGTGTTGCCTGATCATTTGAATGATTACTGAGTGCAGCCAGCACTAAACACATTAACTGGAGGAATCAGCAAGGGCCATAAACTGTTAGCACCAGTTAAAGATCAAATTCACTGCTTAAAGTTCACCTGCACTTCTTAAAAGGGGAGTTACGTTGTGGCTGGAGCTGTTGTTGGCTGTCGTGCAGGAATAAGCTTAAAGACAGGCACAAACTGGGAGTGGCTGGGGCTCCTCGTTTTCCAGACACTGCACTCGGGACCTTGGCAGAGGAGGTTGGAAAGGAGGAGAGATGTCCTCTATCCACAGGGGAGCAGGGAGGCCCTCCAGACACACACTCAGGAGGCAATGAGAGCAAATAGAGCTGGAGGTCAGTGCCAGAAGTCAAACACTGAAGACCTGGATGCAATGGCGCAAGAAGTTCAATAACCTCGCACGATTGGACAAGACCTCAACGACAGTGAATGCGTTTTCAAAATGTGAGATCATAGGAACATAGGACAAGGCCATTCGGCCCTGGAAACCCTGATCAGCCATTCAATAAGATCACGTTCTCTCCATGTGCGCATAGGTTTACTCCAGGTGCTCCGGTCTCCTCCCACAGTCTAAAGATGTGCGGGTTAGGTGGATTGGCCATGCTAAATTGCCCTTAGAGTCCAAAAAAAAAGGTAAAGTGGGAGCTACGGGGATAGGGTAGATACATGGGCCTGAGTAGGGTGCTCTTTGTAAGGGCCGGTGTAGACTCGATGGGCCAAATGGCCTCCTTCTGCACTGTAAATTCTATGATTTCTATGACTGATCTGCTTGTGGCCCTAACTCCACTTCCTGTCTGCCCCATAACCCTTCACTCCCTTGACTATCAAAAATCTATCTAACTCAGCCTTAAATAAATTCAATGTCCCAGCCTCCACCCCTCTCTAATGAGGAGAATTCCACAGACTAACGACCCTCTAAGAGAAAAAAAATTCTTCTCGAATAATTCTTAAAAGGGAGACCTCGGGCGCAATTCTCCCAAAAAGTTTTGAAGTTCCCCATCGCTATTCAATGTCACTTAGTCACTTTTTTGGGCCCCAGGGAGTTTCTTACCGGTTTAGTCCACACTTAGAATTTATTTTAACACTGGGGAGCTGAACTCCGAGATCGAGCCACCATTTTGCAATGGTGCCCCGCCATTGTTCCTCACCTGTCCTACCCTCAATTATTTGTGCCCAGTCTATTTGGACCAACTCTTTCCTCAGGCCTGTATAATTACATTTGCCCAACGCTAAAACTCTAGTATGGCCTTTTGTCTTCTCTCACTCAATCTGAATTTGAAACTCTACCATGCTGTGATCACTCCTTCCAAGAGGATCCTTAATGACAAGACTATTTATCAACCCTTCTTCATTACATAATTCTAAAATAGCCTGCTCCACAGTTTCCTCCATAATATATTGCTCGAAGAAACAATCCCTCATACACACTGTGAAATCTCACTCGAGGTTACCCTTGTCAATTTGATTAATCCAATCACAATGCATATTAAAATCACCCATGATCATCATTGTACCGTTCTCACAAGCCCTCATTATTTCTTAGTTTGTACTATGCCCCACTTTGGAATTATGCATGTGGGCCTGTACATTACTCCTACCAAGGAGTTTTCCCCTTGTTTTTTAGTTCCACCCAGATTGATTCAACATTTTGGCTCTTTGTGCCAATATCATTTCTTAATACAGCCTTGATGTCATCTTTAACCAATAAAGTAACACCACCTCCTGTTCCATCCTATCTATCCTTTTGGAATACTGAGTACCTGAGGACATTTATCTTCCAGTCCCGGTCCTCCTGCAACCATGTTTCAGTGATCCCCACCAAATCATACCCATTTGTCTCTATTTGTGCCCTCAGTCCATTGACCTTATTCTGAATACTGCATACATTTCTGACTATTTCATTACTCTCTGCCCTGTTTGAATTCCTCTGAGTCCTTCTGTTCCCTAATTTCGTAGTTTAAAGTCTTTGTGGACGCCTGTTTATCCTTTCCACTGGAACACTGGTCCCAGATCGGTTCAGGTGGAGACCGTCCCAACGGGACAGATGCTTCCTGTCCCAATACTGATGCCAGTGTCCCAGGAAATGGAACCCCTCTTTCCTGCACCACTCCTTTAGCCACGTGTTTACTTCCCTAATTTTCTCATCCCCATGCCAATTTGCACGTGGTTGGGTAATGATCCAGAAATTATAACCATTGAGGATTTGTTCTTTAATAATGTTCGTAGTTCCTGATATTCCCCAAACATGTCCTCTTTCCTAGTCGTGTCAATGCTGTTTGTCCCAACGTGGACCAGAACAACTAGATCCTCCCCCTCCCTCTCCAATATCCTTTCAAGCCGGCCAGAACTGTCCCTCACCCTGGCACCGGCCAAGCAACATACTGTGCAGGAGTCTCAGTCCTTTTTACAACGGGTGCTATCATCCCCCTAACAATAGAATCCCCAGAACTACCACTTTTTTTTTGACCCCCCTCTGCTTGAATGGCCTCCTGGACCACTGTGCAGTGGTCGACTAGCTCATCCTCCCTGCAGCCCTTTTCCTCATCCAAACAGGGAGTAAGTACCTCATACCTATTGGTCAAGGTCACATACTGAGGCTCCTCCGTTTCTGAATTCAGGATCCCTCTACCGGCCTCTCTCGTAGTCACACCCTGCTGTGCGCACCAATTGTGAGGTACTTAATCTATGGGGTGTGAGTTCCTCCTGAAACAAAGCATCCAGGTAACTCCCCACCTCCCGGATATGCCAACTCATCAATTCTGAGCCGAAGTTCCTCAAGCAACAAACACTTGCTGCAGAGGTGGTCACTGTAGCTCGCAATAGGATCTATTAGTTCCCACGTCATGCAGCTACAGCACATCACCTGCCCAGCCATCTCTACTAAGTTAATTAATGAGTTTTTTGATGTATTTATTTTATTTAGTGCTGATTCCGTATCAGCCAATCAGGTCACAGCTTTACCGTGACATCACTTTTTCAGCTTCCGTGGAATCCCTGAGGTAAGTTACTTTACATTCATTGCTCCGAAGCTCCGCCCACCACCTCGCCAAACATGGCCAAAAGCGGACTTAAACTTTGTCTGCTGAATCGCATCCATAGATTGTAAATAGTTGAGGCTCCAACGCTGTGCCCACCAATTTGTCCTTACTCAGTGCTTCTTGTTAACTGTCAATCCTCTATCCATGCTAATATTTGACCTCTACACCGTGTAAGCTTATTTTGTGTCGTAACCTTTGATGTGACACATTACCAAATGCCTTTTGGAAATCCAAATTCACAGGTTCCCCTTTATCAACTTTGCTTGGTACGTCCTCAAAGACGCTAATAAATTAGTTAAGTGCAATTTCCCTTTCACAAAACCATGTTGACTCTGCCTGGTCCCATTATGATTTTCTAAATGTCCTTAATAATGGATTCCAGTAGTTTCCATATGACAGATGTTAGGTTAACTGGCCTGTGGTTTCTTGCTTTCTTTCTCCTCCTTTAATGAATAAAGGTTTTACATTAGATATTTTCCAACATGCTGGGACCCTTTTAGGATTATAGCCAATGCATCTACTATCTGTGAAGCCATTTCATTTAAGACCCTATGATGTAGGACATCTGGTCCAGGGGACCTGTCAGCCTTTAGGTCTAATAGTTTTCTCAGCACCTATTCCCTCATGGTGGTGATTGTTTAAGTTCCTCCCTCCTGTTCACCTCTTGATTTTCAAGTAGCTTTGGGAAGTTTTTAAGTATTCTCTAGTGAAAACAGACGCACAATAGCTGTTCAATGCCTCTGCCATTTCTTTGTTTTCCATTATCAATTCCACAAACTCACTCTCTAGCAGACCAACACTAGCTTTAGTTACTCTGTCGAGTGCAACGAGGCCAGAGAATCGTGCCCTTACTCTCTGTTTCATATTACTAGCCAGCTTTATCCTCTTTATTTAATGTCATTCTTTCTGGTTCTCAATCTGACCGATCTTCTGACAGACCAATAATCTTTGCAGATTTGTAAAGTGTTTCTTTCAATTTGACACTATCCTTAACTTCCTTATTTATCCTTCCAACTGCTCCACTGGACTGCTCAATTCACCACGTTCCCGTCGCTCACCCAACCACTGATCTCTAATAATCGGGACTCGTATCTGGCTATCACACATTTCACACAGCTATGAACCTCCATATCAGCCAAACAGATTGACGACACACAATCTGCATGTGGAAAGGCACCAACCGTCATTGGGATGCACAAGAATAGTGCAGGTGCTATCTCATTGGAGGGGACGTTGCACATGGATTCTGTTAGAGAGGTCTCAAATGAACACTTTGATGGGCATTGCCCAGAAGAACACTGATGGGTACGAACAATTAAATGTTTGGTGTACTGGGAAACCTACCAGGAGGCCTATGGTTAATTAAAGAAGCATGAAGGAGTTTGGTAACAGGTTGGCACAGGGTTATGCAGAGAGCTTGGAGCCCCATCCCTTCCAGCACAGAAACGGTGGCCGTGTCCATTCACACACTAGTGGAGCCAGCCATGATACAGTGTCTGATGGTCAGCACTGCCCCTTCCATTGCAGCCCGAACAGTAGCCACCTGATGTCAGAGTATGGCAGTGGAAGCTCACACTGATGCCACCATAGTTATGGATGGCAGTGTGTGAATCGGGCTGGCACGATGCCACAGGAGGCTGACAAGCCTGAGCTTCAAAATGGCAGCATCAGCATCAAATCCACATTGCTTGCTGATTGGTGGGCTTGTTGTATGTACTTCTGGCAGATATCCATAGCACCCTTAACAATATGGTGTCCGGCATGATTCACCCGACAACTGTGCATTTGTTGGGGACACCATTCTGGGCAGCTACATCATCCAAAGAAAGGTGCTAGTGAATCCTAAAATCTCGCAGGTAGGGGGAGCAACAACCTCAGTTTGATGAGCATCTGAAAAAAGAATTGTCTATTCTTCAGAGGGTGGCATGGTGGCAGAGTGGTTAGCACTGCTGCCTCACAGCGCCAGGGACCCGGGTTAGATTCCAGCCTTGGGGACTGTCTGTGTGGAGTTTGCACGTTCTCCCCGTCACTGCGTGGGTTTCCTCCGGGTGCTCCGGTTTCCTCCCACAGTCCAAAGATGTGCAGGTTAGTTGGATTGGCCATGCTAAATTTCATCGTACTGTCCAAAGGTTAGGTGGTGTTACAGGGGATGGGGGGGGAGAGTGGGCCTGGGTGAGGTGCCCTTTCGGAGGGGCGGTGCAGACTAAATGGGTTGAATAGCCTCCTTCTGCACTGTAGGGATTTTATGTCACATAGGTCTATTGTATATTTCCAGCAATTTGTTTTTTTGTATAAGTAACAGCTCAGATATGACCAGCATTGTCATTGGTTTGTCCAGATGTATTTGATCTGATGGGAGCTGAATAATTATGGTCTGTGCTCTTGGCTTTTCTATTATAACACTGGCCATTTTAAATAGGTTCCCATTAGTATAACAATCAGAAAACCTACTGCAAAAATTGCATGAAAAAGAGATTCTATGAATTTCTCCGGCACCTTTGAAGACAATTCAACAAGAGATGTCAAGATATCAATTTAACGTTACAGCTACATTATTAAATCTTGACCAGTTACAATCCTCAGATATGATTCACATAAACTAAACAGGAGCTTTGTGTTCCACACAGTATTTGATTACCGCGGCTTGTACAATTTTTCATCACTATCAAACCTTCCTAACCATATATTTGATGAATCCTTCCTGCAGGAGATATGATTCTCTTCAATCATATCCAGAATGTGATTAGAATGTGGAACTCGCTGCCACATCAGGTGGTTGAGACGATTAACAATAGTGCCTTGAAGAGGAGACCACTAAAACGTAACGTCATGTTAATTCTTCAACCCTCAGGTCCCAGGGTAAACTGGGCAGTGCTGACTGCATCCTGTTCGCACCCTCTGAAACTTGCTGCATTTTATAGTAATCGTGACAGTGCTATCAAATTGAACAAGAAGGGGAGGAATGACATGGTCCGGCACTAGAGAACTACAATCACTATGAAGTTGGTCACTCACGGGTGATTGTAGATATTTTGCTTGCATCAGATTTCAAACAGTTTCTTGTTAGTGTCAAGTAGCTCTCCGTCGTACAATAGAACATAGAACATAGAACATAGAACACTACAGCGCAGTACGGGCCCTTCGGCCCTCGATGTTGCGCCGACCTGTGAAACCATCTGAAGCCTATCTGACCTACACTATTCCATTTTCATCCATATGTCTATCCAGTGACCACTTAAATGCCCTTAAAGTTGGCGAGTCTACTACTGTTGCAGGCAGGGCGTTCCACACCCCTACTACTCTCTGAAAAAGCAATGTTGTGCTTTTTCCTATATTTGAGTGAACCTAATGAAATTGGATAATTAATTCAACTCCATTATGTTCTGTAACTCTCATGTGTGAAGAAGATTGAGCCGACAAGTATTAAAGGTAGAACGATTGCTCGACTTAGACAAGGTAAGGGGCGAGGAGGCTGTGGTGTGATATACGCCAGATAGCCAGTTAGTGAAAGAAGAATCCAAAGCCAGTCCCTAGTTGGGATTGATTTATTCACAGAACAAACCAGCAAGTAAGCAAAGCAAAGAGAGAATATGAGAAGAGGCTGGTAGCTATTCATATTACATAGGCAGATAAAAGGTTTGGTAAAAGTAGGACTGGGGATGATTAGAGACCAAAAAGGGGATTGGCTAAAGAGCCAATGAATAATATGCACCTGTCTTCACCAAAGAAAAATGAACTGCCCAGTCATGGAGGAGATAATTCAGATTCTTGAAGGGTTTAAAATTGATAAGGAGAGGTATCAGATAGGCTGTCTGTATTTTAGGCTGATAAGGCACCTGACCAGATGATGATTATCCAAGGTTACTGGACTCACCTGATGAAGGAGCTACACTCTGAAGGCTAGTGATTCGAAACAAACCTGTTGGACTTTAACCTGTTGTAAGACTTCTTACTGTGCTCACCCCAGTCCAACGCTAGCATCTCCACATCGAGGATACTGAAAGAAGTGAGAATGCTGAGGCACTAATCTCTTGCTGCCAGAGGACTGGAGAATTGCAAAGAAGGCTGGAAAGATAAGCCCGGTTTATCACTTCAGTGATGGGATAGTATTTAGAAATTACATTTCAAGACAAAATTAATAGTCACTCGGGAAAATGCAGGCTAATTAAAGAAAGCCAGTACAAATGTTAAGGGGAAGTCATGTTTTGTTGACTTAAGAGTTTTTTTTGATGAGATAACAGAGTGGGTTGATAAGGGAAATGCTGTTGATGTAGTGCATGTGGAGTTCCAAAAGGCATTCGATAAAGTGGCGCAGACCAGACTTTTGAGCAATGTCCATGGAATAAAAGGGAAAGTAGCAACATGGATACAAAATGAGCTGAATGACAGGAAACAGAGAGCAGTGGTGAATGGTTGTTTTTCAGATTGGAGGAAGTTTAACGGTGGAATTCACCAGCGATTGGTGATGGGGCCTTTGATATTCTTGACATATATTAATGATGTGAAATGGGCCACTTGTCAGCCCATTCCACTAGCTTAACCAAGCCCTTTTGAAATTGTACATCATCCTACCCATCGTTCACCATAATTCCAAATTTCATATCATCTGTAAATTTTGAATTGTGCCCTGTACACCTGGGTCTAGCTCATTAATATATTAAGAAGACACAGGTTGACATAATCAATAAGGAGACACAGGATAAACAATGATGTGCAGATGTCGGCGTTGGACTGGGGTGGACAGTAAGAGGTTTTACAACACCAGGTTAAAGTCCAACAGGTTTGTTTTGAATCACTAGCTTTCGGAGCACAGCTCCTTCCTCAGGTGATTGAAGAGGTGGGTTCCAGAACCATATACATAGACAAAGTCAAAGATGCAAGACGATACTTTGAATGCGAGTCTTTGCAATTAATTAAGTCTTTACAAGTCCAAACGGAACAACTGGAGAGAGGGATAATCACAGGTTAAATAGGTGTGAATTGTCTCAAGCAGGACAGTTGGTAGGATCTCACAAGCCCAGGCCAGATGGTGGGGGGGTGAATGTAATGAGACATGAATCCCAGGTCCCAGTTGAGGCCGTACTCATGTGTGCGGAACTTGCCTATACGTTTTTGCTCGGCAATTCTGCGTTGTCGCGCGTCCTGAAGGCCGCCTTGGAGAACGCTTACCCGGAGATCAGAGGCTGAATGCCCTTGACTGCTGAAGTGTTCCCCGACTGGAAGGGAACATTCCTGCCTGGCAATTGTCACGCGATGTCTGTTCATTCATTATCGCAGCTTCTCCACATCATTGTTTATATCAACCTGTGTCTCCTTATTGATTATGTCAACCTGTGTCTTCTTAATATATTAATGAGCTAGACCCAGGTGTGCAGGGCACAATTCAAAATTTGCAGATGATATGAAATTTGGAATTATGGTGAATGATGGGTAGGGTTATGTAAAATTTCAAAAGGACATGGATAAGCTAGTGGAATGGGCTGACAGGCAGCAGGTGAAATTTAATGCGGAGAGGTGTGAAGTGATTCATTCTGGTAGAAAGAACACAGCGACTATACAAAATAAAGGTACTGTAAAGGGGGTGCAGCAGCAGAGGAACCTGGGTGTATACGTTCATAAATCATTGAGGGTGGCAGGAGAGGTTGAGAGAGCAGTTAATAAAGCATATGGCATCGTGGGCTTTAGTAATAAGTACAAAAGCAATATTATGTGAAATTTGCATAAAACTCTGGTTTTGCCTCAACTAGGGTATTGCTCCTAGTCCTGGGCATCACACTTAATGAAAGGTGTGACAGTATTAGAGAGTGAGAGAGCAGGAGAAATTCCAGGGATGAGGAATGTCTGTTAAGTAGAAAGAGTGGAGAAGTTGGGACTGTTTTCCTTGGAGAAGAAAAGTTCAAGAGGAAATTTGAAATGGAAATTCAAAATCATGAGGGGTCTGTACAGAGTAAATCAGGAGAAACCCTTCTCATTGCCGGAAGGATCAAGAACCAGAGAACACAGAGTTAAGGTGATTGGCAAAAGAAGCAATGAGATGGCAGGAAAATCTGTTTCACGACCTGGAATACACTGTCTGAGAGTGTGGTGGAGGTTGAGTCTATTGCGGCTTTCAATAGCAATTTGGATCATTATCTGAAAAGGAAGAATGTGCAGGGTTCAATGACACAGAAAGTACCGTGCACGTCTCAGTGAAGAGGAATAAAAAAAAATCAATAACATAATGGCCCAGATTTTGAGGTCAACACGTTGACAGTTAACCACAAGCTTCTGATGACCTTCAGAGCGGCTGAAAGAGTTATTTAGGGACCATTTCCAGTCCTGTCTCCTCTCCCGGGGATCCAGGAGCAGCGCAAGAAATAACGAGGCTCTTCAACCAGATTCTAAACAAGAAGTTTAAACCACGAAGCACAAATTAGATCAAATACAAGAACAAAAGAAACGAGAGCAGGAGTAGAACACAGAGCTCCTGAAACCTGATCGTCATTCATTATAATCAAAGCTGGCCAACTTGGCCTTAAACATCTCTTCACTGCCCCCTCCCCTCATCCCTTAATTCCCCCAGATTCAAAATCTGCTTATTCCAGCCTAAAATACATTCAGCGATGGAGAATTCACAACCCTCTGCGGCAGAAAATCCAAAGATTCACAAGCCTTTGAGTGGAGTAATTCTCCTCATCTCAGTCCTAAATGATCAGTTCCATATCCTGGGACTGAGCCCCCCCCCCCCCCCCCCCCCTCCCCCCAAGGCCTCTTATATGGGCTGGAATTCTCTGACCGTTAGGATTCCTTTTTCCGTTGGCAGCGCATGCCCACCAGCGGGTTTTCCAGTGGCGTGGGATGGCTTCAATCCCATTGACAAGTGGCGGGAAAATATAATCCCTCCGCCAGTGAATGGTACAACATGCGGCTGGTGGAGTGGGAGAATAATAATAATAATCGCTTATTGTCACAAGTCGGCTTCAATGAAGTTACTGTGAAAAGCTTCGAGTCGTCGCATCCTGGCGCCTGTTTGGGGAGGCTGGTACGGGAATTGAACCCGCGCTGCTGGCCTTGTTCTGCATTACAAACCAGCTGTTTAGCCCACTGTGCTAATCTGCCCATCATCTATGAAGACATGACTAAATCCAACAGTACTAATTTCTTTCTGTGGTCCAAGGATTATTTGGTCTTCCTAAATTTTGTTAAATTAATTGGCATTGCACAATTTAAATTCACATCAATCAATGCTTAAGTCACAAATCTCATGAAAGATGATGACAGGAAGAGAGAATCTATAACTATAAGTGCAATAGATCGAAGTCAGCCACAGCCAATCCAATTAAATTAATATGTTTCTGAGTAACACAAAAGTGCCGACTGTTAGGATCACTACTTTGTGTTGAAATAAGAGGATTTCAATCCACTCTTTAGTTTGCCACAATTGATGTTGCAACACTTTTACTGTCAAGAACAACATTCCAAATGTTAAATGTTTCACTCAATAACAGTTGAATAATTCAAAACAGATACGTTCAATCTAGTTACACCACACATTCTGCTGACAATGAACAATTCCGTTATCACAGATATTCAAACTATACACATTTTCCACTAATCATTTTGAGGTTTCTGTGCTTTGTTTACTTTTCGAGATGATCCTAATTAAAACAGATTAATGGGCTTTTAATTGCTTTACGGAACTTTTTATAATGGCACATTTTTACATTCATTTTACAGGATTGTTTGTTCACTCATATTTGTGTCTATTGAAATAGTTTGCACCTGTTTTTTAAACTTACGATTGTTTCTCACCCACACTCGGCACATCACCCTGTACACCGACAACACTCATCACAACGTCACTCTCGATCTCTCCACTGTCTCTGATTGGTCACATTGACAGTCCAACATCCAATATCAGATGAACAACAGTTTTCTACAATTAAATATTGCGAAGACCAGAGACATTGGGTGGAATTATGAGTGAGTTTGGGGTGGGATGACATTGAATTGGGTGGGAGGGTCGTATTGGGGCCATCGCCTTCTCATTTCCTCTGCAATTTCGCCTGGAAGGCCTTCCCACCACACTGCTAATTGAAGCCTTTAATGTCCATGTAAAGGCCTCATCCTATCGCTGTTGGTTTCAGCTAGGGCAAGAGGGGGGCCTCACCATGTGGGAAGCCCTAAAAGCAAAACCTTGTCATGGATTGATTCTCAAAGGCTCCCCGCTCAAAGGCACTTGGTGCCTGACAGAGGGACCTGGCATCAGGATGGTGAGAGCCACTCTCCCTTACTAACACCCTTCTCCAATTCAACCTCTGGGATCCCTCTCCTCCTATCCCCTCCCCTCTCACACCTCCCTCCCCTGCTCCCACAACCCCCAGGTGATGCCATTCCTGCCCTCACTCCCCTGTGATCTGGTCTCTTGACGGCCCTGGGAGTTGGGTGGATGCAGTACCAACAGCAGCCACGGCCTCGCTGGCCGAGCAATGAAGTGCTGTTGGCTTTTGATTGGCCAACACTTCTTGGCAGGCAGAACTTCCCTGCCAGGGTCCTTGATCCGAGGGAACGCTCGCTTCTACCCAGTTAAGTGATTGGCAATTAATGCGGTGGGCCTTTGCAAAAAGAGATGACTTCCACTAGCTGTCCAGCCTGCTGGCACGACCCCCATCTCCTTGCATTATGTTCCACCCATTGTTGTCGATCCTGGCATAAACTCTGATATCTGGCCACCAATTCGATTCTTCTCCATGCTTACGATCTGAGGCTGTTTGCAACCTCCATGTTCTACTTAACTCAGAGTTCAGTTTCGAACACCATAACATTTCCATAATTGCCAAGACCTTCAGTCTCTGCAATGTTGCCCATCTCCAGCTTTCCCTCGGCCAAGCTGCTCCTGAGACACTCAGTGAAGCCTTTGTCACCTCCAGACTCAATTATTCTAATGATCTCCTGGCTGGCCTCCAATCTGCCACTCATCCAAACCTCTGCAGCCCATACCCTAACTTGCATTAACACCCTTACTGATGTTTGGGTACCAGACCAGACCCCAAGCTTTGTTAGAATGCTGGATGGGAACTCCAAACCATTTTTTAAAATTTGTAAAACTGTGAGGAAAAGAGACTTCACCCCAGGAGTGACGACTCTCGCCAATAGGTATATTTAATGTTAAAACAAACTTTAACTTAAACACAGAATTAACCACATTAACAGCAAATAAATATATTTACAATTAATAGTTAAACTGTTCTGAAATAAAAGGAAAAATGTAAACTTACTATCTACACCTGTCACTAATTCCAATTAAGCAACCCAATACAGGTCAAATGCCACTTATGAATAAAGTCAACAGAACAGGTTTACTTGCTTATCTCTGTGTAGACCTTTAGGAGAGAGAGCAGATCCAGTACACTTCTGTCTTGTCATTCCCTTCTGCTCATACTGACAGCATTTGGCAAAATTGCTTAATTTTGTTCAACTTAAAATGTTATAGCAGACTGCAAAACTACCACCAGACCTGGCTCCTCCCATTAAGTAGGTCATCTGTATCCCACTAAGATGTTCCATCACCTGCTTATCTACTTTCCAGGGAATCTCCAGCAATCATAATAACGTCCCATTAGTCATCTTTTTGTAAACAATTAATCAATGATTACCTTGGGCTGGATTCTCTGCAGCCTGACGCTGAAATCACTGACGGCGCCGGGGCGGAGAATCCGGGGACCGAAAAGCAGCAACACTGTGGAGTTGGCCATACCGCTGGGGGGCCATTGCCAGGGGCCCACTCAGCAATCCTCTGCTCCCGACCGGCGAAGTTCCCAACGGCATGGAACTAACCACCTATTGCCGGTCAGGATGCTCGCGTAGCGGCTGCGGATCTGGTCGGGCTAGGGGCAGATCGGATACCGGGGGGCCTTATAGGCGGCCGGGGCAATAATGTGCGGGGGTTGAGACTTGAGCGGGCGGCTGATTGGGGTGGGGTCTCCTTCTTCGGTCTGGCTCCGCGGTCCCAGTCCGCCATGGAGAACGGCGCGGCCGCTGGAGGCTGTCGCCGTGCGCATGCACGGCCTCTGACCCGGAAGTGTGGGGGCCCATATCTGCAGATAAAACTGCTAGATTCATGATGGGTCCCTGCTAGCCCCCTGCAGGACTGAGAATTCATTACACCCTTTTCCAGGAATTTCAGGAGTAAAACTCCACCATTTTGACACTGGCGTCAGAACTCAGTCTCAAAATCGGACAATCCAGCCGCTTACCTTTTACAGCTCCTTAATTACAGCTTCAGCACACATATATTCTGCATACCTAAACCTAGGTTCTTTAATAATATTACTGCACCAAAATACCTTAACCCAGGCTTTTAAAAACATTACTGCAACAGATATAAAATAAATATACCAATCTCCTACATTCATCACACTAATCATTTCTGTGCTGAATGACCTGCATTAGCAATGTCTCAAATTTAAAATTCTGATTCCTGTTTTTAGATCTCTTGCCCTCCCTATCTCCTCCTCCAACCCTACAGCCTTACATAATCTTTCTGTTCCTCCAATTCTAGCCTCTGGTGCTTTCCCCAATTGTAATTACTGCACGAAGGGCAGCCTTGCCGTCTTCTGCTGAGGGTTTGAGCCCTGGAACAGCTCCCTAAACAGCTTCACCTTTCTCTCCCTTTTCCATCCCACCTGTCTTGGTGTGGCTTTAATGGTCCTGTGTCACATTTTGCCTTGTGAAATTCCTTATAATGTTTTTACTGGGTTAAAGGACGCTTTATAAATGCAGACTGCTGCTGTTGTTACCTGTTCAACTCCAACTCAAAACAAAATGACTTTAATATCAGGGATTATTCACTCCATGCCATCTCACACTGAATGGTTGCACTGAAGGACAGTATCACCTCCACCAAGTCAGGTTAAATGTAGGACCTGGTAACTTGTGGCTGACACAAATAATTGAGGCCAGACGGAATTCATCATTCCACCAAATGACCTACAAAAGATGCTTTACATAATGTGAGGACCAGGAGGTTGGAATGAACAAATAGCAAAACCACTGGTGACGTTTCAAGACAGAAGTCAGGTGAAATCGAACTTTGGTGGGAACGTGTGATAGTGAATCAGCAGCCACCTTATAACAGCCCCGATTATCCTTTTCTTTTTAGTCAATAGAAAGAGTCTCAAGCAGGTGTGAGCAAGAGCATCAACTTCATAGACATAGAATTTACAGTACAGAAGGAGGCCATTCTGCCCATCAGGTCTGCACCAGCCCTTGGAAAGAGCATCCCATTGAGGCCCACACCTCCACCCTATCCCCGTAATCCAGCAACCCCACCCAACCCCTCTGGACACTAAGGATAATTTAGCATGGGCAGAAAGTGAAAACTCCACACAGACAGTGACCCAAGCTGGGAATCGAACCTGGGACCCTGGAGCTGTGAAGCGACAGTGCTCACCACTGTGCTATCGTGCCGCCCTTCCTATCGCCCAAACCCAGTTTCACCTCCCTTACCCCAAATCAAAGGCTGAATATCAATCTCCAAATGATGCACTCTATTTTTTATCTGTTTTATTGAAGAATGCAACATGCGGTTCTGTGCAACCATGTAGCATGCTAAATAGTGTTTTGCAGAATCTCTCCTGAAATGTCATCATTTGTTGGATAACAGATTATTCTTGAAGGCACAGCTGCTAACGAGTCTTCAATTGGCTGTTATTTAAGCTCAGTTCCATTTTCAGAACTATTGCCCTGATAAATACGACATGCTGAGGATCCAGTACATATACGTCCAATATACAGGCATCAGCAAGAGGAAATTCACCACCGCTGAAAAATATGCAAATTCTGAAGCAAATTCACAGCTGTCAGCTTCAGCGCTTTGTTTAAATTGGCAGCAAACCAATTCCAGCATAAGGTTGTGGGTCCTTGTTAGTAATTATAAATGTTGTTGTGTCCTGGTTTAGTTACACAGTCTGTACCTGTACAATATCATTATCACAGGGGATGATTTCTGCACCAACTGTGATAGCTAAATTTTATTCCTGCTATGCATGACAAGGTACGGTGTCATCCACAGCCCATCCACAGTCAGCCCCCTCACACTGATTGATCCATCGCTATTGCACTAGGAAAACAAAACCGATGAACACCTTCCGGTGAGGTTCGCCGCACCTGCTTCAGGAGCCATAAGCAGATTACAATGACATTCAGAAACACTGAGAGATGCTACTGTCACCTTATATTCAGAGGATGCTGCTGTACTTCTGTTTTTATCAATCAGCTTACAGACCAAAAACAAGACTTCCATTTATTTGGTGCCTTTGATGACCTCATGGACATTCCGAAGCACTTTACAGCTAATTTATTATATTTGAAGTGTGGTCACTGTTGTAATGTGGGAAATCTGAAAGTATAATGTGCACAGCAAGCTCCCATAAACAGCAATTTGACAGTGACCTGATGACCTGTTTTTGTGACGTTGATTGAGGGATAAGTATTGGTCAGTGTTCGGGGAAAAAAGGGTAGCTTTATATTTATATTTGCATGGGACGGCACGGTGGCACAGTGGTTAGCCAGGGACTTGGGTTCAATTCCTGCCTTGGGTGCCAATCTATGTGGAGTCTGCACGTTCTCCCCGTGTCTGCGTGGGTTTCCTCTGGGTGCTTCAATTTCCTCCCACAGTCCAAAGATGTGTAGGTCAGGTGGATTGGCCATGTTAAGTTGCCCCTTGGTGTCGAAAAGGGATGGTGCAGCGGCACCGTGGTTAGCACTGGTGCCTTGCAGCTCCAGGGACCCGAATTCAATTCTGACCTTGGGTGACTGTGGAGTTTGCGCTCTCTCACTTGTGTGCATGGGTTTCCTCTGGGTGCTCCGGTTTCCTCCCACAGTCCAAGGATGTAAAGGTTAGGCAGATTGACCATGCTAAATTGCCCCTTAGTATCAAAAAGGTTAGGAGGGATTACTGGGTTACGGGATAGAGTGGAAGCGTTGGCGTAGCGTGCTCTTACTGCCCTCCACGCTTCAAGAAGGCTATCAAGGCTTTGGAGAGGGCGTGGGAGAGATTTATTGCAATGGTGACAGGAATGAGGGGATGTGGAGAAAGTGGCGAAGTTGAGATTGCTCTCCTTCAGGCAGGGAAGATTAAGGAGAGATTTAATGAAGGTGTTCAAAATTATGAAGTGTTTTGATGGACTTGATGAGGAGAAACTGTTTTCACTCACAGATTTACACTAATCGGCAAAAGGTGCGAGGAGCGGCAGAGGATTTTTTTCACTCAGGGAGTTGGTGTATTTAATGCGCTGCCTGAAAGGATGATGGAAGCAGATAACTGGCCCAGGTGCCAGCCTAGCCAGGTGCCAGCCTAGCCAGGTGCCAGCCTAGCCAGGTGCCAGCCGACCCAAGTACAAGCTACCAACACCTCAGCCCCTCACAGATTCAATGGGAACTCTAAAAGGCAATCTGAGCAATGTTTGAAAAGAGATAAAAACAATTAGAGGGCAAGTAGGAACGATCCGGGAGTGCGGCTAATTTAATAACTCTTTAAAAGAGCCAACAGTGTCACATGGACCAATGGCATCCTCGTGCGCTGTTAGAGTCGATGATTGATTTTTCTCAGCTGAAGTAGTCGGGTCAAAACGATCCAATGACACATCACGATTCCCCCCAGTGATATAGTGAGATGCCTGTGGCTCAAAACATCTGATCACAGTGAGGGCCCCTTTGTCCAACTCTGATTAGACAGAAAACTATCCACTTACCTCATTGAAGAAGATCCAACTTCCAAGAGAGGACCTAACAGAGGTCTCTCTGAGTAGGTGCTCACATACAGCAGCAAAGAGAAGCCATGGCCCCATTAACAGCACATACTGCTGTATTCTGAACTTCTCCGTGTGTTAGTGAATAAGTGTTTGAGTAAATGAGTGTGTCAGTGGGTAGGTGTGTAACTGGGTAAGTGTGTAAGTGGGTAGGTGGGTGAAATAAATAAGATGGCAGATGGGTAGGCTGGCTTATGGATAAGGTAGCATCTTAGTTGTGTTCAGGTGGGTAGGGTACAGCTGGGTAGGGTGATAGGTGGGTGGGGTGGTAGGAGGGACAAGAGAAGTCAGGTCAAGATATGAGGGGTAGTCAGGTCGGGGCTAGTCAGGCTGAGTTGAGGGGGGAGGTCAGGTGGTTGGGGGCTAGTCAGGTCAGGCCAGAGGTAGTCAGGGGGTCAGGTGTGGAGTCAAGGGGCCAGGGGCAGTCTAATTTGGGAGGGGCGGCTAGTCGGATTGGGTTGTGAGAAGACCAGTTGGGGAGTCGGTGGATCGAGGGGTTAGTTGGAGGGGGGACGAATCATGGGGGGAGTCAGGTGGGGGGAAACAAGTCAGTTGTGTAGTTACCCAGGAGGTGAACAAGGATCTTTCTATCTAACATTTCCTGGGTAACTGTCCAGCTTAGTCAGAACCATCTGAAGTCTGAAGACCTGGGTGTGCTAGTGCATGAGTCACAGAAAGTTGGTTTACAGGTGCAACAGGTGATTAAGAAGGCAAATGGAATTTTGTCCTTCATTGCTAGAGAGATGGAGTTTAAGACTAGGGAGGTTATGTTGCAATTGTATAAGGTGTTAGTGCGGCCACACCTGGAGTATTGTGTTCAGTTTTGGTCTCCTTACTTGAGAAAGGACGTACTGGCGCTGGAGGGTGTGCAGAGGAGATTCACTAGGTTAATCCCAGAGCTGAAGGGATTGGATTATGAGGAGAGGTTGAGTAGACTGGGACTGTACTCGTTGGAATTTAGAAGGATGAGGGGGGATCTTATAGAAACATTTAAAATTATGAAGGGAATAGATAGGATAGATGCGGGCAGGTTGTTTCCACTGGCGGGTGACAGCAGAACTAGGGGACATAGCCTCAAAATAAGGGGAAGTACATTTAGGAATGAGTTTAGGAGGAACTTCTTCACCTAAAGGGTTGTGAATCTATGGAATTCCTTGCCCAGTGAAGCAGTTGAGGCTCCTTCATTAAATGTTTTTAAGGTAAAGATAAAAACATTTAATGAAGGAGCCTCAACTGCTTCACTGGGCAAGGAATTCCATAGATTCACAACCCTTTGGGTGAAGAAGTTCCTCCTAAACTCAGTCCTAAATCTACTTCCCCTTATTTTGAAGAATAAAGGGATTAAGAGTTATGGTGTTCGGGCGGAAAGTGGAGCTGAGTCCACAAAAGATCAGCCATGATCTCATTGAATGGTGGAGCAGGCTCGAGGGGCCAGATGACCTACTCCTGCTCCTAGTTCTTATGTTCTTATGTTCTTAAGTCTCTGACTTGCAGTGTCCGGAGAAGCAGGGCAATTGTCCATCGGAAGTTCAAACTTCCGAGGCAATTCCCACAGGATATTTTGTTTAGGAACTCCAAGATGTCCCAAAGCACATGTCGGCTGTATCTCCAGCCTCTGCCAATCCGGAGACCAGAAGATCAGTGCCAAATTTGAGCCAAATTAATTTTCAGCCTCCAGTCTGTGTTGGTTCAGCAAATCTTACTGAGGGGGAAGGCTTTTTAAAAATTGCCTCAATGCTCCTGAGGCACGAGAAATCAAAATTCAGTCTGTGCTTTATCTGTCCAATTGCTGCTTTGTGCTGCCCTGAGGAGTGAGCTCAGTTATAATGCCCCAGGACTTTTGGCCCATTTAAGTTGCTACACAACAATGACTACACTTCAAAGTCAGCTGTAAAGCGCCGTGGGACATTGCGAGACCATGAAAGACATTATATAAATACAAAACTTTCGTTCTTGTGATTCAAGTTATTTCTTTCAAGTTAGAAGCTTGCTAAAGGTACAAAGGCAGTTAGGAGGGAACCACATAGAGTTTTTCCAGATGAAGAGGGGTTTTTATAGGGCAGATAGAGCAAAGTTATTTCTCTTGCAAATCGATAAATAACTAGAGATCATAGATTTTAAATCATTGGCAAAAGATCTGGGAAGCAGATGAGAAAAAATGTCGGGAAAGTTCGACCTGAAAAGCGGCAGATGTTAACTTCATAAATAATGTTAAAAGGAAGTTGGATGTGTACTGGAGAATGAGAAATTTAATAGGGTTGTGGAGAAAAATCAGAGCTGGGATTTTCCAGCCCCCCCCCCCCCCCCCCCCCCGGAGAGGCGGAGGCCTTCACAGCCAGAAAACACACTGTGGGGGCTGGGGTGTAAAACCACAGCCGAGGGGTGTGGAATTAAGCACAAGTGTTCTTTCAAACAGCCAGCACAGGTACAAGATACTGAATGGCCACTTCCTGCAATAAGTTTCAGTGATAATTTCCAATAGGGTTTTACACCAACCCAAATGTCTATATAGATTCAGAAGATGTCCACAGACTGAGGAGAACCTCTTTTTAGGTTGATGAAGTGCTCAGTATATTCCTTGTCTTCAGAAAAACACTGCACCAAACATATACTCGATGTTAGCTGAGGTGTCAACTGACAGACTAATTTATTGCAGTTATTAAAGTTAGCCAGTTCCTTGTGTAGATGAGAGAATGAAACAGTTTGTGATTGCTGTGCTGATACATGAGGTAAGTTATATTCTTATTTAATGACTGTTCCTTTCTCACCATTCACGGAAGCTATCTGGGCTGATTATTTCTTTTTGACACATTTCCCGATTTGCAAACGATAAATTGACAAACACCTAGAAGAAAAAGTCCCGTTTCAAATAATTCTCTTCCCTTTCAATAAAAAAAGCTGCAATTAAACAAATGCCTGAGCAAATCCTTGCGGTGTTTCTATCTGAATTGACTGGTTAGACTCACTTCCTCACATCAGGACCACTTCAGCCAAACTGACCCATTCTGTCTTTTTATCGAGCGCCAGGTTGAGAATTCCCTCATGGCCAATCCCAGTGCCCCATTACTGACTCACTGGAAGTGTCAGCAGACCAGGTTTGTGTGTGTGTGTGTGTGTGAAAAAAGCTGCTGCTCCATGTCCAGTGAAGTGGTCGGGTAGGCATAGTGTTGAGGACATTTCTGACCATTATGCCTGTTCTGGAGTTGTTAATCCTTTCTGCACAATGACAGAAATTAAGAACCCATCTCCATGTGTACACAGAAAGTAAAGCAGCGTTACTCAAAACTTTTTGACCAGGACCCATTTTTTACCAACCAGCCATCCTTCGTGACCCATGCCGGTCGACCTTCACAACACTTGCCGGTTGACCTTCGCGACCAGCACTGGCCGACCTTCGCGACCCACGCGAGCCGACCTTCACGACCCATGCCAGCTGCCTTTCTCGACCCACGCCGGCCGACCTTCGCGACCCACGCCGGCCAATCCTCGCGACCCACGCCAGCCGACCTTCATGATCCACACTGACCGACCTTCGCGACCCACGCCGGCTGACCTTCACGATCCACACTGGCTGCCCTTCGCGACCCACGCTGGCTGCCCTTCACGGCCTACACTGGCCGACCTTCGCGACCCACGCCGGCCGACCTTCGCGACCCACGCCGGCCAACTTCGCGACCCACGCCAGCCGACCTTCGCGACCCACGCCGGCCAATCCTCGCGACCCACGCCAGCCGACCTTCACGATCCACACTGGCTGCCCTTCGCGACCCACGCCGGCTGCCCTTCGCGACCCACACTGGCTGCCCTTCGCGACCCACACTGGCTGCCCTTCGCGACCCACGCCGGCTGCCCTTCACGACCCACGCCGCCCAAACTTCGCGACCCACACCAGGAGGAGGGGGGATAGTGATAGTTACTTGTTTAGTAATCCAGAGATCCAGGCTAATGGGAATCTGGGTTCAAATCCCACCAGGGAAGACGGTGACATTTGAATTCAATAAAAGTCTGATAGTAACCTTGAAACCATTATTGATTGCCATAAAGGCCCATCTGGTTCACTAATGTCATTTAGGGAAGGAAATCTGCCATTCTTACCTGGTCTGACCTACATGTGACTCCAGACCCACAGCAATTCACTCTTAAATGCCCTCTGAAATAGCTCAGCAAAGGCAATTAAAGATGGGCCCAGCCAGTGATGCCTACATCTCGTGTACTTGAAAATCACAACACATCCCCTTATCTGCATCTGCTGATGTAGTGGTCCATGGATTCTGTAGGCTGTTGTTGAAATGAATGATCTGTAGTTTACAAGTTCCAAAGTTTAACTTGATTCTGAGCCTGTCTTTCAATGTAGTCCATATTTTGGGGGATCCTTCTTCTGGTAATCCTGAAGTGTTCAGCCTGAATAGGCCTTTATTCCCAATTGCTAGGTGAATTGTTATGGCTTACTTAACGAGTTCCGGGAAGCCGGAATCAAGACACCATAGATGTGTTCACTGTTTAAACATTTTGAATTTGAATAGTAGGTTCAAGGGGGTTTCCAGAGATGAGACCCCTTAAAACTGGATAGCTAGGGTAACACTAGAATAGTTCTACATAAGTTAGTTTATTGAGGATTGAGATTAATCATAGAAAGTATACGCAGTAATCATTATCAACCATTAAACATGTATTTTTAGGACACAGCAGTAATATGCATTTAAACTCTTGCTACAAGCAGTGGCCACAATGCATGATGGGATTTAAGCTAGCTAACCTGCCCATATTTTTGAGACAAATGGAATTGTGGGTGGTCAGCAAATAACACGGGCAGCTCAGTAAACAGTTCTTATCAGTGCCCCCAATATCCTGTGTCAAACAATCCATGGTGTAAAGAGGAAAACAACATCCTACGCCTGGATGAACAATGAGGTGGACAGGAACTGGCTGCGATGGGAATGTCAGAAAAACAACTTTATAATGGACACAAGATCCTAGTAAACAACAGGTGGCAGAATGGGGTTAAATCATGAGCTGACCACAGTCATCATTTTACTTGAAGTAAATCTTGCTGGGCAATATAAAATTGACAGCTCCAAGGATTGGATCAAGTCCAACTGGTGTGGACCATTGATTTTTGGGAAACTCTATAATTGGTGAGTTTGTACCAGTGTCAGAGTTATTTTGGCATTTATCCAGATCTCTGTTCCATGTACATGGACCAAGCTTGGAATAATAAAACCGTCTTAACCAGGTTGATGTGTGTCTGCAAGTCTGTGTGTTCAGCTGAGCTGTAACTAAGAGGGAGGAACCTCACGTAAAAGCTACTCAATACTCAGGTCTTGGAAAGGCTCCTACATAGGTCAGCTGCATTCGAATTTAAACTGAGGAATTTGTTTGACATTTTGACAATATTCCTTTGACCTTCCTTTTCCTATAATGCCTGGGATGAGTCTCGCTGTAGCTGCTTTTGTGTGCTGTTTCAAAGCTCCACCCATTTTAATAGCAATCTTCTCTGCCCAATTGTTGATTTTGTTTGGGGTTTTTTCTGTTTGACTCTCCCTCACTCACTATTGATCCAGCCCAAACCCGGTCACTCACTTGTCCTAACTGACTAACCAAGTGCTGGTCTCTCGATCCGCTGGCCCACTCACTGAACTGACGGGTGATGCACTGCAATATCACCACGAGGAATCTGTCCTCTTACCATCTCTTTACTTGAGTACTATTTCAGCATTGCATTTTCAAAACTCTCCTGTGCCGTCACCATGCTGAAATTTCAGCACTATCCAACAATGAAACTCCATTGCAGGTTGGGCAGAGCTTTTAGGGTCATCTCATGCCATGTAGCACAATCTAAGGCTGTTCACCACATCATACTTGTACTTAATCTTGTTGTCAGGCTGTTTGACCATGGTTGAGCACCATGTTGTGCTTTTGTAATGATCATGTCAGCACCAATTGCTCATAAGGAATTTGGTAAACTCGTTGTGGGTTCATTTATTCAGACTAAGCACATGAGAACAGTTCTACATAAGTAGAACGCTGAAGGCATCAGCAGCAGAGATGTGTGTGTGTGGCCTGCTCAGAAGCCAAAGTGAAACTAAAACTGGATCACATGACATACATCCCCACTAGTGATGTCACGCTCCAAATCTTAAAGGCACATTCTTACAATAATCACCAACATATCCAATAGGGAATTCAGAAGAAGCCTCTTCGCTCAGATAGTGGTGAGAATGTGGAATTAGCCATCACGAGGAGTGGTTGAAGCCAATAGTATAGATGCAAAGCTCGTCAAACTCCTGACGGAGCAGGGAACAAGAGGATTATGATGAGCGATTTATAGGAGGAAAGATGATTGGAGGCTTCAGTGGGCTGGTTTAGCACACTGGGCTAAATCGCTGGCTTTTAAAGCAGACCAAGGCAGGCCAGCAGCACGATTCAATTCCCGTAACAGCCTCCCTGAACAGGCGCCGGAATGTGGCGACTAGGGGCTTTTCACAGTAACTTAATTGAAGCACACTCGTGACAATAAGTGATTTTCATTTTTCATTGAAGCATAAATGCTGACATGGGGCTGATGGGTTGAATGGCCTGTTTCTGTGCCAAATATCTGGTTTATCCTTACGTAATTTATGTAAATGATCACCGTGGTTATGTCGCCAAATGAGACAGATAAGTTGCAAATAGCGAGGTCCAGCAACAGTGCAGGTCTGTCAATCCACTTCAGGACTAAATGTTGTCCAGGATTCCACAACCTCCTTACTCAAAGGCAAAATTGCTCGTGTTGAAGTTGTAAAAATCCACCTGAATATGTTAGCAAACAGGGAGAAGAATCCAGATTTCACACAAGCTTTTTAAAGTTCTTTTCTTGAGAAGTCTAGACTTCAATAATTAAGTTACTGGGTAATCCCAGTAATTGATTTTACATTTCTACAACATACCCAAAGCAAGCTTGCATGTAAAGTATTGTTTGTCAAACTCTATCAAGCTCTAAAGTACAAGTGTAAACATGTCTAACCCTTTATGGTGAAACACTACAATAATGACAAATAAAATAAATCTCCCATTTTATTTATTCAACCATTTTAGTGGATTTTGTTGCTAATCAGGGTTCGATGATGGAAAGTGCAATATTTTTCATGTGTTAGTGTTGAGCTCCCCTAATTTCCCTGCAGCATGTGTGGTTAGAGTACTGCTCTCTCTCTCTCTCCAGGGACCACCAATGTAACACAAAAACCATGGCAAGAAAACAGCTAAAACTGCATCAGTGCTGTCAGGGGTGCTGTCAGGAAGCACATCTTCACTCAAAAAAACAGTGAACATTTTGTTGAGAACATTTTCCTTTAAAGAGAAATGGAATCAAGGAAAGTGGATGAAGTCAAGGTAGAAGTCAGCAATGTTCTAACTGATGGTGGAATCAGCTCCAGGGCTGAATGGCTGCCTCTGGTTCTCATGAACTAATTCCTGCTTCTCAGAGCAGCACGGTAGCACAGTGGTTAGCACTGTTGCTTCACAGCTCCAGTGACCCGGGTTCGATTCCCGGCTTGGAGTCTGCACTTTCTCCCCGTGTCTGTGTGGGTTTCCTCCGGGTGCTCCGGTTTCCTCCCACTATACTCTGACCTTAAATGATTAGCATTTTGCCATTTTACTGAATCGTGGGATTTAAGAGTCGCTGTCAAGGCCAGTGTTCATTGCCCATCCCTCATTGCCCTTGGAAATGTGGTGACAAGCCGCTTACTTGAACCCCACTACAGTCCATGTATTGTCGGTACACCCAAAACACTATCAGGTGGAGAGTTTCAGGATTTGAATCCAGGGATAGTGAATGAATCAGGATGGTGAGTGACTTGGAGGGGAACCTGCAGGTAGCAGTGTTTCCATGTGTCTGCTCTCCTTGTCCCTCAAGCTGGTAGAGGTCGCGGGTGTGGAATGTGCTGTCGAAGGAGCCTTGTAGAGTTATTTTCCAAGCAAGCAGACTTCAAGCTATCCACAGAAAATTAAATTCAGAACAGCATTTTGTGCCAGGAAATTGTATTGCTGTGTGTGAGTTTGTTGGAGAATCTTCAGTCCTCAGAATTTCATAGTTCTTGACCATCTGCTACGGAATCTCCCAGTCGATTGCAGCTTATCATTCCAGTCATGTATTTCTCATGCACTAATGTTCTCCTTCAAAAATAAATCAGTGTCGCCAGTTAAAACCAAGAAAACTCCTTGTAATATAACCGGAGCATAAAGTTGCACACTTCAAACCAAAACAAGAAATGCTGACAGGTTTGGCAGACATTAACAACATAATCCAGGGTCTGCCCTTTATGAATGTACCATTCACCAGCATTTTGATATCTTTCATTAACTCATAAGTCTGAGGACATGAGACAACTCAAACGTGCATTATGAAAATGTATAATTTAACAGGCTACTGTTTAAATTCAAGTATGTTTGACAATGTAACTGTCATTAAAAAAACATGAAGACATGAAACATCATAGGGAATGTCTGTTTTTCTCTGATCTTAGAAAACGGGTACATAAATTGTACCAACGTGCAGTTTTGAGATATGCAGTTTCTGAGCATGTCATTTCTGAGCACATCAGTTTATAAACCAAAGTAATGAAATAGCAGCGATTCTGACACAGGGAGTAGCATTCCCAGAATTGGTTGCAGCCGTGAATCTCACATAAATTGGATTGTTTTCCTCTTCAATCTTCAGTTCCAATTAGTTTTGAGCTGTTGACTGCTGAAAATGAGACTAGGGTGTTCCTTAGAACACAGGAGGCACAGTAACTTCATTGCAGTGTTAATGTAAGCCTATCTGTGACTGGAAAGATGATTATCATTATAACGGGTGTCCAGTTGAGGATTACAAAATGATGAGGGGCCCAGTCAGGGTAGACAGGAAAGGCTGAGGGGAATCAATGACCAAGGGGCACAGATTTAAGGTGATTGGTCAAAGGATCAGAGGGAAGATGAGGAATAACAATTATTCACCTAGGGGGTTTTGAGTGTCTGGAATTTGCTGCTTAAGTTGGTGGATGCTGAAGCTGAAACGCTCGACTCATTTCCAAAGGTACCTGGAACAGTACCTGAAGGGCTGTAACCTGTCAGGCTATGAACCAGATGCTGGAAAGTGGGATTAATAATTATTATTAATACCACTTTCCAGCAGTGGTTCATAGCCTTGTTTCTGTTGTGTGTGTGTGTGTGCTTGATTGGCTCCTTATTGCTCACAGCTTAAATAGTTTGATATATTCCGATTTGGAAAAGGCATACCTTTGGGGAAAAAAAAAACTTTGTTGTGACAAACCAGGGGTGCTGAATAGAGCGGAGACAGTTCACCCTTTCTCATGCTCAAAGAGAAATGAAGGGGGAAAGAAAAATTGGGTTAAGCAAGAGAGAAAGAAGAGACAGAGAAAAAAAATAATATTTTTTAAACTTCCATGTGCAATTTACCACCTATGTGAGAGAGATTCCACTTTTAATCTTTCAAGGCCTCCAAAGTTGGGGTTCATGTCAGGAACATAAGTTACATTCTTGTGACCTGAAATACCAGCTGAAATACCAGCTGAAATACCAGCTGAAATACCAACCTGAAATACCAGCTGAAATACCAACCTGAAAAACCAACCTGAAATACCAGCTGAAATACCAGCTGAAATACCAGCTGAAATACCAACCTGAAATACCAACCTGAAATACCAGCTGAAATACCAGCTGAAATACCAACCTGAAATACCAACCTGAAATACCAGCTGAAATACCAGCTGAAATACCAGCTGAAATTTCTGCAGGAGACTCATTGCTATCAGCAACCTTAATATCCATGGGGAAGTTGGATTTTGTAAGGTTAGTGGTGGAGTGGAGCATCCCAAAACCTGTGGTGATTCCCTACTCACAGGGTATTCCTTCCTCATGTAAATTGCCGTGGGATTTTCTTTAAAAACAGGCTAATGACAGTGTTCATGTGAACTCACCAATATTTTCCAATAATTTCTAGGCCATTAATTTTTCACTGCTTCTTAAATGATTGGCAAGAAATTTAACCTGTTTAAAGTTTGATAACCTGATGTGGAATATGTGGGTTCGATGGCAGCAGAGAAAACCCTGATTTAGTGATGAGCTCGATATTGCAAACTCTATAAAGCAGTATTGGAAGTGGAATAACCTGATTGATCACCCCATAGGGCTCATGGAATACGAGCCCCCCCCCCACCGCTAATGGTGTTACAACACCTTGGGCTAGTGCATGTGCATGGTCAATTCCTGTCCCACAGACCCCAGAGTCCCAACACAAGTGGATTAACCAGTAATTTCACAACACCCTATGCTACACTTGCTCATGTATTTGCTTTGTTTGGCCCCCTGTTCCGCACTGTAACCAATCACTGCTGTCGATGAACCATTTGTCAATGTTCTCTGTTGATTATTCTTTAGTCGACGCTGTACGTACTGTGTAAATTCCCTCGGCCGCAGAAAAATACTTTTCACGGTATTTCGGTACACGTGACAATAAATAAATCAAATATTAATCATCCATGGACAAAAATTGTAATCAGCAACAGAACAAAGGTAATTAAAAGGAAAAAAGCAAGGACTAAACAAGGGTTAAACGAGGATTATTACAGTGGGTGGAGGTCCATCAGCTGAGGCTCAAAGATATCACCTCCTAAAAGCCAGCCCGCATTGGGACCGGCATGATCGGTCGTCCCAGTTGGAACCATTTTGCTATTTGCCGCGTTGCAGCCTTTTCCTTTGGCTGAAAATAAATTGCCGTTTGGATTTATCCTCTCGATTCTCCTGAGCTTTTATAGGAAGAACACTTTCTTTGGCGGGAGAGTTGAGATTCCAATTAGTCAGGGCTCCTATTTTTGAATACTTACTCACATTGGCGTGACAATAGCACAAATTGTATTTTTTAAATTTACAAACTCCTTATCCAGTTAAAGAATAGTTAGAACAATACAGACTCGAGCCTGTGATTGCCGCTCTGTGCTTAACCCCATCACAGACCATCTCGAGTTCTGTTAACAAGACAGAAGTATACATATTGGATTGGATTTGTTTTATTGTCATGTGTACCGAGGTACAGCGAAAAGTATTGTTCTGCGTATAGTCCAGACAGATATTCCATACATAAAAAAAACATAGGATAATGTAAATACATAGACACAGACATCAGGTGAAGCATACGGAGTGTAGTACTACTCAGTAGATGTGTGGAGAGATTAGATCAGTCCATAAGAGGGCCATTCAGGAGTGTGGTAACAGCGGGGAAACTGTTTTTGAGTCTGTTCGTGCGTGTTCTCAGACTTTTGTATCTCCTGCCCGATGGAAGAAGTTGGAAGAAAGAATAACCCGGGTGGGAGGGGTCTTTGATTGTGCTGTCTACTTTCCCAAGGCAGCGGGAGGTATAGTAAGAGTCAATGGATGGGCTGTGTTCACGACTCTCTGTAGTTTCTTACGGTCTTGGGCTGAGCAGTTGCCATACCAGGCTGTGATGCAGCCAGATAGGATGCTTTCTATGGTGCATCTGTAAAAATTGGTAAGAGTCAATGTGGTCATGCCGAATTTCCTTAGTTTCCTGAGGAAGTAGAGATATTGGTGTGCTTTTGTACCAGAGTCAATTCAATTATAAAGATCAAAAGGACCTGAATGGGAATCCAATATTAGTTACACAACTTCAACATTTTAAGATTGATCACCTATTCAGAGCCATTTGAAGCTGGTAATGTTCAACAAATCTTAGGAGTGCTGAGACTGTGAGGAAGCAGTCTCCATAATCCTTCACTGGCCCTTTCTCACAGGTATGCAATACCCCAGGCCCAGCTCTTCTGACCTGGCTGAGCCTATAGCTGAAAATCAGGCAGGAAACAGGGGCCCGGGACAACATTAACAGGGGCTCAAGCTCCACTGTTTGTCAACAGGCTTGTAGACCATCTACCTGGTTAACAATATCATTGCAAACTTACCTGCTTTCATTTTAGCCTGCGCCTGGAACTCACTCAGAGTTCCTTGTCACAGTTACTATCAGGCCTCCCTAAACTCAGAAGCACCAGGTGTGAGACACCAAGCATGGATGGTTCTCTGTGGAGATTCAGCAGGCTGAAGACAGAGATATGGATAATGAGGGAGAGTAGTTGCCCATTTTCATTGCCCTTTTCAGCATTAAATGGTGATATAAATAAATATAGTTTATCAACAGCAACATGGCAACAGAAGGGTATCACAGTGAACATCTGAATAATTGTTGGAACATGTCTCCTGTGAAGGTTCACTGTCCCTGGGAAGGTGTAGATTGCAATTCCAAATGCCAACCTGTTCAGTTTCAACCTCCTTCCAAAATGGTCATAGGCACCCATTATAGTGTTATTGGGAATTGACAGGCGGCCATTATAGTGTTATTGGGAATTGACAGGCGCCCATTATAGTGTTATTGGGAATTGACAGGCGCCCATTATAGTGTTATTGGGAATTGACAGGCGCCCATTATAGTGTTATTGGGAATTGACAGGCGCCCATTATAGTGTTATTGGGAATTGACAGGCGGCCATTATAGTGTTATTGGGAATTGACAGGCGGCCATTATAGTGTTATTGGGAATTGACAGGCGGCCATTATAGTGTTATTGGGAATTGACAGGCGGCCGTTATAGTGTTATTGGGAATTGACAGGCGGCCATTATAGTGTTATTGGGAATTGACAGGCGCCCATTATAGTGTTATTGGGAATTGACAGGCGGCCATTATAGTGTTATTGGGAATTGACAGGCGGCCATTATAGTGTTATTGGGAATTGACAGGCGGCCATTATAGTGTTATTGGGAATTGACAGGCGGCCATTATAGTGTTATTGGGAATTGACAGGTGCCCATTATAGTGTTATTGGGAATTGACAGGCGCCCATTATAGTGTTATTGGGAATTGACAGGCGGCCATTATAGTGTTATTGGGAATTGACAGGCGGCCATTATAGTGTTATTGGGAATTGACAGGCGGCCATTATAGTGTTATTGGGAATTGACAGGCGGCCGTTATAGTGTTATTGGGAATTGACAGGCGGCCATTATAGTGTTATTGGGAATTGACAGGCGGCCATTATAGTGTTATTGGGAATTGACAGGCATCCATTATAGTGTTATTGGGAATTGACAGGCGGCCATTATAGTGTTATTGGGAATTGACAGGCGGCCATTATAGTGTTATTGGGAATTGACAGGCGCCCATTATAGTGTTATTGGGAATTGACAGGCGGCCATTATAGTGTTATTGGGAATTGACAGGCGCCCATTATAGTGTTATTGGGAATTGACAGGTGCCCATTATAGTGTTATTGGGAATTGACAGGCGCCCATTATAGTGTTATTGGGAATTGACAGGCACCCATTATAGTGTTATTGGGAGTTGCATTTTGTCCACTTGAGGCCACTAAGCAGTCACACATGTACCAGCAGAGGGAGTCTGGTAGGAAGAAGCGATGATAAAGGATCTGTGTTTAACGGCTTGTGCAGCTTTAATTCAAATTGTTTAAATACCACTGAATATATAACTGTCTCTGCCCCAGGAACGTTACACCCGTAGCCGAGAAATTCTGAAAGCTCAGAGCAGCAAATTCTTCAATATTCACAAAGATCAGTGAAAATTGCAAAGGAAAATCAGTAACAGGCATGAATTAGCACAGGAACAGTTGGTACTCACAGCAGCAGCAACTGAGCAGTGACTATAGGTAACAATCCTTAGTGTACCAAACTCCAAAAACATCCATGCACCAATACACATGCTTCAAGATTTATCCCAGAAACTGACAGAAGGTCCGAACATTGCTGCACCAATTGCATTATGCCTCAAAAGTGCATCATTTTTACACATGTCCACTTTGAGTTGAATTCAAATGTTCATTTTTACACAGTAAAGTTGGACATGTGCGTGAAGATTCTGAAGCCTATTTCATTACGTGCAACCAGAACACAATTTGGAAAGTCAGCACTTCATCAGATCAGATCCCAGGTTGTTAAACTGAAACAATTTAGGAGCTGAAATTTTAGTCTCATTTACTGACGATTCAATGGAAGACACTCAGCATTATGGGCCTGAGGTCAGTCCCACTGCACAGGTCATCTATATTCCTATTTTAAACATGAATGTTTGTCACAAAGTTGCCTCATGTGGTATAAATTTATCTTGTAATGTGGAGACATGTAGCGGTTGTTTCAATAATGGAAAGCATTTTAATACTTTGCATTAATTTATATTTGTCCAGAGACAAAATAAGTTTATATTGCATCGGATATACAGCAAAGAAACAGGCCCTTCGGGCCCAACAGTGTTTATGCCCGACATGTGCCTCCTCCCATCTTCCCTCTTCAAATTCCACTAGCATTACCTTGACCCCCCTCTCCCTCATGTGCTTGCCAAGCTTTCTCTCAAATGGATCATTACTATTCACCTCATTATTCCATGCAGTTGTGAATTTCCCATTCTTATCACTCTGGGTAAAACAATTCGATTTATCGAGGACTTTTAAAAAATTCCATCATAGGATACGAGTGTCACTGACAAGGCCAGCATTTTGTTGCCCATCCCTAAATGCCCTTGAACTGAATGTCATTGGTCTGGAGTCCAGATAAACCAGATGTATTCCCTAATGGACATGAGTGAATCTTTTACAACAATTGCTGATGGTCACTATTACTGAGACTAGTTTTACCAGCCGTGGGTGGGATTTGAACCTGCGCTCCCAGAGCACTAGCCTGGATCTTTGGATTGCAAGCCCAGTGACATTACCATTGCACCACCACCACTCCATCAACCCCACATGGATGGCCTCTAGTTATGCTCCACCCCACAAGTGGCAACATCCTGTGTATGTACTCTGTCGGATACTTTTATAACTTTAAGTCCCCTATTAGTTCACTCCGAGGCCTTTCCATTTTAAGAGAATAGACACACCGGCAGTTCATCCGTTCCTGACATGTATATCCTCACAGTTTAGGCTTCATATTTGTAAATATGTTTTCCACCCTTTCCAGCAGCTCCATTTCCTTTTTATAATAAGGACAGCAGAACTCCATTCTGCACTGCATGGTCTCACTAAGGTTTGTTACAGGTTGAGCAATACTTCTCTAATATTCAATTCTGTCCGGCCAGAAATAGCTCGGTTTATTTTCCAATAGTCTTTTTAATCTGTGGCACTGCTTTTAATGGTTTGTCTATTTGTATTTCCAGGCCCCTTTGCTCCTCTACCTCATTTAGGTTCCAAATTCCCTGGCGGTGTCACCTCCAGTTAACTGCAGGGAAGATTTTACCAATGATGGGTGTGTCCAGAACCAGGGGTCCCAGTCTGAGGATTCAGGGTAAACCATTTCGGTCAGATAGAAGGAGACATTTCTTCACCCAAAGAGTGGTGAGCCTGTGGAATTCATTACCACAGGAAGTAGTTGATGCTAAAACTTTGAATATATTCAAGAGGCGGCTGGATATAGCACTTGGGGAGAATGGGATCAAAGGCTATGGGGAGAAAGCAGGATTAGGCTACTGAGTTGGATGATCAGCCACGATCGTGATGAATGGAGGAGCAGGCTCGAAGGGCCAAAAGGCCTCGTCCTGCTCCTATCTTCTATGTAGCTATGTAACTCTGCAAATCAGGCAGGAGAAACTTGCAAGGAGTCACCCCTTCTGCTGTGAGCTCTTTGTTTTCCATGTTGTGTACCTGCTACATCAGGGTTCTGCACAAAGTGAAAACACTTCACCCAATAGTTCTTTTAGCAGGTAGCTCGCACTGTTTTGTTGATATGACTCACATTGTGTACAGTTGTTGTGAACATCTCAGTTAACGATGAATTCTATCACCAACCATCAGAATTTGATCTTTGATGCTGTTACTCTGGATTATCGGTCGGATGAAAAGACTGCTGTAAATGTGTTGAGCTAACTCTTCATCAACCACCTTCTTTCTGTGGCTCGAAACAACAGATGACAGTACAGACGCTCGATGGTGCAATATCGGCAACAG
The DNA here is from genome assembly GCF_902713615.1 of Scyliorhinus canicula. Taxonomy (NCBI): domain Eukaryota; kingdom Metazoa; phylum Chordata; class Chondrichthyes; order Carcharhiniformes; family Scyliorhinidae; genus Scyliorhinus; species Scyliorhinus canicula. The sequence continues at coordinate 6,378,342 of NC_052160.1, read as the reverse complement.
ACATTCATTCAGCTGTGTGTCAGCACCGCTCCATTGGCAGCATTCTCATCTCACCGTCACGGGTTCTAGGCCCACCAGGAGCGAAGTAGAAAGGTCGAGGTTGACACGCCAGTTCAGTACTGAGGGAGCACCGCACTGCCAGAGGATCAGTACTGAGGGAGCACCGCACTACCAGAGGATCAGTACTGAGGGAGCACTGCAATGCCAGAGGATCAGTACTGAGGGAGCACTGCACTGCCAGAGGATCAGTACTGAGGGAGCACTGCACTGCCAGAGGGTCAGTACTGAGGGAGTGCCGCACTGTCAGAAAGTCAGTACTGAGGGGGTGCTGCACTGTCAGAGGGTCAGTACTGAGGGAGTGCTGTACTGTCAGAGGATCAGTACTGAGGGAGCGCCGCACTGTCAGAGGGTCAGTTCTGAGGGAGTGCCGCAATGTCAGAGGGTCAGTACTGAGGGAGCACTGCAATGCCAGAGGATCAGTACTGAGGGAGCACTGCATTACCAAAGGGTCAGTACTGAGGGAGTGCTGCACTGCCAGAGTGTCAGTACTGAGGGAGTGCCGCACTGTCAGAGGGTCAGTACTGAGGGAGCACTGCATTACCAAAGGGTCAGTACTGAGGGAGTGCTGCACTGCCAGAGTGTCAGTACTGAGGGAGCACCGCAATCCCAGAGGATCAGTACTGAGGGAGTGCTGCACTGCCAGAGGGTCAGTACTGAGGGAGTGCTGCACTGCCAGAGGCTCAGTACTGAGGGAGTGCCGCACTGTCAGAGGGTCAGTACTGAGGGAGTGCCGCACTGTCAGAGGGTCAGTGCTGAGGGAGTGCTGCACTGTCAGAGGGTCAGTACTGAGGGAGCACCGCACTACCAGAGGATCAGTACTGAGGGAGTGCTGCACTGTCAGAGGGTCAGTACTGAGGGAGTGCTGCACTGTCAGAGGGTCAGTACTGAGGGAATGCTGCACTGTCAGAGGGTCAGTACTGAGGGAGTGCCGCACTGTCAGAGGGTCAGTACTGAGGGAGTGCCGCACTGTCAGAGGGTCAGTACTGAGGGAGCACTGCACTGCCAGAGGGTCAGTACTGAGGGAGTGCTGCACTGTCAGAGGGTCAGTACTGAGGGAGTGCCGCACTGTCAGAGGGTCAGTACTGAGGGAGTGCCGCACTGTCAGAGGGTCAGTACTGAAGGAGCGCCACACTGTGGGAGGGTCAGTACTGAGGGAGTGCTGCACTGTCAGAGGGTCAGTACTGAGGGAGTGCCGCACTGTCAGAGGGTCAGTACTGAGGGAGTGCTGCACTCCCTCAGTACTGACCCTCTGACAGTGCGGCACTCCCTCAGTACTGACCCTCTGACAGTGCGGCACTCCCTCAGTACTGACCCTCTGACAGTGCAGCACTCCCTCAGTACTGACCCTCTGACAGTGCAGCCGGAGGGTCAGTGCTGAGGGTGTGCCGCACTGTCAGTGAGCCAGCACTGAGGGAGTGCTGCACTGCCAGAGGGTCAGTACTGAGGGAGTGCTGCACTGTCAGAGGGTTAGTACTGAGGGAGTGCCGCACTGTCAGAGGGTTAGTACTGAGGGAGTGCCGCACTGTCAGAGAGTCAGTACTGAGGGAGTGCCGCAGTGTCAGAGAGTCAGCACTGAGGGAGTGCTGCACTGTCAGAGGGTTAGTACTGAGTGAGTGCCGCACTGTCAGAGAGTCAGTACTGAGGGAGTGCCGCACTGTCAGAGAGTCAGTATTGAAGTAGTGCCGCACTGTCAGAGAGTCAGTACTGAGGGAATGCTGCACTGTCAGAGGGTCAGTACTGAGGGAGTGCTGCACTGTCAGAGGGTCAGTACTGAGGGAGTGCTGCACTGTCAGAGGGTTAGTACTGAGGGAGTGCCGCACTGTCAGAGAGTCAGTATTGAAGTAGTGACACACTGTCAGAGGGTTAGTACTGAGGGAGTGCCGCACTGTCAGAGAGTCAGTATTGAGGGAGTGCTGCACTGTCAGAGGGTCAGTACTGAGGGAGTGCCGCACTGTCGGAGGGTTAGTACTGAGGGAGTGCCGCACTGTCGGAGGGTTAGTACTGAGGGAGTGCTGCACTGTCAGAGGGTCAGTACTGAGGGAGTGCTGCACTGTCAGAGGGTCAGTACTGAGGGAGCGCCGCACTGTCAGAGGGTCAGTACTGAGGGAGTGCTGCACTGCCAGATGGTCAGTACTAAGGGAGTGCTGCACTGTCAGAGGGTCAGTACTGAGGGAGTGCCGCACTGTGGGAGGGTCAGTACTGAGGGAGTGCTGCACTGCCAGATGGTCAGTACTAAGGGAGTGCTGCACTGTCAGAGGGTCAGTACTGAGGGAGTGCCGCACTGTGGGAGGGTCAGTACTGAGGGAGTGCTGCGCTGTCAGAGGATCTGTACTGAGGGAGTGCTGCACTGTCAGAGGGTCAGTACTGAGGGAGTGCTGCACTGTCAGAGGGTCAGTACTGAGGGAGTGCCGCACTGTCAGAGGGTCAGTACTGAGGGAGCGCTGCACTGTCAGAGAGAGTCAGTACTGAGGGAGTGCTGCACTGTCAGAGGGTCAGTACTAAGGGAGTGCCGCACTGTCAGAGGGTCAGTACTGAGGGAGTGCTGCACTGTCAGAGGGTCAGTACTAAGGGAGTGCTGCACTGTCAGAGGGTCAGTACTGAGGGAGTGCTGCACTGTCAGAGGGTCAGTACTGAGGGAGTGCTGCACTGTCAGAGGGTCAGTATTGAGGGAGTGCTGCACTGTCAGAGGGTCAGTACTGAGGGAGTGCCGCACTGTCAGAGAGTCAGTATTGAGGGAGTGCTGCACTGTCAGAGGGTCAGTACTGAGGGAGTGCCGCACTGTCGGAGGGTTAGTACTGAGGGAGTGCCGCACTGTCGGAGGATCAGTACTGAGGGAGTGCTGCACTGTCAGAGGGTCAGTACTGAGGGAGTGCCGCACTGTGGGAGGGTCAGTACTGAGGGAGTGCTGCACTGTCAGAGGATCAGTACTGAGGGAGTGCTGCACTGTCAGAGGGTCAGTACTGAGGGAGTGCCGCACTGTGGGAGGGTCAGTACTGAGGGAGTGCTGCGCTGTCAGAGGACCTGTACTGAGGGAGTGCTGCACTGTCAGAGGGTCAGTACTGAGGGAGTGCTGCACTGTCAGAGGGTCAGTACTGAGGGAGCGCCGCACTGTCAGAGGGTCAGTACTGAGTGAGTGCCGCACTGTCAGAGAGTCAGTACTGAGGGAGTGCCGCACTGTCAGAGAGTCAGTATTGAAGTAGTGACACACTGTCAGAGGGTTAGTACTGAGGGAGTGCCGCACTGTCAGAGAGTCAGTATTGAGGGAGTGCTGCACTGTCAGAGGGTCAGTACTGAGGGAGTGCCGCACTGTCGGAGGATCAGTACTGAGGGAGTGCTGCACTGTCAGAGGGTCAGTACTGAGGGAGTGCCGCACTGTGGGAGGGTCAGTACTGAGGGAGTGCTGCACTGTCAGAGGATCAGTACTGAGGGAGTGCCGCACTGTCAGAGGGTCAGTACTGAGGGAGTGCTGCACTGTCAGAGGGTCAGTACTGAGGGAGTGCCGCACTGTGGGAGGGTCAGTACTGAGGGAGTGCTGCGCTGTCAGAGGATCTGTACTGAGGGAGTGCTGCACTGTCAGAGGGTCAGTACTGAGGGAGTGCTGCACTGTCAGAGGGTCAGTACTGAGGGAGCGCCGCACTGTCAGAGGGTCAGTACTGAGGGAGTGCTGCACTGCCAGATGGTCAGTACTAAGGGAGTGCTGCACTGTCAGAGGGTCAGTACTGAGGGAGTGCCGCACTGTGGGAGGGTCAGTACTGAGGGAGTGCTGCACTGCCAGATGGTCAGTACTAAGGGAGTGCTGCACTGTCAGAGGGTCAGTACTGAGGGAGTGCCGCACTGTGGGAGGGTCAGTACTGAGGGAGTGCTGCACTGTCAGAGGGTCAGTACTGAGGGAGTGCTGCACTGTCAGAGGGTCAGTATTGAAGTAGTGACACACTGTCAGAGGGTTAGTACTGAGGGAGTGCCGCACTGTCAGAGAGTCAGTATTGAGGGAGTGCTGCACTGTCAGAGGGTCAGTACTGAGGGAGTGCCGCACTGTCGGAGGGTTAGTACTGAGGGAGTGCCGCACTGTCGGAGGATCAGTACTGAGGGAGTGCTGCACTGTCAGAGGGTCAGTACTGAGGGAGTGCCGCACTGTGGGAGGGTCAGTACTGAGGGAGTGCTGCACTGTCAGAGGATCAGTACTGAGGGAGTGCTGCACTGTCAGAGGGTCAGTACTGAGGGAGTGCCGCACTGTGGGAGGGTCAGTACTGAGGGAGTGCTGCGCTGTCAGAGGACCTGTACTGAGGGAGTGCTGCACTGTCAGAGGGTCAGTACTGAGGGAGTGCTGCACTGTCAGAGGGTCAGTACTGAGGGAGCGCCGCACTGTCAGAGGGTCAGTACTGAGGGAGTGCTGCACTGCCAGATGGTCAGTACTAAGGGAGTGCTGCACTGTCAGAGGGTCAGTACTGAGGGAGTGCCGCACTGTGGGAGGGTCAGTACTGAGGGAGTGCTGCACTGCCAGATGGTCAGTACTAAGGGAGTGCTGCACTGTCAGAGGGTCAGTACTGAGGGAGTGCCGCACTGTGGGAGGGTCAGTACTGAGGGAGTGCTGCGCTGTCAGAGGATCTGTACTGAGGGAGTGCTGCACTGTCAGAGGGTCAGTACTGAGGGAGTGCTGCACTGTCAGAGGGTCAGTACTGAGGGAGCGCCGCACTGTCAGAGGGTCAGTACTGAGGGAGTGCTGCACTGCCAGATGGTCAGTACTAAGGGAGTGCTGCACTGTCAGAGAGTCAGTACTGAGGGAGGGCTGCACTGTCAGAGAGAGTCAGTACTGAGGGAGTGCTGCACTGTCAGAGGGTCAGTACTAAGGGAGTGCCGCACTGTCAGAGGGTCAGTACTGAGGGAGTGCTGCACTGTCAGAGGGTCAGTACTAAGGGAGTGCTGCACTGTCAGAGGGTCAGTACTGAGGGAGTGCTGCACTGTCAGAGGGTCAGTACTGAGGGAGTGCTGCACTGTCAGAGGGTCAGTACTGAGGGAGTGCCGCACTGTCAGAGGGTCAGTACTGAGGGAGTGCTGCACTGTCAGAGGGTCAGTACTAAGGGAGTGCTGCACTGTCAGAGGGTCAGTACTGAGGGAGTGCTGCACTGCCAGAGGTGCTGTCTTTCAGCAGAGTTGTTAACCTCTGATCTCAGTTGGACGGAAAAGATCCCAGAGCATTATTTTAAAGAAGGGCACTGGAGTTATCCCTGGGTAATATTTATCCCTCAGTCAACATCACAAAAGCAGATTAACTGAGATTGTTGTTTGTGGCCGTTTACTCTGGATTGATTGGCTGCCTTGTTTCCTCTGTTGTAACAGAGACTATACTTCATCAAGTGCTTCATTGGTTGTTGAGTACCCTGGGACATCCGGTGGTCGTAAAAATCACAAAGGAATTTTTTTTCATTATAATCACATGATAGAACAAAAGAGTAGTTTTGCTTTCTCGATCCCCACTATTCTGGAAAAACCACCCTTGCATGAACCAGGTTACCCGTGTTGGATATACACTGCCCAGATATGGGCTGGGATTCTCCGAGCCCACGCCAGCTTGGAGAATCGGAGATGACGCCGAGACGGTCCGCGTCACCGGAGAATTACCGCCAGCCGCGCTCGCACGGTCGACACAGCGCCGATCGGGGGCCGATGAAAGAGGCCCCCGCGGCGATTCTCCGCGTTCAACCGGCCAAGTTCCTGCCAGCGTGGTTCTAACATGGTTCCACCCGCGGGAGCTCAGACCCGCGGCCGTGGTGTCCGTCCTGGTGGGGGGGGGGGATCAGACTCCAGCGGGGCCCTCCACAATGGCCAGGCACGCGATCAGGGGCCACCAATCGGCAAGCGCGTGCGATCCAGGCGGGGTCTACCTTCTGCGCCGGCCAGCTACGTGGCTCCGCCATGTTACGCTGGCCCGGCTAGAAAGTGGCCGCCGCGCACACGCGCGGACCGGTGGCCGGCAGAGCAGGCCCAGGTATCAGCGCCGGCACTGCGTGCAGCATTCCACCGCCATGTTGGCTCCCTGTGGGCCACAGAATCGTTGGGCCAGGAGGCCTGTTGATGCCGGAGTGAAACACTCCGGTGTTTACGCTGCCGTCAACGATTTTAGAGAATCCCGGCCATGGTTTTCTGATTTAGACTTCTCAATAAACACCCGGAAAACCAACCTGCTCACACAGCACCACAATTTCCCCCAACCATCGATTAAGATCAACAGTGAAATCCTGGAAAATGTGGACCAGTCTCTGCATTTTGGGAATCTCCTCCCAATGAATGCAGACAAGACGACTAAATTTATCATCACCTCCAGTGTACCAGCTCAGCCTTTAGACAAAAGCTTTCGGAAATAAGAGTATTTGAGGACTTGGATCTCAAATTTCAGACAAAGGTACTGGGTTACCAGGCAGCAGCGATCTCCATGATCCTATGTGGAGACTTAGACATCCTACAGCAGGAACCTCAAAGCACTGGAAAGTGCCATAAATGGAGCCTTGACAAGAACCTCCAAATCGAAGGAAAGGTGACTACATGACCAGCATCACGGCACTAATCACTGAAAGCCAGCTCCACTGGGTGGCATATTGTTCAAATGCCTGGCACCAAACTCCCAAAGTAACAGCTCTACTATAAACTTGATCTTGGCAGGAGAGCTCCAGGAAGACTACTTTAGGGATGTCTTCAAAGCATCCCTGCTGAATCATGGGAGACCAAGATGGCGAAGGCTCACATGGGAAGGGCATCAAACACATCAAGGGCCTTTGTTGGGAATGTGCAAAGACAAAGTCAAGGCCTCAAAGAGAGCTCACAATCCTCCAAACACCTCGTCTACTCAATTCTCCAAACACCTCCAGCCCCGCATGTGGCAGTGTCTGCAGATCGCACATTGCACTCATCAGCCATTTCATAACCCATCAAACTGGAGAGGCAGCAAAGTCATCCCCAATCCTGAGGGGCTGTGTAAGAGAGAGAGAGAGAGAGAGAAAACATCCTCTCAAGAACAGTTTATTGACAACTTCTTTAACTAAATTAGAATAAACATCCAGTTTATACGATTAATTATTGATCTTACTGCCAATGTTTGTTGCGCTGGGCACCAAGCTAATCGCTCATGGCCAATGTTGTTCCTGTAGTTAATTGCCACAGACATTCCTTGTAAATGATAATCAGACACCTGCAGCAAAATCTAATCCATCCTTCCTTCTGACAGGCACCCAGGCGATATCCTGCTTATCTTTAGGAAGCCAGTTCCAGTTATGCAGATCAGCTTGATTACTAACTGTTAACTCCTCTTTAATAAAGGCGAGGGGGCCCCGATGAGTAAACAACAGAAGACGTTTATTCATAAGAATGATGATGTACATCTCAGCAGTGTTTAGGGGCTGGTTTAGCACACTGGGCTAAATCGCTGGCTTTGAAAGCAGACCAAGGCAGGTCCGCAGCACAATTCAATTCCCGTACCAGCCTCCCTGAACAGGCGCCGGAATGTGGTGACTAGGGGCTTTTCACAGTAACTTCATTGAAGCCTAATTGTGACAATAAGCGATTTTCAATTCATGAGGCCCGATTATACCTCACCGAGTCCTCTCTCAATGCCAGTCGGTTTCTGACTGGCCGACCTTTTATAAAACATGGTTGGCAGCCGTGTAGTTAGCGGGGGGAACTCATACTCCTCTTGCCACATGGGGAAAACAATCGTCCTTGCCCCGTGTGTCCCGCGCAGGTCATTACATACTCAACATGTCGAACAAAAGTGTGATTTTCCTCTTTGTAGTTACATCAATGCACCCAGAAATAATCAAGTGCATCTCTTCTTACTGTAAAGCAGGAATAAGAAAGCTTTCTTTGATTCAATATTTTATGCATCCTTCCTGTTTGCAACCGCCATTACCTGTGAACTGTACGCTTTCGGCTATTAATAGTTAGCAGTGAAAAGTAAACACCTGAGATTGGAGCCGCTGAAAGAGATCATCACATGGATCAGCCACAGAAATAAAGAAACATGACGCTGAATTTCTCACTTGCCTCAGTGCCATTGAATTTGGAGAAGAATGCTGATGTTTCAATTCACTTTGAATTGTGGTCCGCGAGTCAGCGGGTGATGGTGGCACAGTGTAGCGTTACCATTGCTGAACTGGCAAGATGCCAAACTGAGACTATTCACAGACTGTAAGGTCAAACAGCTAAATGCCTGCCTCTGATTCATTGTCCTTTACACGTGCATTTTACAGCTGTCTCTCAAACAATCCCCCTTTTGTCTCTTTGGAAGCAGACATGGAAAGAATGAGTTTATCTATCTGCCCATGTGATTCCTGCAAATAGAAGCATCATTTTGGTAAACAGTCAGCTCCGCAGCACAATAAATTGAAAACATTGCAACAATTTGCCATTTTGATTTTATTCTATGAATGAAATAACATTCACATAAATAGCGATATTGAACACAACCATCCCTTATATTGCCAACCAATTAGAAAACAATGAATTAAACATGGATTTTGCTCCTGCGATATATTCTCTCCTAACTCTTACAGCCTGTTTACTAGTAAGAGATAATTAATGTGCTACCATGGTTACCAGAAGCCAATAGTAAACTGTAAACACCTTTCCAACCGTCATGTACATATGTGGCTGAGGCCATTTATATGCAGACAAGTATCGGCAGCTCAGTGAACCCCTGCCAGTCTCAGCTCCAAGAGGTCTCGATCCTGCCAACAAGATGTAGCCCTCTGTTGTAAGCCAATCCCCAACAGTAAATAAGAAGATAAGAAATAGGAGCAGGAGTGGGCCACTCGGCCCCTCGAGCCTGCTCTGCCATTCAATAAGATCATGGCTGCTTGGATTGTGGCCTCAAATCCATGTTCCTACCTGCACCACCCTCCCCTGCACCTACACCCCCCCCCCCCCCCCCCACCTCCCCAACCCCCCCCCCCCCAACTTCCCCACTCCACCATAACCCTTAACTCCCTTGTCAATCAAAACATTGCCTAACTCAGCCTTGCCCTCTGTTGAAGAGAGTTCCAAAGTTCAATGATTCATAAATATATTGTCCCAGCAAACCTGCGGGGTTCTGAGGTCTTGTGACACAGCGGGTAGCACCCTGCCTCTGATCCAGAATCTCCGGGTTTGAGTCCTACCCCAGGACATGATGGCTGAGGAAGGTGTGTTCATAACGCAAAATCCTTCCAACACGTCAATGGTAGTTGGTAAGAGCGAGAGAGATCACTGTTCAGCCACGTTTGATGCAGAGAGGCTACATTTGAAGCTGTAGCCTTTGGCGAAACATGAGGGCCTTGTTCCAGGAGAAACCTTGCTATGGGAACAGATGAAAATCTGCCTTGGACTTCAGCAAGGCTTTTGATGGGAGACTGATAATGAAGTTAAGACCCCATGGGATCCAAGTAAATTTGGGAAATGAGATCCAAAATTGGCTGAGTGGCAGGAAGCAGAGGGTGATGGTCGAAGGGTGTTTTCCTGACTGGAAGCCTGTGTCCAGTGGGGTCCTGCAGGGATCAGTGTTTGGGTCATTGCTGTTTGTGATTTATATAAATGATTTAGATATGAATATAGGAGGGTTGATCAGTAAGTTTGCAGATGACACAAAAATTGGTGGGAGGGTAGAGAGGAGGATAGCCTTTGATTACAGGAGGATATCATAGAGTCTATGGCACGGAGACAGGCCCTGCGCCCAAAACTGGTCCATGCCAACCAAAATGCCCGTGGAAGCTAACCCCATTTGCTGGCATTTGGCCATATCCCTCCAAACCTTTCCTATCCATGTATCTGTCTAAATGCCTTTCAAATGTTGTCGATGTCCCTACCTCAATCACTTCCTCTGGCAGCTGATTCCACACACGTAACACCCTCTGTGTAAAGAATTTGCTCCTCAGGTTCCCACTAATTCTTTCCCCTCTTAACTTAAAGCTATGCCCTCTAGTTCTCAATTCCTTAACCCTGGGAAAAAGATTGAGAGCATTCACCCTATCCATGCCTCTCATGATCTTATCCACCTCTATAAGATCACCCCTCAGTCTCCTGCACTCCAAAGAAAAAAGTCCCAGTCTGTTCAGTCTCTCCCTATAACATCCTGGCAACATCATTGTAAGATTTGCCTCATCTCTCGCTCATGGATAAGTCAGTCCAGTTGAATGAATTTCAGTCATGTTTATTTCTTTAAGAACACATTTGGTACATTCACGCAAAATTAACTGGAAAATAGTTTTCCTGTGTCTCTCAAAATGTCCTTGAGACACCAACAAGTGGAAGCAAATACTTCAAGATAAAAGACTTCAGATTTACAAAATTAAAAGTAATTTCAACAAAGCCTTTGAAAGTATTTTTTACCAATGCGTCAAGGATCTCTTGATGGCTATAATCACTCTGCTAATCAGTTAAATGGATCACATTTTTAAGGGAATCCTTATCTGGGTTTAGCCCCTTACTCAGTTTCACTGGTTCTAATTCTCAGCTGTGAACCCCTTGATTCGTTCAGGAAAGTGTCAGTCACTTAACAGGTGATTGGTTAATTAGGCATTAATCAATTACTCCAAATTAATTAATTAACTTTCCCACGACTTTTGTCCCACGACTCTTGTCCCACGTTCAAACTCCCTACGCCACATCTGGTCTCAGTGATGAAATTGTTTCAAGCTTGTTGAATGTACCCTCATATCAATACTTGTAGTACATTATTCGAAACATTTGAGACAGTCATGAACAGTATTCAAACGATTATAACTTACTCATATTTCTACAAATTCAGTAATTTTCAAGAATAATTTTAGCTAATATTTTAAAGGACCCCCCTCTATAATTGTTGAATCCAACAATCCTTGTAAATCTCTTCCGCATTCTCTCCAGTTTAATAACATCTTTCCGATAGCAAGGTGACCAAAACTGATGCAGCGCCACTAACATCCCGTACAACTGCAACATAACTTCCCAACTTCTGTACTCAGTGCTCTGATTGATGAAGGCCAGCATGCCAAAAGCCTTCCTCACTGCCCTATCTACTTGTGACTTCACCTTTAGAGAATTGTGCACCCAACCCCAAGGTCCCTCTGTTCCACAATACTCTCTAAGGTCCTACATTCACCCTGAAAGCCCTACCTTGATTTGACTTTCCAAAATGCAATGCTTTACACTGAGCTGTATTGAACTCCATTTGCAATTTCTCAGCTCACTTCCCCAGGGCAAAGTCTCGGCTAATGTCCCCTCACATTGTTTTGCTGGTGTTGTGAGTAACCTATTTGTTTCACCATGCCGTCCGAATCTTTACGTTTCTTTTCACATCTGTACACGGTTGCTTCCAGGTCACTCTGAATCTGCACATGCGTGTACATTAGAGGGAACACTGGGCTCCTGTGTGCCTCCTCATCCTGCCTGAGTCTAACCAAAGGTGGGGCCTGAGTTTAATGTGGAGGAAGGAAATCCAGCTGCCGTGACTAACATTGGGTCCCAAGCTTGCATGGACAAATGGCAGCACATCAGAGAAGATTTCACTGCTGACTACCCAATCAGACAGCGAGCCTCATGAAGGTGCCACTGATTGGCTGCAGGGAGTCGGAGAGGGTGCCTCCATTTTGAGATGCCTTCGAAGGGACGGATTAAGAAATTTATTCAAAGAGCTGGAGCTAGGAAGGCAGGTCCTGGTTATTAGTGGGGTGGACCCTCCAGCGGCAGCATTGGAGCCGCAGAGACAATCATTGTCTCGCTGACTCCCTCCATGCACAAGGGAGAGGCCAAAAACACAAGGCTCACCACCATTCACCTCAATATACTGGGCAGTCTCCCCATGTGACCAGGGGGCCTGTGCCAGTCATTCCAGCAACTAGGTAAATGGTGGCTAATTAAATTAATGGGCTGCCCGTCTTCAATTGGTTGGAAGATACACCTGATTCCCGATTCTGGGAATACCCCATGGTGACGGGAAAACAATTGACTTTCCCTTCTGGTGTTTCCGCCGCCATTTTACGAGCCTTCCTGCCTCCCAGCCGGTCTCCAGAGAGCCTGGTAAAATTCAGGTTTCTGTTCAAATCACAACCAATAGGCAGAGGCTATAGTCACTTCTTGGGTTTTACTAGTCACTAAACCTAACCTGGGTTACAGCCAATGGTGTGAAAGGGAACCAATTCATTTTCAATATTTTGGATTCCAATCTGTATTCAGATGGAAATTGGGCAATTTTTATCCTCAACTTCTGGGAATAAAATGCTACCTAGGTTCCGTAAAGGCAAGTTTCAGACAATGCATATCGCCAGTAACAGAACCCAGCTGGACCCTTCAGCTATAGAGTGACAATTGAGCAGGTTTCACTGCAGGTGTGCAATACACACAGCCAACATTATTCTTCGCCTTGTACCCAAGTGGAAAAGGCAAAATATTTACTCTATTATTTCTATCTTCTGTTTTTTATAAAGTTGAGAAAATACCTGTTTACTGTCACTGATATCTTCCCTCCACAGATTAAACTGGGGAGCAGGAAATTACTCACTTGATCTTGTGAGTGACAAGTTATCGTGCAATCTGAAGGTCTTTCCTGTTAGTAAAATAAACATAGCACCAAACTGTCTCCACACATATTCTGATTAGACAAAAGGTGTAGAGATGATTTGCTTAAAATAAAATGAAAGCTCTGTTTATTTCTGCTTGTGCTAATGGGAATTCTGTTGTAAACATAGAGGCTCCAATTTATCCCAGAGGTTGGCAGGGTGGTGTATGACTCATCCTGTCTATTCAATTTGGTACCCAGGCCTTTTCATTCTGGGACCTCAGTTCAATATCGTCAATGTCTATGGTGTCAGGTGAGCTAGAAGGCGATGGAAGGACATGCTAGGTGGCTGTGACCAGGGACTGAAGTAACGTAAATTGTACAGACGAGTGATGGTGTTGGTGGTGGTGCGGGGGTGATGGTTCATGATCACAGTTAGGGAAAGGGAGGCCCAAGGCACTAGGGTCCCCTAGGGGATACAGAAGACTGCCTTTGTTCTTCGTTCCCACAAGTAAACTTTCAATAAAACCCATATTACCTTTCCAGGACCCTTCTGGTCCTGTTGCACCTACAGGCCCAGTCCTCCTGGCCAGGTTAGCATAAAGTATTAAACACTAGTGTCCATTGTTAAAATATAGCCAAGGTCTGAACTTCATCATTGCCTGCCTGGTGCAGGGTCTCGCTAGCTGACTGTGACATGCCTGTATAATGCTGTAAGACACAAAGCCAGTGAGGATTGGGAGAGTAAGCTACTGCAAAGAACCTAACCTCCCAGCTCAATCCATTATCATCAGGTGTCTTCAACATCGACTCTGGACTCCATGACGCCTCATGGCTTCAGGTTAAACATGGGCAAGGAAACCTTCTGCTGATTAGAACAAAGAACAAAGAACAAAGAAAAGTACAGCACAGGAACAGGCCCTTCAGCCCTCCAAGCCTGTGCCAACCATGCTGCCCGTCTAAACTAAACTATGGTAGTGTGGCCACCAGAATTGAACACTATACTCCAAAGTGTGGCCTAACTAAGATTCTATATAGCTGCAACATGACTTGCCAATTCTTATACTCAATGCCCCGGCCAATGAAGGCAAGCATGTTGTATGCCTTCTCGACTACCTTCTCCACCTGTGTTGCCCCTTTCAGTGACCTGTGGACCTGTACACCTAGATCTCTCTGACTGTCAATACTCTTGAGGGTTCTACCATTCACTGTATATTCCCTACCTGCATTAGACCTTCCAAAATGCATTACCTCACATTTGTCCGGATTAAACTCTATCTGCCATCTCTCCGCCCAAGTCTCCAAACTATCTAAATCCTGATGTATCCTCTGACAGTCCTCATCGCTATCCGCAATTCTACCAACCTTTGTGTCACCCGAAAACATACTAATCAGACCAGACCAGTTACATTTTCCTCCAAATCATTTATATATACTACAAACAGCAAAGGTCCCAGCACTGATCCCTGCGGAACACCACTAGTCACAGATCTCCAATGAGAAAAGCACCCTTCCATTGCTACTCTCTGCCTTCAATGACCTAGCCAGTTCTGTATCCATCTTGCCAGCTTACTTCTGATCACGTGTGACTTCACCTTTTGTACCAGTCTGCCATGAGGGACCTTGTCAAAGACCTTACTGAAGTCCATATATACACAACATTCACTGCCCTACCTGCATCAATCATTTTTGTGACCTCCTTGAAAAACGCGATCAAGCTGGAGAAACACGACCTCCCCTTCACAAAACCATGCTTCCTCTGGCTAATACATCCATTTGCTTCCAAATGGGAGTAGATCCTGTCTCAAAGAATTCTCTCCAGTAATTTCCCTACCACTGACATAAGGCTCACCGGCCTGTAGTTCCCTGGATTATCCTTGCTTCCCCTCTTAAACAAAGGAACAACATTGACTATTCTCCAGTCCTCCGGGACATCACCTGAAGACATTGAGGATCCAAAGATTTCTGTCAATGTCTCAGCAATTTCCTCTCTAGCTTCCTTCAGTATTCAGGGGTAGATCCCATCAGGCCCTGGGGACTTATCCACCTTAATATCTTTCAAGACGCCCAACATCTTGTCTTTCTGGATCTCAATGTGACTCAGGCTATCTACTCACCCTTCTCCAGGCTCAACATTCATCAATTCCTTCTCTTTGGTGAATACTGATGCAAAGTATTCATTTGGTACCTCGCCCATTTCCTCTGACTCCACACATAGATTCCCTCCCCTGTCCTTCAGTGGGCCAACCCTTTCCCTGGCTACTCTCTTGCTTTTTATGTATGTGTAAAAAGCCTTGGGATTTTCCTTCACCCAATTTGCCAACAACTTTTCGTGACCCCTTATTCCCTTATTGCCCTCCTGACCCCTTGCTTAAGTTCCTTCCTACTTTCCTTATATTCCACACAGGCTTTGTCTGTTCCCAACCTTCTAGCCCTGACAAATGCCTCCTTTTTCTTTTTGACGAGGCCGACAATATCTCTCGTTATCCAAGGTTCCTGAAATTTGCCATATTTATCCTTCTTCCTCACAGGATCATGCCGGTCCTGAATTCCTTTCAACTGACATTTGAAAGCCTCCCACATGTCAGGAGTTGATTTACCCTGAAACATCCGCCCGCAATCTAGGTTCTTCTATTCCAGCCTAATATTGTTATAATTAGCCTTCCCCCAATTTAGCACATTCACCCTAGGACCACTCTTATCCTTGTCCACCAGCACTTTAAAACTTACTGAATTGTGGTCACTGTTCCCGAAATGCTTCTCTACTGAAACTTCAACCACCTGGCCAGGCTCATCCTCCAATACCAGGTCCAGTACAGCCCCTTCCCTAGTTGGACTATCTACATATTGTTTTAAGAAGCCGTCCTGGATGCTCCTTACAAACTCTGCTCCGTCCAAGCCCCCAGCACTAAGTGAGTCCCAGTCAATATTGGGGAAGTTGAAGTCTCCCATCGCAACAACCCTGTTGCTTTTATTCCTTTCCAAAATCTGTCTACCTATCAGCTCCTCTATCTCCCGCTGGCTGTTGGGTGGCCTGTAGTAAACACCCAACACTGTGACTGCACCCTTCTTATTCCTGATCTCTACCCATATAGCCTCGCTGCCCTCTGAGGTGTCCTCCTGCAGTACAGATGTGATATTCTCCCTAACCAGTAGCGCAACTCCGCCACCCCTTTTACACCCCCTCTATCCCGCCTGAAACATCTAAATCCTGGAATGTTTAGCTGCCAATCCTGTCCTTCCCTCAACCAGGTCTCTGATAAGGCACCAACGTCATAGTTCCAAGTACTAATCCAAGCTCTAAGTTCATCTGCCTTACTGGTTATACTTCTTGCATTAAAACATATGCACTTCATATGATTACATATGATTACCACATACCGGCCACCATCAGCTGATGGATCAGAACTCCTCCATGTTGAATACCACTTGGAGGAAGCACTGAGGGTGGCAAGGGCTCAGAATATTCTCTGGGTGGGGGACATCATAGAATTTAGAGTGCAGAAAGAGGCCATTTGGCCCATCAAGTCTGCACCAGCCCTTGGAAAGAGTACCCTACTTAAGCTCAAGCTCCCACCCTATCCCCGTAACCCAGAAACCCGACCTAATTAAGGGGCAATTTATCATGGCCAATCCACCTAACGTGCACATTTTAGGACTGTGGGAGGAACCCACGCAGACACGGGGAGGACGTGCAAAATCCGCACAGGCAGTGACCCGGCCAGGAATCGAACCTGGGACCCTGGAGCTGGGAAGCAACAGTGCGAACCACTGTGCTACCGTGACTCCTCGGCTAATGAAGCAGCCCAGAAATTCAGGACCATGAACCTATTCCCAGTTTGAACATTCAGCTTGTTTCCTGGAACAGGATCAAAGGGCTGAGGTTTGAATGTGAAGCATCTGCTCAGGGCTCACAAATATATTGAAGGTTGGTGTTTGCTGAGTACAGTAAGACTGGGGTTTTCTAGTCCCACAGCAGGAAACATGGGGCTCCCCATTCTTAATCTTTTGGACTATTTTCCAATCTCCACGCATGCAATATGCACAATGATGTTTCTGCTCATGGACAATGAGAGTCCAGTCCAGGATAAGTCGAGTATCAGCTGTGAATAGTAGCTTATTTAAAGGGCAAAGGTAAATAAATTGACTCTGGGCTGTTAAAACGATTTCTCCTTTGTTTGGATTTCCTAACTGGAAATCATTGATTCTTTCAAATATGTCACAAACAAAGGATGGACTGCAAATTGATGTCGAATGCGCTGGATTCTACCAAGAGGAGCCGCTGGCTTATCATGGTATTTACTTGGAACTAATTTATTTGCACTATTTACAATACACACACAGTGGATTACAGTTCAGGTACATCTCCCCTCGGAACTTGATATCTGTTACCTAGGGTACCATGCACATGACTGCATGATGTCAGTGCTGAATCACCGTGTACCTGGCAGATTAGCATAACCATTCCGTTAACCCTTTGTACTTACATAAAGGAATGCTATACTGACTGGGAGGCGCTCTGTTCACGCACGCACACATACACACACATAAAACACACACACACATACATACAACCACTCACATAACCGCACACAACCACACACATAACACACACACACATACATACAACCACTCATAACCACACACACACACAACCACACACATAACACACACACACACATACAACCACTCACATAACCGCACACAACCACTCACATAACCGCACACGCACACAACCACACACACACCAACACACACGCACACATACACACAGCCACACACAACCACACACGCACAGATACACACACAAATACACGCACACATACACACAACCACACACACATACACACGCGCGCACACACACAAATACACGCACACATACACACAGCCACACACAACCACACACGCACACATACACACACAAATACACGCACACATACACACACACATACACACGCGCGCGCACACACACACACACACACACACATGCACACACAACCACAACTACACACACACAGTGTTCACTGAGAGTGAAGACCTGCCACTACTGGCAGCCATACCCTGAGAGTCTTTAAGATATGCGAGCGCCTAACTAACTGCGATCTTGGAGAATTCCTCAGAAGCACCCCAATCAGATTCTGTCACGCTCTCTATGACACGAAGAGGAGGCACAAAGGGTTATGAACAGCAAGTGTGGCACCTGTACCAAGGTGCCACCATATGTATTTGCAGGCCTAGCAAACCCAGCTGGTATCGATCATGGGAAGCGTCCACAAAGAGTTGGTTCATCAACCAGCCAGCTGCAGAGCTATGTGACAGGCCGCTTGGACACATGGAGCGGAATGTTATAGCCCTGTCACAGCAGGGGCAGACTGGAAAACGTGGCGTGCCATTCAAAACTCCAATAACTTCGGCAGAACTGGAAGATTCCAGTTCCAGCGTGAGGGGCCGTAAAACTCTGCCCTTGAAGTATGCCATGAAATGTAGAAATAGAATCCAAAACCTGGCTGTACCTCCTTACAGCCTGCTAGAGTGGCACTGACATGTGGAGTGGCACAGAGGTTCACCCTTTACCTCCCGCAGCACACTGCACATCAGCCGTGACAAAAGACGAGGCCATCCTGTCACATCCCAGCACCAGGGGTTGCCAACCTCAATGTTTTGACTATAACTTCCTAATTTCCTATAATGGATCATGATGCCTTCTCGTGCAGATCTGCACTTGGAGCTGTGGCCAGTTAGATACTGGGTTAGCCAAATAAAATAGGTGTGAATTGTACACATTTAAATCAGTGCAAATACTGTTTGTAGCAACTCGTGTGTAATTGGCATCCATCATCCCAAAACCTGGGCTCCATACACTTTGAGAAGAGATTGTAGACGAGGCTGCAACTTATCATCCAAATTGTCATTGACTCTAATTGTCAATTAGGACTTCTTTGGAATAGCTTCTTTCATTTCCGCTTTGGCACCAGTTCTGCATGTTAATTCATCATTTCTTCATCATGAAATCACATTATTTCTTTTTCAGTTTTTTGTCTTGCACTTGGCAGCAAGATTGTTTTCACAAATATATTTGTTCCATGTATGTCTGAATGCTGGAGGCCAATTCTTGTCCTTCGGATATGTCTTGCCTCAAAACTGGTAGTTCAAAATGTAGCTCTGATCACCTTGGTCTATTCAATGGGTTTCCGAGAAGGTTGTTTCATTCAGGGCACTGCCTATTCACCCAGCTTGTGCAGATTCATTACTGTTGAGCTGAGACTTGGCGAGTTCAAGGTTGCGATCCAGTTGTCTCTCTCAGACACATGGGTCTCTCAGACTCCAGAGCTGTGATTTTTCCAGCTTTGCCCACAGAACACGGGCTTGTAACTCTCTAGTTGCACAGATCAGGGGCTGGATTCTCTGATCCTGCGGCTATATCCGCAGGATCCGTTACAACCAGAAAGTCAGCGCTGCCCCCGTACCAATCCTCTGTCCGGTGGGGGGGGGGGGGGGGGGGGGGGGGGCTAGCAGCCGTGCAGCGTAAACCGGCTTTACCTGCGGATACAGCCAGAGAATGGCCAGGTCCGTGGCCGTGCATGCGCACGGTGGCAGCCTGAGGCAGCTGTGCCATGCAACATGGCGCCGGCAACACGTGGACCCGGCCTGCCAAAAACTGCCCACCCTGTAACCAGCCTCGCCACCCCCGGACCACCCCGATCAGTGCCCCCAGCCCCTGCTGAAGCCCCCCCCCCCCCCTCTGCCAGGGGGAATCGTGTGATAGAGGGCCCACTAATAATATTTTAATCAATGGAAGTATATTAAAATTGATGTTCACGCTCTTTGTGGGTGTGAATCTGATAACACCGCCAGCAGGGAAATTTGGGAAACACAATCTCTCCAATGAGAATCGAATATCCCGATTCTCCCAGGATTTTCCTCCTGTGTTGCCTCTCCCATGGTTGGCCAGTGAAGGCTCAAAATCATTCCCAATGGACTTTTGGCTGGCGCTCCAGATTTTCCACTCCCACCCGTGGCGACTCCTGCCCACCCAGCTCTTGGTTCAATTATAATTTCAGAAATCTGAATGGTTCTTTCTTGCAATAATACAACAATGAGCTGGATTCTACACTCACCCACTGGTGGGTTTGAAGGCATTGGGGGGGGGGGGGGGTTATGGTCATAAAGGCCAGCGCATGGTCTGCCCGTCTGCCTTCCTGCCTGCACTGGACCTGTCTCAAATGTTACCGGGAGGTGCCAGAGGCATCGGGCAGCACCCCCCCCCCCCCCCACCTCGGGCCTATTGAGGCCTGATTACACCCTCGTTGGTATTTTCCCCGTGACAAGCAGGAGGTCCAGCAGCGGTAAGTTTCATGTGGTGGTGTCAGACAAGAGGAGAGGGTTGGATCCCCAGTGCCCATAATGTGGTACCCCCATCCCCCATCAAGGTAAAACTTCCCCTTTAGTCTTCCCCAACTGCCTCTCAAACTCGCCCCCCCTAACCCCTCACTCCCCTCACTGGCCCCAGCCAGCCTTGCCTCAGCGATAGTCAAGACCTCTCGTGAATCCAGACTCCCCCAATCCTAGCCATCTGATTGGCCAGCAGCTCACTAAGGCGGGACTTCTTGCCGAGATAGTGTTAAATTGCTGAAGAGCAGCCGTCAATACAGTGGGTGGCCTCGCCCCCAATATTTTAGCCAGGCAACAGAGAGCGGAAGAATAAACATATCAATGGTTGGTTGGTTATGTTGTTCAAGATACACCGATTATGGGCATTGTTTTATTAAGAAGTAGTGAGAGCACACATAAAGAGAATCTGCTGGGACACTGATGTCACTGTCTTATTAATGACATTGTTAAAGTTCAATGACAATCACATTATTAAACAGGTGATGGATACTTGTGCATCTAGAAATGGGGTTAGCTGGGACACTGGTGTGATGGAGTTATGTTGACTGTGAACTAAATCAATAAATTCTCTCCAGCAAGGAACGTAGCTGGAAGTTTGTTTTAACTTCGCTGGAGTGGATCTGAGTAATAACTGAGTTAGTCGTCAGGAGGCACAGTTACGTAATGTTGCACCCTATGAATTAACCTATTATCAGGGAAAAGGTTTGTGGCCTGTTTCATACTTCACTATTTAACATATAATACTGTTACTTAGGCTCAAAACTTCTCGACAGCTTCCTTGAACATTAAAAAGGCAAATAAACAGTATATGCATACAGAGGACACTTATCAACTTTGCTATTCTCCACAAACTATCAAAAAAACCCAAAATGTATCCACTGCATTAACGGCCAACATAAAATTGACCCTTGAATCAAGGCTATTTACTCCGTGGCTATTCACCACAGTGGAGCTTCAGATTGGCTGTTGAACTACAACCACACACTTTAGCATTCCTGTCACAGGTTCTCCACAAAGAATCATAGCCCTGACATTAGCACCTCGCTCCACCCGATACACCCTCCACCACAGCCATCCACACACCCACCACCTCATAAACATGAGAAAACAAGCATAGTTGTTAAAAATGCATAGAATGATGACGTGTCCAAGGTTCACTAGCTGACCTTGTGAAATAAAGTTCGACAAATGGTTTGGTTGATGGGACAAGGACCAGAGGGAAAGAGGTGGAGGGGGAAATGTGAGGAAAAACACTTTTTTTAATGCAACAAATGGCAATGACCTGGAATTCGCTGCCTATGAGGGAGTATAAACATAATTAATTATTTCAAAAGGAATTTGGGGATGAAGCGAGGAGTGGGACTAACTGGATTGCTCCACTGGGGGCATGGAGATAGGCCGAATGATCGCTTTCTGTGCCGTGAATGACTCTCGATCAATAAGACAGCCTTTTAAACCAAGGATTGGGACAGATTTTGCAAGGGACAATTTGGAACATTAACTTTCAGAATAGTCTGAAAACATTCAAGTGTTTGTGTTTCTGACCTTTTACGTTAAATAAACGAATTGCAATGATTATTTCTGAAAAAGGAGGCATGCTGTCAAAGCTTTTCATTTTGCACTCAACAGGACAACAATTCACAAGAAATACAAAAGCAAAGGGAACAACAGGTTATAATTCATGAGAAATAATGCTGATTGGTTGGCAAGTGGACTCTGATTGGTAGAGGTGTTACCCTGAAGAATGCAGCAGGGGACAGTTAATTGCCAAGGTTTAGTTCAAATTCAAACCAGGCAGATGAACTCTCAATAGTCAAGGCATTTCCATGGGGAATGAACCAGGGAATGGCTGTCCCCCAAGCCAAATGACCATGGCCTTTCTTAAAAAGAGTTTCCCTCAGGATTTATGATCCCAGTGATTTACACTTGATCCACCAGCGTGTTTGAGAGGGTAAGATCTACAAACGGCAAATACTTTTTAAATGACAAATTGTAGTATCTGGTTTCAGCAGTTTCCTTCCTTTTGTCTATTTATCATTGGAACTTTCAATCCAAATTTCTTGAGGGCTGCATCATTAGTTAATGTAGCAAAATTGTAAATAAAAGTCCTGATTTGAACAAATGTATTTAAATGGATGTTTTGATAACACTAAGTACTTTGCAGAGATAGTCAAGCTAATTAATTCAATTTTTTCTTCAATTTAATATATTTCTTGGTTGCTTCTAAAAATGTCAACTTTCTAATCAAATAGCAGCAAATGTAAAGAACTGTCCTCCCACATTAAATGTGGAAAACATACTTATCATCTTGCAATGGGGACCACTACTTACTTATTCTCCACAAACTAAATCAAAAATAGTTTCTGGGAAGATTAATTTATGAGGGCATGGTGCATGAACTACGTTTGTATTCCCTTGAGTTTCGAATCATAGAATTTACAGTGCAGAAGATAGCCATTCGGCCCATTGAGTCTGCACCGGCCCTTGGAAAAAGCACTCGCCTTAACCTCACACCTTCACCTTATCTCGGTAACCCAGTAATCCCACCTAACCTTTTGATACAAAGGGCCATTTATCACGGCCAATCCACCTAACCTGCAGATCTTTGGACTGTGGGAGGAAACCGGAGCACCCGGAGGAAACCCACACCGGGAGAAAGTACAAACTCCACACAGTCACCCAAGGCCAGAACTGAACCCGGGTCCCTGGCTCTGTGAGGCAGCAGTGCTAACACTGTGCCGCTAAAGGACATTAGAGCATGGGAAGATCTATTTGTGGTTGTTCAAGTTGATTTGGGGTGGGATAGTTATTTAAAAGTGAATTGTTGTCGATTCCAGAAAAGCTGTGAGAGCCAGATGTGAGATCCGCGATTCTGTGTTCATTACACAATGTTTTCCAGCAACAATTAAGCTTAATACTGTACACTAGATTTATACAGTGGCAAAGTGCCTCCATTATATTTCAAGGGAATTGATGCCCTGTTATTGACAACTCTTCACATAGCAACGCATAAAAGTATGATGGAGGATTGTGCTGATGTGCAGAGTAAAATTATATTTGATGTTTTATTAATCAGAATATATGGCACTTTGTTAAATATCAACTGGATAACTGGATCACACAAATGCTGAAAATGGATTCGAACAATATACATGCGCACACACCACCAGGAGTTCTGCTGTTCACTTATTGTGGAAAAATGTGAGGAGAAAATGAGGCATTACTGATTTTACACACTGTTAAATGGTGACATTTACAGATGGCTAGTTGTTGTATTGATCTGTGAGTGCTGGATATGACTGACTGTATGTGAGAAAGAGAAAGATTTGCCACACAGAAATCCCTCAGCCAAGCTCGGCTGTAAAGAGCAAAAGGAAAGTAGTGTAAAAAGGCAAAGCAAGACAGAGAAAAGAGGGGGCAAAGATCAGCATCGATGATGCTTGCTTATCCCTACAGCTCATGTGATATTTCTCTTATTAGCATAATGGAATGTCACAAACTTGTGAATCACGTCCCCGGATTCCATTAACAGCTGTGGTTATAAAGTCTGCATGAATATGGCTTAAATATAATCGCAAATACATTAATGAGCACAGGGAGGGGCACCCTCAAAAAGATGCACTCCAATTTCCTGTGATATTGTGCATGGGGATATTGTTGAGGAGGGCAGCTGGGACATTTGAGGCCTCATGGGGTGGTTTCCCCCACCTTTTGCACATTAGTCCAGGTAAGGCTCCCACGCCCAGGGTTACAAGACATGCCCAACAGAGGAACCAATGAATTATTGGGTGGTGATGGGAGAAGAGCTGGAATCTCGAGGGACAAGTTCTGCTCGTAGAAGGATTCTTGGGGGAAAGAACTTGCGTGTTTCCTTGAAGCAGAAATGTGGTAGGCAGCAGGAAACCACCAAATACATTCCTTTTCCCTTGTCATACTACTACGTGAAGTTGAAAATGGGAGGTTAGAAATGGGCCAATAGTTTGCACGAACAGTGGGTTGAGAGTTGTTTTTTTGAGGAAAGGGATGATGATGGCAGATTTAAAAGAGGGAGGGACAACAATTAAAGATAGAGAATAGTTTACAATATCAGCTAACATGGGGCCAGGAGGTGAATCAGCAGGAGAGAAAATGTTTGAACTTATTATAAAGGATGTAATAAATGGACACTTTGACATAGTCGGCATGGATTTAAGAATGGGGAATCATGTTTAATAACCTCGTTGCCGTTATTTGAGAATGTTACTTACAAAATTGTTAAAAGAGAGTCGATGGATGTTGTATATTTGGATTTTCAGAAGGTTTCTGATAAAGTCCCCCACAGAAGTTAATTAGCAAAACAAAAGGACATAGGAGGCAATATACTGGCATGAATTAAGGACTGGCTAGCAGGCAGAAAACAGAGAGTAGGAATAAATGGGTAATTCTCGTGTTGGCAGACTGTGGGTAGTGGGGTACCGCAAGGATCAGGACTTGGGTCCCAGATGTTCACAATATAGATCAACGATTTGGATGTGGGGACCAAATATTTCCAAATCCATGGATGATACAAAGCTCAATGGGAATATGTGGTTATGGGGAAGATGTAAAGCGGCTACAGGAGAATTTGGATAAAGAGTGAGTGGGCAAGAACGTGGTGGGTGGAATATAACGTGGAAAAATGTGAGGTTAATCCAATTTGGTAAAAGGAACAGATATGCAGAGTATGTCCTAAATGGTAAGAAATTAGAAGGTGTAGTTGTACAGAAGGTCCTGGGTGTCCTTGTCTGTAAGTTACTGAACGCTAACATGCAGGTGGAGCGAGCTATTAGGAAGGCTGATGGAACGTTAGCCTTTATCATGAGAATTTGAGTGCAGGAATAGTCAGGTCTTGCTTCAATTTTACAGGAACGTGGTTAGACCGCACCTGCAGTACTGTGTGCAGGATTGGTCACCTTGCCTCAGAAAGGATATCATTGCCATAGTGGGAGTGCAATGAAGGTTCACCAGACTTGTTCCGGGGATGTGGGACTGTCTTATGAAGAGAGATTGGGAAAACTGGGCCTCGAAGTCTGGAACTAGAGGACACAATTTTAAAATAAGGGGGAAGCCACTTCGGACCGAAATGAGGAGAAATCTATTTACACAGAAGGTTGTGAATCTTTGGAATTCTCTAACCCAGAGGCTGTGGAAGCTCAGTCATTGAGCATGTTTAAAACGGAGATTGATAGCAATAACGTAAAGCGTTATGGGGACAGTTGGTGTAATCACATTGAATGGTGGAGTAGGCTCGATGGGCTGAATGGCCTACTCCTGTTCCTATGTATTATGTTCCTATGCACGTTGGGTGGTCAGCAGGTTGGTGGGAATGGGGTCAAGGGAGCAGGAGGCAGGTCTCATGGACAAGGTGAGCTCAGAGAAGCATGAAGGGAAATAGGAGATAAATTAGAGGAAGGCATTGAGTTCAGAGCGAAAACAAGGGGAGCTTTAGCAGAAGTTTGGCCAGGTTGACTGGTAGTGGAGTTGGGAGTATGTGGCAGAGGCAACTTATCAGATGGTTTTGATCTTAGTGGCAAAGACGTCCATGAAACCTTTTCACTTATTGTTTGGTGAGATTGGAGGAGACAAAGAGGGGTTTAAGAAGACAGTACAGCTAATTAAGTACTTTTTGAAGTGTATCATCAGTTGGCACAGGTTTTACTCTGTGCCAAGTAGAGCACGGTGGCAGGATTGGCCCTAACCCATGTCCTACTGGGTGTACATCTGCATATGTGTGTGTGAGTGCTCCCATCCAGTGCTCAGTCTCATCAGGACACCAAGATTTGATGCAGATGAACAAGCCCGAGATCTTCCTTCCTCCAGTTCTTGTTCAGGATAGGAAATGGCTTTGCCCATGGATCCACACAATTTGAACATTTCTGCTGATTTTTGTACAGGGATTTTCCTGCATTATTTTGTGGTGGTGTTTTTGTAGCAGAGTTGTTTTCCATATTTCTAAAATTGTTACCTTAATTGGTCAATTTTCTGACACACTACACACACACAGAGCCAAGATCAAGTGTAGACTCCAGGAACAGTGCAGCTCAATAGTATATGGCATAACTACACAACAGCGTGAAAGCATTAGTCAGGACTAACATTAACCTTTCATTTATTCAGCCCACCCAGCACTACTCTATAATCACGGTAAATACATCACAGGTGATAAAAAGACAGATCGAAGAAAGAGAAAAGTTTCTTTGTAATAATTTTATTTAACCTACAAAGAGCTACAGTCTATTTAAAACGCTTTCCATGGGTATGGTGACATGTTTATGATACCAAACTTGTAATCCAGAGGCCTGGACTAATGAACCAGAGACTTCTGTTCAAATACCCTCACTGGAGAATTTGAATTTAATGAGGTAAATAAATCAGGGCTTCTGAGATAATATTAGTAACAGTGACAACAAAATGATGGATTGTCATAAAAGTCCAACTGGTTCACCAACTCCATCAAGGAAGGATATCAGCCACACCAACGTTTTCTTTGAACCAATGATTATTGTCCATCCCTAATTGCCCTTGCGAAAGTGGTGGTGAGCTGCCTTCTCGAACCGCTACAGTCCATATGGTGTAGACGCACCCATTGTTAGGGAGGGAGTTCCAGGATTTTGATCCAGGATGTTGATCCCTTGACAGTGAAGGAACGGCGATTTAATTCCAAGTCAGGATAGTGTGTGGCTTTGGAGGGGAACTTGCAGGTTGTGGTGTTCCTCTTCATCTGCTGCCCTTGTCCCCCTAGATGGTAGAGGTCATGAGTTTGGAAGGTGCTGTCAAAGGAGTCTTGCAGCGTTGCTTTAAGGCACCTTGTAGATGGTACACATGGCCGCCATTGGTGGTGGAGGGAATGAATTTTTAAGGTGGTGGATGGGTTGCCATTTAAGGGGGTTGTTTTATTCTGGATGGTGTTGAGCTTCTTGAATGTTGTTGGAGCTACACTCATCCTGACCAGTGAAAATATTCCATCACGCTCCTGACTTGTTCCTTGTTGGACAGGCTCTCAGGAGGCAGGAGGTGGCTTTCTTGTCACATGATTCCCAACCTCCTGTGCTTGCAGTCTCAGTATTCAAATGGCTAGTCCAGTTAAGTTTCTGTTGAATGTTCTGTTGATATCAAGTCTAGATTCCACCAAAGCCACTCATATCCAAACGTAGACAGAAGAACGAGAGCTTTGCCGTTGGCATCAAGGCAACATTTGATTGGGTGTGGCATCAAGGAGCGCTAGAAAAATTGAAACCAATGGGAATCAGGATTTTGGAACACCAATGGGAATCAGGAACGCCTCTGGTTGGGGATGAATTTTGTCAGAGATCCCTGAAATGATCACCATGAGATTGTCACTGCACTTTCCAGGGATGGATGGGCCCACCCACACACCGATTAAATCCCCACTCCTCTGTTTGATTTGTGTTTTGTTTAGGGGCGAAATATTAGCCTGGGATGTTTGACATCTCGCCAAGTGTGTAAGCCGGGCCAACTTAAACCCACATCAGAAAGAAGGCACCTCAAACTACAGCATTGCCTCAGTACTGAACTGGAGGCACCAACACAGGATTTTTAAATTAATTTTGGGATGGATAATTGCTGGAAGATTCCTAATTGATGTTGAGAAGTCAAGGCCCTGGTGTGGAGTTCAAACCCACAGCCTTGTGACTCAGAAGCAAGATACAAAAACACACATTCATTTCTTTCTTCTTGTAATAAATCGGTTGTGCAAAAATATAGAAGCAAACGCAAGTTGATGCAGATTGCACTCCAGAGGAAAACTACCCGAATGCAGGCAAGAATGGTATCATTTTAAAAGAAAGCAAACACAGACCAATTTAAATCCTATTGTAGCAGTGTCAACAATGCTATCTGTAATACTAACTGCACAAGGTCCCCACTGAATTACACTTTTGTATTAAATATAAACAACAAAATTAATGAGATGCACAAACCTTTAGATCCATTGCCGGTTTGGGCATGAATTGAATCAGTGCTGTAGGAGTGTATAATACAGTCAGCATAATGGAACAATTTATCTGTGTACATCATTCAAATATTAATCTACTCAACATTATTTGCTTGGATGCCCTTTCAGCCATCCCATTTCTAGACTTCTTTAAACTACATATTGAGTTTACAGTTTGGGATATTTTACGCATCAGGCAAAATAGCGAACCAAACAGCACAAAAGGAGGCCATTCAGCCTATCACACATGTGCCAGCTCTTTAAAAGCTCCACTTTTCCTCTCCTATCCCAACAGCCTTGAAATGTTCTCCATTTGAAGCATCTCTATTTTTAAAATGTTCTTATGAAGGCATTTATATACATACATCAAACACACCCACAACTAAAAAGAGAGCAAACAGGAACAAATAAATAACTAACAGTCCACAGCCCCACCCTCCCTGCTGTTACCCTTCACCTACCCTGCCTCCTTTTTTAACCCCAGAATCCCCCCTTCCCCCGCTGACATCTTAACTACCCTTGAAGTAGTCGATAAACAGTTTCCATCACCGGGAAAATCCCTCCACAGTCCTTCTCAAGACCAACTTGATTTTTTCCAGTCTAAGGAATTCTGCCAAGTCGCTCTCCCACATCCCTGGTTTCGGCGTTCCCGAGTCCCTCCATTCCAACAGGATCTGTCTCCGGGCTACCAGGGAGGCAAAGGCCAAAATGTCGGCCTCTCTCATCTTTCATTGCTAGAGGGATGGAGTTTAAGACTAGGGAGGTTATACTGCAATTGTATAAGGTGTTAGTGAGGCCACACCTGGAGTATTGTGTTCAGTTTTGGTCTCCTTACTTGAGAAAGGATTACTGGCGCTGGAGGGTGTGCAGAGGAGATTCACTAGGTTAATCCCAGAGCTGAAGGGGTTGGATTACAAGGAGAGGTTGAGTAGACTGGGACTGTACTCGTTGGAATTGAGAAGGATGAGGGGGGATCTTACAGAAACATATAAAATTATGAAGGGAATAGATAGGATAGATGCGGGCAGGTTGTTTCCACTGGCGGGTGAAAGCAGAACTAGGGGGCATAGCCTCAAAATAAGGGGAAGTAGATTTAGGACTGGGTTTAGGAGGAACTTCTTCACCCAAAGGGTTGTGAATCTATGGAATTCCTTGCCCAGTGAAGCAGTAGAGGCTCCTTCATTAAATGTTTTTAAGCTAAAGATAGATTGTTTTTTGAAGAATAAAGGGATTAAGGATTGTGGTGTTCAGGTTGGAAAGTGGAGGAAGACCACAATAGAGGCTGCAAAGAGATTGAGACTGTTCAGTGAATGGGCAACAAGATGGGCTATGCAGATGAAGCAAAAGGTGGTGAAGCAGGAGGTTATTCACCAGGGTAATAAGAGGAGAAGAGCAGATTATTTATAAAAGGTGTGAAACTTTTAAATATTGATGTTCAAAGAGACTTGCACATTCTCACAGAAGGAACACAAAGTTATCTTGCAGGTACAGCATGCAATTAGGAAGGCAAATTGCATGTTGGCCTTGACTACAAAGAGAGATGGAGTTCGCAAAATTGGTTCCTAGAATGAGGGGATTGCCCTATGATGAGAGGGTGAGTAAGTTGGGTCTGTGTTCTCTCAAGTATAGAGGAACCACACAGAGGTTGTTCCCCCAGTTGGGAATCTGTAACACAGGGGCAGCTCCATTAACAAGCATGCAACCATCTCCAATTCAATTTTCCTCTCTACCATCTACTCAGGTAAGACTTTATGTTCAAGCAGTACAGGCTAAATTCTACCCCGGGATCTCATGACCTTCAAAAGAGGGCAAATTAACCATTTTATCAGAGTGCGACAGACGCTATAAGCTGGGTGATAGATTTATTAGCAAATTTGAAAAGGAAAAAAAGGTTTATATTTATAAAGCACCTTTCACGACCCCAGAGCTTCTCAAGTTATCAGCATGAGTGCTTCATTTTGCTCACAGTGCTTTCCAATCATGTGAAGGTTTGCTCATACCATATTAATCATGATAACATGTCCAAGCGTTTTGGCATTTTAATAGATAACTTCTCGAACAAGAACGAATGTTGTGCAAGCATTTATATTCTCATTAAAAGAAGAACAAATTAATTTCTTCAGAAGTGTAGTCATGTTGCAATGTAAAATAAAACAGCAGCCAACTTGTGCACAGCAAGATCCCACAAATTGCAAAGTGGGTGTCACAGTAGCACAGTGGTTAGCGCTGCTGCCTCACAAAGCCAGGGACTTGTGTTTGCTTTTGGCCTTGGGTGACTGTGTGGAGTCTGCACGTTCTCCCCGTGTCTGCGTGGGTTTCCTCCGGGTGCTGCGGTTTCCTCCCACAGTCCGCAGATGCGCAGGTTGGGTGGATTGGCCATGATAAATTGCCCGTAGTGTCCAAGAATGTGTACGTTAAATGGGGTGACAAGATTACAGGGATAGGGTGGGGAGAATGATTCCAGGTAGCGTACACTTTTGGAGGGTTAGTGCAGACTCGATGGGTCGAATGGACTCCTTCTGCACTGTAGGAATTCGATGGTAATGAGCAAATAATCTGAATTGTGGTATTGAGCTAAGTATAAGTATTGGCCAGAATACTGCTGCTCTTCTTCAAAATAAAGATATGTGATCTTGTATACCCCAAGGGGAGAAATGGGGGCCTCGGATCAATGCCTCATTCAAAAGACAGCACCTCTGATAGTGCAACACTTCCTCAGCACTGCACTTGAGTGTCTAGATTTTGTGCTCAAGTCTCTGGAGTGGGTCTTAAATCCACAACGTTCTGAGTCAAGGGGAAGAATCCTTCCACTGAGTCACATTTTATTCATTCATGGGATGTGAGCATTTATTACCCATCCCTTATTGCCCTTGAGAAGATGATGGTGAGCTGTCTTCTTGAACCATCCATGTGGTGTAGATACACCCACAGTTCTGTTGGGATGGTAGTTCCAGGATTTTGACCCAGCGATAGTGAAGGAACGACGGTATATTTCCAAGTCAGGGTGGTGCGCAGCTTGGAGGGGAACTTCCAGGTGGTGGCATTCCCATGTAGCATAGAAACATAGAAACTAGAAGCAGGAGGAGGCCATTCAGCCCTTCGAACCTGCTCCACCATTCATTATGATCATGGCTGATCATCAAGTTCAATACCCTGATCCTGCCTTTCCCCCCATATCCCTTTAGCCCCAAGAGCAATATCTAATTCCTTTTTGAAATTACACAACATTTTGGCCTGAAATACTTTCTGTGGTAGCGAATTCCACAGATTCACCGCTCTCTGGGTGAAGGAATTTCTCCTCACCTCAGTCCTAAAAGGTTTATCCCTTATCCTCAAACTATGACCCCTAGTTCTGGACTCCCCCACCATTGGGAACATTCTTTCTAAATCTTGTATGAATTTTCCCAGTTCCTATGAGATCCCCTCTCACTCTTCTAAACTCCAGTGAATATGTTATTAGGTGTGCTTTTTCTCACATCTGAAGCTTCTTGGAGATCAATAGCTTGCACATAGAAAGTGAACTGTTGCTTGAAAGCACGCCAGTTCACATCTACATTACCTGTCACAAGCAGTGACTGCGCCACTTATAATAATAATTTTTTTTTCATAAATTTAGAGTACCCAATTATTTTTTCCAATTAAGGGGCAATTTAGCATGGCCAATCCACCTACTCTGCACATTTTTGGGTTGTGGGGGTGAAACCCACGCAAACACGGGGAGAATGTGCAAACTCCACATGGACAGTGACCCGGGTTGGGATCGAACCTGGGACCTCGGCCACTTATAATAATAATAATCTTTATTAGTGTCATAAGTAGGCTTACATTAACACTGCAATGAAGCCACTGTGACTAGCCCCTAGTTGCCACATTCTGGCCCCTGTTCGGGTGCACCGAGGGAGAATTTAGAATGTACAATTCACCTAACAGCACATCTTTCAGCACTTGTGGGAGGAAACCGAATTACCCGGAAGAAATCCACGCAGACACGGGGAGAATGTGCAGACTCCGCAAAGACAGTGTTCCAAGCCGGGAATCGAACCCGGGTCCCTGACACTGTGAAGCAACAGTGCTAAGCACTGTGCTACCGTGCTACCCAGTAAAAGCAAGTTGTTGTTGACTACTGAATTACACGAGTTGTACTTTGTTACCCATCGCAAATTTCCACCCGGAACAAAGGGAATCTTCCTTGATTGTATTGAGGCTGTCAGAAAGCTTGGAGATGTGGACATTACTGACCGAGCTTCCCAGAATCTTCTACTTCCAAGGAAGAAACTCAGGAAATTGCCCAAACAGTAATAGGTTGCAAGAAAACAGCCAACCAGAAATGTTTGAGATGTAAACTTGCATAATCAAAAAGCAAATTCTGGTGGCCAGCCAATCACACAGTACAAGTGTCGCGTGCTCACACAGCAAGAACAAACACACAAATGGGGCTGCAATTTAAAGCATTTACATTTTAATGGCCTCTTGATGCAGAGATGCTGGTGGGACTGTCTAGACATCCACCGACCAGCTCACAATCAGCAGGCTGCCCATCAGGAATTCATCTCTGCAACTTGCATGCTTTTTCCATTCATTGATGTCAACAAGTCAGGACTGGGAGGGGTAAATGGGACTGGCCTGTGGTCTGGGGGAGTGCTGCCCCCTGTGTGTCCCTTTCAGAGGCTGCTGCGTCAACACACTGGGATATTTAATTTAAGTGAACTTGCTCGTAACAAGAAAGGCAGCAAATAAACCAATCAGTCATCGGCATGAGTGCTTCATTTTGCTCACAGTGTTTTGCAGTGGTGTTGAGGATTGCATTAATCATAGTAACATGTCCAAGCAATTAGACATCCTAATAGATAACTTCTCAAACAAGAACAGATACAGTGCACGCATTTATCTCCTCATGGAAGAACACCAACAGTTTTCTCATTCGTTTCCCCATTTCTATTCCCCATGCAAATTGGACAAATAAGGCAGAGCAGAAAATAAACTAACCTTGAAGAAAAGAGTACATGTCGCAGAGGGTGAATTGGTAAAAAAAATCTATGCAATCAATCGGCTGTCCTTCAACCAGCGCACTTTCATTACATTTCAAGAACTTGCTGCAAAGTTCAATCAAATCCAATCATTCCAGAATTAGTGACATCTTTAACTATGCTTTCATCCCCACATGATTAAACCTTGCCGAAATACAGCACTGCTCTCTGTGCAGGAGGGAAAGAAAATCCTAATAACCAGAGAATAACTTCAAGCTGCTGCACAGAAAATAAATAAGTTCCTTGTTAGAGAATTAGTATTTGATATGATATAAATATAAATCATTCAAAGACTTCACTCCTTTGTTATATCAGTTTCAGTGTGGAACAAAGCCAGAAATATTAACATTCATGAAATGCACATCAAAAATTAAGTGAGTCTTAGAACAATTAATCTATAGAAACAGTATGTAATCATTTATAACTGAATTTATCACCATTAATCACTCATTATCATTAAATGTCCCATTTTTTTCTTGGCAATTAAAATCCAACTAACTTGATGAGTTTTACAGCAGGAATACAATTTGCATTAGTGTATGTGGGATTGAAGGTTAATTTCAATCTTTTTTTGTGATTTAAGAGCAATAAATTCTGGAAGTATACTTTATATGCTGCAGGCAACTAAGATCAAGTTAAATTTATGAGCTGTATGTGTTATAATTAAGCATATTTAGGATATTAAAGTTGATTTACAAAGCTAGTCAAAAAAAAATCAAGATTAATTGCATAAAACGCGTGTCAGTTTCACATCCCAGCATGAATCAAAGTCATCACAAGAGATTCATCTGGATTTAGCAAGTATCATAGCCAGAAAATACTTCTCCTCATCCAAGGTATTTTGAAAATTTCCTTGAATGATTTCCTGGTGTTAAACAAAGGCTTCCATTTATATAGCGCCTTTCTGAGCAATTTACAGCCATTCAATTACGTGGGAAGAAGTGATGTCGCTGAGCCAACTTTAAAAATGTTGCAGCCAATTTGCACATCGCAAGGCTCCCACAAACAAAATTCAAAGAGATACAGACCAAGTAGATTGAGGGATAAATACTGGCTGGGATACCAGAGAGAACTTCCCATTTCTATTTTCGACTAGTTTCACATCAAGTTTATGAGGTTTTAATGTCTCCTCTAGTAGCCACCCCCCCCCCCCCCCCCCCCCACCTCCCCAATTGTGCAGTGCCTCCTCAGAATTGCAATGGATTTAAAGGATCAATTAGGTCAGAAAGGCAGAGGTGGGGATGTTTGCTGATGTTTGCACAACTTTCAGAACCATTTGTGACTCCTCAGATACTGAAACAGTTCATCCCACTATGCAGCATGACCCGGGCAACATTCAAGCTTGGACAGATAAGTGGCAAATACCATTCATATCACATCAGTGGCAAGCAATGATCATCTCCAACAAGAGAGAATCAAACTATCGCCCTTTGACATTCAATGGCATTACCATCACCGCATCTGTCACTGTCAAGACCCATTCACCAGAAACTGGACTAAACTAGCCATATAAATACTGTGGCTACAAGAGTAGATCAAAACTGGGAATTCTGCAGTGAGTAATTCACCTCATGCCTTCCCAACCCCTGTCCACCATCTACAAGGCACAAGTCAGGGGTGTAATGGAATACTCTTCACTTGTCTGGATGAGCGCAGCTCCAACAACACTCAAGAAGCTCGACACCATCCAGGACAAAGCAGCTCCGCTTGATCGGAGCCCCATCCTCCAACATTTTCATCAACATTTACCCCCTCCAGAAATGACACACAGTCGTAACCGTGTGTGCCATCTACCAACTCACCTTCAACAACACCTTCCAAATCCTTAACATCCACCAATTAGAAAAACAAGGGCAGCAGGTGTAAGGGAAGAATATCTCCTGCAATTCCCCTCCTAACTTGGACTTGGAAATATATCGCCGCTCCTTCACTGTCACTGGATCAAAATTCTGTAACTCCCTCCCTAACAGCACTATGGGTGTACCTGTACCACATGGACTGCAGCAGTTCAAGAATACAACTCACCAACACATTCTCAGGGGCAATTAGGGATGGGCAATAAATGCTGCATGGCCAGAGATATCAGCATCCTGTGAATGGATTAAAATAAAATGACACAGCACAGGAAGCCATTCAGTCCATCTGCCTCTGCTAGCTCTTCGAAACAGCTATTCAATTTTTCCCACTCTCCTATTCTTTCCCCATAGCCCTCCAATTATTTCCCATTTCAAGTAGATATCCTATATTTTTTGAAAGTTGCTATTTTATCTGCTTTCATTACCGTTCCCCCCAATTAATTTTCACATCATTACAGCAGCTTTGAACTCAAGCCTGAAATTGAAAAAATTGACAACATCGTCGCAGCGACAGTCCAAATTGTATTCCACCACACATTGACAGACCTCGATGTCAACAGTGAATATTTCATTGCAGAAAAATTGGTTTCTAAAAGCAGTTGTTCAGACTAGAATTAGTTGATAGTTTTTTTGTTTCAATACTAAAAAATCATCACTCTGGTATACAATTTGATAAAGAAAATGGGTTATGTGGTTACATTTAAACTGATAAGCTATTGTCAGAAAGATAACTACAAGACTTACCTATCTTAGCTCTAACAAATTCAGTTTGCAAATTAAATGCAAGCATTGTATTCTTTTGCGAGTACAGGTACAATGGAACATAGCCCTAAGAATCACAATTATTTGGCCTATTCAGTCTCAGTGAAATGCTTGCTGAATTAAATGCTGGAATGTCTGATAAAATATCAATGGAAAAAATTGTGCGACTTAGTGATTTCACTTCAGCTCCCTTGATATAACCGAGACAATCAAATTGGGCTCATTTCCGTAAGGGTTAATACTGCGTCAGCCCTTTTTACTCCGAATTACGATCAATTTCTTCCCAGCTCTACCCACAACTTTGTATCTTCAATAACTTCAGTTGCTCAGTTCATGGCCATCTCCCACAGCACACAGATCCCAGGTAACCAAGTGGATATTGACAAACTACCAGAGTTTCTAGAAGAAAACTAACATTGAATATTTCACTCCCGGATACCACAAGAATGAATGAGTGAATGTTCCGGTTGCTTCAATGGATGAGTATTTAGCGAGGAGACCAATAGGTCACCATCTAGGTTGGTGTGGACTCATACATCATGTTAAATCAAATTTTCATTTGCAGATCCAATTGTAAATATTACACATGAAGACACTGATGGAAGGCTGGGTGAAGGAACTGGCTCACTTGCTCAGTAGGGAGCCAACTCTGTTCTCATCAAACGTTGAGACTGCCTAACGACAGACATCTTCATTTGCATCTATCCAGGGTTGTCTTTCCCTCATGTAGTACAGGCTGAGGCTGGCTTTCAGAATATCTTTGTATCTCAGCTTGGGACGTCCTCTCGTGCGGGTTCCTGTACTCAGCTGGCTGTAGAATACTTTGGTCTGCAGGAATCCTCTGTGTAAACTACATAGTCCACCCAGCAAAGCTGAATAATAATCGCTTATTGTCACAAGTAGGCTTCAAGTTACTGTGAAAAGCCCCTAGTCGCCACATTCCGGCGCCCGTTCGGGGAGGCCAGTATGGGAATTGAACCCGCGCTGCTGGCCTTGTTCTGCATTACAAGCCAGCTGTTTAGCCCACTGCGCTAAACCAGATCCGTACTGATGAGCACACCCTCGACATCAGGTATACGACACCTTGCAAGAACTTTGGTATTTGGGATTATGATCTGCCACTTGATGTTTCAGATAGATGTTAAGCAGCGACGGTGGAATGTATGTACTTGCTCTGTGTGACAGCGGTAGGATGGCCATGTGTCACAGCCATTGAGAAGTGAGATAGCGGTAGGATGGCCATGCGTCACAGCCATTGAGAAGTGAGACAGCGGTAGGATGGCCATGTGTCACAGCCATTGAGAAGTGAGACAGCGGTAGGATGGCCATGTGTCACAGCCATTGAGAAGTCTGACAGCGGTAGGATGGCCATGTGTCACAGCCATTGAGAAGTGAGACAGCGGTAGGATGGCCATGTGTCACAGCCATTGAGAAGTCTGACAGCGGTAGGATGGCCATGTGTCACAGCCATTGAGAAGTCTGACAGCGGTAGGATGGCCATGTGTCACAGCCATTGAGAAGTGAGATAGTGGTAGGATGGCCATGCGTCACAGCCATTGAGAAGTGAGACAGCGGTAGGATGGCCATGTGTCACAGCCATTGAGAAGTGAGACAGCGGTAGGATGGCCATGTGTCACAGCCATTGGGAAGTGAGACAGCGGTAGGATGGCCATGTGTCACAGCCATTGAGAAGTCTGACAGCGGTAGGATGGCCATGTGTCACAGCCATTGAGCAGTGAGACAGCGGTAGGATGGCCATGTGTCACAGCCATTGAGCAGTGAGACAGCGGTAGGATGGCCATGCGTCACAGCCATTGAGAAGTGAGACAGCGGTAGGATAGCCATGTGTCACAGCCATTGAGAAGTGAGACAGCGGTAGGATGGCCATGTGTCACAGCCATTGAGAAGTGAGACAGCGGTAGGATGGCCATGTGTCACAGCCATTGGGAAGTGAGACAGCGGTAGGATGGCCATGTGTCACAGCCACTGAGAAGTGAGACAGCGGTAGGATGGCCATGTGTCACAGCCACTGAGAAGTGAGACAGCGGTAGGATAGCCAGCGTCACAGCCATTGAGAAGTGAGACAGCGGTAGGATGGCCATGTGTCACAGCCACTGAGAAGTGAAGTGGGAACCACTGCTGGTTTTCGTAGGGATACTTTTGGCAACAACACCATGTTGGATAATGAAATGGGCCAGGCACCACATTTTCTATTTCATAGGAAGCTACTGCTACTTTCATTCTAGGTTCGAGACCTTAGGATTACAACAGAAGCAACTTATTTGTATTCCTGCATTAATAACTATAATATAACATTAATAACTTGCTATAAATCATTGATGGTCCAACTACTGAAAGTGAGAAAACATTTCCCATAGCGATTGTAGAACAAAGCACTATGCCATCCAAACGGAATTATATTATTGTAGCCTGAGCCAGAAATCAAAAACGTTCAATGAAAGTACAATATACCATACTCAGTTGACATGAGGGAAATGTAGATACCAGAGCAATCTAAAATTAAACAACGGCTTTCCGCTTTCCCTCTTGCCTTGTAGGTCTCTCTGATCCCAAACCAATTTGACCTTGGAATGTGCAATGATCACTGCCTCAACTAATGGTAAAGAATTCCAACCTCGGCAATCTACTGCAAAAATACATTTCTCATAACAAAGAACAACACAGCACAGGAACAGGCCCTTCGGCCCTCCAAGCCTGTACCGGTCATTATACCGACCTTGGCCAAAACCCTCAGCACTTCCTTGTACCATATCCCTCTATATCAATATTATCCATGTGTTTGTCAAGATGCCTTTTGAACGGCATTAACCCCTGGCAACGCGTTCCAGGCACTCACCACCCTCTGCGTAAAAAAACCTGCCTCGCACATCTCCTCCAAACTTTGCCCCACGGACCTTAAACCTATGCCCCCTGGTGACTGACCCCCCCACCCTGGGAAAGAGTGCCTGCCCATCCACTCTATCCATGCCCCTCATAAACTTGTAGACCTCTATCAGGTTGCCCCTCAACCTCCGTCTTTCTAGTGAAAACAATCCGATGCTATTCAGCCACTCCACATAGCTAACACCCTCCAGACCAGGCAACATCCTGGCAAACCTCCTCTACACCCTCTCCAAAGCCTCCATCCTTCTGGTAATGTGGCGACCAGAACTGTGCGCAATATTCCAAGTATGGCCTAACCAACGTTCTATACAAGGGTAGCATGACTTGCCAGTTTTTATACTCGATGCCCCTTTCGATGAAGGCAAGCATTCTGTATGCTTTGTTGACTAACTTGTCCACTTGTGATGCCACTTTCAAAGATCTGTGGACCTGCATGCCCAGATCTCTCTGACTTTCTATATTCCTAAGAGTTTTGCCATTTACTGTATATTTCCCCTCTATATTAGGCCTACCAAAATGCATTACCTCACATTTTTCTGGATTAAATTCCATTTGCCATTTCTCTGCCCAAGTCTCCAACCTACCCAACCTGATGTATCCTCTGACAATCCTCAACACTATTTGCCACTCCACCAACCTTGGTGTCATCTGTGAACTTACTAATCATGCATTTTCCTCCAAATCATTTTTGTATACTGCAAACAACAGAGGCCCCAGCACAGATCTCTGTGGAACACCACTAGTCACAATCTTGCATTCAGAAAAACACCCTTCTACTGCAGCCCTTTGCGTTCTGTGACCAAGCCAGTTCTGTATCCATCTTATCACCTCACCTCTGATCCTGCGTGATTTCACCTTTTGTACCAGTCTGCCATGAGGCACCTTGTCAAAGGCTTTACTGAAATCCATGTAAACAACATCCACTGCCCTCCCATCATCAATCATCTTTGTCACCGCCTCAAAAAATTTGATCAAGTTAGTGAAGCACGTCCTGCCCTTCACAAAACCATGCTGTCTATCGCTAATGAGTCCATTTGTTTCCAAATGGGTATAAACCCTGTCCCTGAGAATTCTCTCCAATAATTTACCTATTACCAACGTGAGGCTCACCGGCCTATAGTTTCCTTGATTATCCCTGCTACCTTTCTTAAACAGCGGTACCACTAGCTATTCTCCAGTCCCCTGGGACTTCATCTGTAGCCAATCGAGGGTTATGAGGATAAGGCGGGAAAGTGGAGATGAGGATTATATCACATCAGATCAATCATGATCTCATTGAATGGCGGAGCAGACACGATGGGGTGAATGGCCTACTTCTGCGCCTACGTTTTATGGTCTATTGTTATGTATGGGTGGCACGGTAGCACAGTGGCTAGCACTGTTGCTTCACAGAGCCAGGGGCTCAGGTTCAATTCCCGGCTTGGGTCACTGTCTGTGCGGAGTCTGCACGTTCTCCCCGTGTCTGCGTGGGTTTCCTCCGGGTGCTCCGGTTTCCTCCAAACATGTCCCGAAAGATATGCTTATTATGTAAGACATGTTTATTCTGAATTCTCCTTCTGTGTACCTGAACAGGCGCCGGAATGTGGTGACTAGGGGCTTTTCACAGTAACTTTATTGTAGTGTTAATGTAAGTCTACATGTAACAATAAAGATTATTACTTTTATTACCACATGCTTCATGTGCTCCACAGTGTTTGTTACTCCATAGTGTGTAGGGCAATGACACAAAGGAGCTCTAATAACTCAAGAAATGATATCAATGGACATTGAGAAGCAACACTTTCAGGCAACTTATTAAGATCAATGTTAAAGTTTATTTGTTCTTGAAGGTTGTGACTTAAGAAGACCCATTTCTCCAAGTATTAAATTCCACATAGTCTGTAAATAAATAGTAATGGACAAGGTTCATAACATTTTTCTGTGAATCATCACTTTTCCCTTGTGAATTCTGCTAAACGAGTAGACTGTATTCCAGCACTTAAATAAATGGACATTGTCAGTTGTATAATTTATTGTTTTATTCTTGATTCATTTTACTATATACCATGACTTATAATATGGGACAAGATTAATTACGACCAGAATTTCTAATTAGGATTTTATTACACTAAACTCACATGCGGCCATATGAAAATATATGAATATATGATTTATGAAGTAATCAAAGGCCAGTGTTTTGAGCTGAGTCAATTCACCATGGTAAAATATTCAACGGTGGCATCTGATGCTATCTGAAGCCTCATGAAGAGGTGAAGCGATCCTGTTTAGCCCTGTGAATCACCATATAAACTAAATTAACTATCTTGGTCTCCATCAGGAAACATCTGTAAGGATAAAAAAAAGAATGCTGTGGGGAGGCTGGTTAGAATGTGTAGCCACTTGGGGTAGCCACTTCCCGATTCCAAAATGGATGCCCGCAAAGCATACAGGGAAAATTGGCCAACTACAAGAAAAGCAAGCAGGTGCAAGGTTTCCTGTGTATTAAGATTTGCAGAACCCAGACAGAACCGAAACCAATAGCCATCTACATACTAATGAGCAATCCCCAGGAACAATTAGAAACATCGAGTCAATCGGGACCAAGACAGACTCCCCGGCGCCAGCGGGAGCCAGGACAAAGGAAGGCCAACGGACACATAGGAACCGCCCAGCGATCAGGGAACAGCTCCAGTATTGGAGAAATCGATAGAACCGATTGGGACATAGTCCAATTAATTGAGACCAAGTCCGGGGACCGCCCAAAAGGACGCAAAATCCTTGGGGACTATAAAGTAGAGTCCCCGAGTTCAGTTCGCTCTCTTGGCAGCTCTCAAAGAATTCTTGACCGTGACTCTCAGCGAGGAGAGACCTACCTAGCAGCTGCATCAACCAAGTAAGTCTCAAGTCAACGCACGCTACGAGATAGACGCTCCTAGCTACTAGTCCATACCAGTTTGAAGCCAGCAGATTCAGAACCGGACAAAGGCCATTGTTCCTCTGACCTGGTGGGCCATTCGAAAACTAAGTATAGGCCTTTAGTAGCAGTGATAGTTTAGTAAGTAGAGTTTATGCATGAGTAGTGATTGACTGTATGTATAATAAATGTGTATTGATTTGAAACGTACTAACTGGTGTATTGAGTTATTGATCAGCACTTGGCTTTGAACCTCGTGGTGGTATCAGAAAGATACCTGGCGACTCTAGAGCAAAGGTTATTAAAACAGAGCAATTAAAGAGAAAGCATAACGAGCAACAAATGCTAACCAAAACATTGGGGAACAGAAGGAAGCTCAATAGTGGGGGTTGAGCAGCTGGGCGGCACGATAGCACGGGGGTTAGAACAGTTGCTTCACAGCGCCATGGGGTCCAGGTTCGATTCCCGCTTGGGTCACTGTCTGTACGGAGTCTGCATGTTCTCCCCGTGTCTGCGTGGGTTTCCTCCGGGTGCTCCAGTTTCCTCCCACAAGTCCCGAAAGACGTGCTTGTTAGGTGAATTGGACATTCTGAATTCTACCATGTCTACCTGAACAGGCGCCGGAATGTGGCGACTAGGGGCTTTTCACAGTAACTTTGTTGCAGTGTTAATGTAAGCCTACTTGTGACACTAATAAAGATTATTACTGAAAAGAATAGAAAAAGGTTGTAATTATAGGAAATTCAATATAGCTAATAGAAGAGAGTGACTGCAGTTGTGAACAAGAGTTCTAAAGAGTGTGTTCCTACCCCTGCCTAGGTTAAAGACATCTCAGAGTAGCTGAAAAGGAACATGGAAGGTTGTGGAGGATGTCCTCCTGAGAACATGAGGATCTAGATGCTGAATTATAAAGTAGGACCTCGAGGGCGGTAATCCCTCGATCCCTATGGAAGCTTGGTGTCAATTGGTATTGGGATAAACGGGTCAGGAAAGTAATGAAATTACTGAAGGCCTGGTTTGCACAATTGGGATGTAT
The DNA here is from genome assembly GCF_902713615.1 of Scyliorhinus canicula. Classification (NCBI taxonomy): domain Eukaryota; kingdom Metazoa; phylum Chordata; class Chondrichthyes; order Carcharhiniformes; family Scyliorhinidae; genus Scyliorhinus; species Scyliorhinus canicula. Next base: position 6,335,941 of record NC_052160.1, on the reverse strand, counting down.
TGGCTCCATGGTGGAGCCAAGCTCCTGGTAACAGCAAGAAATTTAAAACAATGAAGGGAAGGATCGAGGTTAAAATAATAATAACCTAAAGATAAGAAAAGAGGAGAACTGTCAAGGTCTCCAGTAGTCCAGGCTAGGGACTTTATACCCTGAAGCTGATATTAAAAAGATATCCTTCATTTATTGGCATCAATGTGCTTAATACCAGCTGTACTGCAGGGTTTGTACCCATAGAATTCCAGGATTAGTAGCACAAATGTCGTTTTTTATCCAAACTTATTCCTCCCTCAAATATTTCCTCATTTTTTAATCTACAGAAAAATCCCTCCTTCAATTTTTTGGTTTATTGAGATTTAACCTTTCTCCAGGCAACCATTTTCAATCCCACCCCCACATTGCAGTTTTATTAAAACCATACGGTCATACTTTCCAAATAATCTAACCATGAAAATCATTGGGAGACGAGCTCAACAGGTTCTTTGTGGGTCCTACACTTCTTCACCATAACTGCCGAGTTCACAGGGTCAGTAAAAGTCCACCCAATTTTCATGGAAGAGGTGGGCACAGCACCAATGCCAATTCACTTCCAAACCTCATCTTCAGACAATCTGATGCCCGTCAATTCTTCGAGGACAGCTTGCTCCGCAAATCCTCTCAACCCCTAATCCCAGACTCATCCATGTTCCTCTTCGTCCTGCGCAAAGACACTGATTGAGATTTTTTTTTAAGCTAAGCTGTTGAGGGGTGTTTTAGCTGCTGAGAATCAGGGCTGGTATAATGAAGCCTCAAAATACCTGAAGAGTCTTTAACCCTCTAAAACGTTGAATTAGATCTAACCTTAACCACACAGACAATTTGCCCTTTCTTGCGCAAGGTAATCCGCTGCCTTGTACAGTAGTGACAGTCTGAACCTGAATTGACTGAAATCTTCCTCGCTATCACAAAACAAATTCTAACTGTCACCAAATCATTAGCCCAGTAACTGGCTGCAGTCAAGTAAAAACACTGGGTTGCATTGGTGGACACACAGAATTCACATTAAAGAGGGAGGCGATGGTGCAGTGATACTGTCACTGAACTAGTAATCCAGAAACCCAGGGGGCATGATCCGGAGATCTGGGTTCAAATCCCACCATTGACAGGTGGTGAAACTGAATTCAAAAAAAATCTGGAACTAAAAGTCTAATAAAGACCATGGCCGGGATTCTCCCGTACCCGGCGGGGCGGAGGGTCCCGGCGGGATGGAGTGGCGTGAACCACTCCGGCGTCGGGCCGCCCGAAAGGTGCAGATTTCTCCACGCCTTTAGGAGCCAAGCCCTAACCTTGAGGGGCTAGGCCCACGCCGGAGTGGTTGATGCCCCGCCGGTTGGCGGGAAAGGCCTTTGGCGCCATGCCAGCCGGGCCGAAAGGACTTCGCCGGCAAGCGTAAGTCCGCACATGCGCCGGAGCGTCAGCAGCTGCTGATGTCATACCGGCGCATCCGCAGGGGAGGGGGTCACTTCCGCCTCCGCCTTAGTGAAGACTATGGCGAATGCAGAAGGAAAAGAGTGCCCCCACGGCACAGGCCCACCCGCCGATCGGTGGGCCCCGATCGCGGGCCAGGCCACCGTGGGGGCACCCCCCAGGGTCAGATCGCCCCGCGCCCCCCCCCCCCAGGGCCCCGGAGCCCGCCCGCACCGCCAATCCCGCCGGTCAGGTAGGTGGTCCACGCCGGCGGGAGAGGCATGTTAACAGCGAGACTTTGGACCATGGCGGGCTGGAGAATCACCACAGGGGGCCCGCCGACTGGCGCCGCAATTCCCGCCCCCACCGAATCTGGGGTGGCGGAGAATTCGGGACACGGTGGTGGTGGGATTGACACCGGCCTCAGGCGATTCTCCGACCCGGCGGGGGGGTTGGAGAATCCCACCCAAGGTTCCTGTGCCAAGGAAAGTATATACCTGCTTAAGAGTGGCATAAAGCAACCATAATGATACCAGATTAAGCAGGATGGACTTGTTCTTACTGCAAACATGGTTGAGGACTCTGCAAATCCCCACTAGCCCCATTTTCATCATTCTTCAATTCCTGTAACAGCCTCCCCGAACAGGCGCCGGAATGTGGCGACTAGGGGCTTTTCACAGTAACTTCATTGAAGCCTATTCGTGACAATAAGCGATTTTCATTTCATTTCATATCGACCTGCCTCCAACCTGCTACGTGTTCCCACCATTTTCCTAGCTATTAAATAATTATATAGAAATGAGCAATTGCAATATTCCAATGTTGTTCTGCCTTTAGGTACCACTGTCAGAGCGACATCACATGACTCACTGGGTTTTGTAGCACTTCACCTAACATTATGTGACTGGAATTTAACCATTTCCCTGTGAAATACTGATGCAATGACTAAAAGTGACCACTGGGTGGCGGCACAAACCTTTTCTTGCAAAATGGCAGACATGTTGTTAAGGGTGCGCAAAGGCGAATTCACTCGAAAAGATGCAACAAAATTAAAAATTCAAAGGAACAAAGCAAAGTACATAAGTGCATAAATTGCTCAGATAACAAAGCTTCCCCATTCAAGGATTAATTTAAGTTTATGACGATTGAAACACCCACTCAGGGAAGGGCCATGCTAAAGGAAAGGAAAGATTTTCGAAAGCAGTAAGTTTTTCAACTTTTGTTGGGCAATGAGTAGCTGAGAATCTCCAGAGTGACGGAAGTCATGTGGAGCCATGAGGACTGCCCCTGTCTCTGAATAAAAAGCTCCAAGTTCAGCTCCCACTTCAGGACTTGATGGCCTAGGAAGGTGCATTCATAACAGAACCAAACAGAGCATCAACTTGTAAGTTTTTCCGACACACACCAATGGCAGGTAGGAGAAATTCCTGGTCAGCTAAGTGATGGAAAGAATGTTGAAGCCTCTACCATCACTATCCATAGCTCCAGAGGAAGCATGTAAAAGGTCCTTGGGCAGGATCCTCCATTCGGGAGACTTTGTTCTCCCACCAGAGTAGATTTACTCCTGGTCTGCGCTGGCGCTAGAAGTGGTGCCCACCAGCGATTCACTCTCGCTTGCCAACCAATTTATGTATGGCGGGGAGTGCGCGGGATTCTATTCTGAATCCCGCTATCGGGCCGCCATTTTGGTCAGGCAGCACAAAACAGAGGTCAGGAACTGGCCTTCCTTTCCCCACAACACAAATCCCCCCCCCCCCCCCCCACCCCAACTGACAAGTAGAAGCAATCGTGCTCAACGCGGGATTCTCCGCCATATCGGGAACTCCACTACCTGCGGCAAAAGCCAGAGAATCCACCTCCTTGTTGCCACAGTAATTCCGACACTCATGAACTGTAACACTGAACCTGGAGTGAACATGATGGCAATAATAATCATCAATGTTAAGTTGCACCCCCTCATCTTCTTTTCCCTGCATTCTATGTCCTCCCTGTCCCCTCCCTCACCCTCCTATTTCCCTCCTCCCCACTCTTCCCCTTCCATTCGAATCAATTATCATCCAAGTCTTTAGTTTCGACCTGAATACTGAATTTGGTCTTGACTCCCTTGTGCAATGGCATGGCAATATTGTCTAGTGTATCTTGGAATTTATAACACATTGAGGGTACAAATTAAACTCATACCTCGAGCAAAATATTACAATTCCCAAACGCCAAAATTTGTTCTTTCAACAGAAAAATGAGCATAGGTATGGAATTCAAATCTGCACAACAATAGAAATCCTACAATATCATAAAAAGCCACCATTTCACTTACTTAGTGGCCTCAAATAGTACATTCTATATTACATGGTCCAGGAACCCAGTTTCTAAACTGACACACCCTTCAAGTATCCATGAAAACCCTGATGAGGAATCTATTTTGGTTTATAACAAGAACCGCACATGCAAAATGGATCTTACACTTGTACCTATTAACATATTCATAAAACAAATCTCAACTGAACAGTGCATGTCCAGAGCAGGAACACCAATGGAGTAACACATTTAGCAGAAACAAAATAAAAAGAAAATTACTGCCTAAAAACATTGAGACAAAAATAAAAAAACAGGGACACTGACGGGTCATCAGAGGATCAACATTAACGGTAACGGATCAGCCATTTTAAAACAAAACTATCAACAATGTCCAATCCACCCAATCTGCACATCTTTGGACTGTGGGAGGAAACCAGAGCACCCGGAGGAAACCCACGCACACACGGGGAGGATGTGCAGACTCCACACAGTGACCCAAGCCGGAATCGAACATGGGACCCTGGAGCTGTGAAGCAATTGTGCTATCCACAATGCTACTGTGCTGCCCTTAGGAAGAAATTAATCTACACTCCATTATTCTACCATAATCCATGTACCTATCCAATAGCCGCTTGACGGTCCCTAATGTTTCCGACTCAACTACTTACACAGGCAGTGCATTCCATGCCCCCACTACTCTCTGGGTAAAGAACCTACCTCTGACATCCCCCCTATCTTCCACCATTCACCTTAAATTTATGTCCCCTTGTAATGGTTTGTTCCACCCGTGGAAAAAGTCTCTGACTGTCTACTCTATCTATTCCCCTGATCATCTTATAAACCTCTATCAAGTCGGCCCTCATCCTTCTCCGTTCTAATGAGAAAAGACGTAGCACCCTCAACCTTTCCTCGTAAGACCTACTCTCCATTCCAGGCAACATCCTGGTAAATCTCCTTTGCAACTTTTCCAAAGCTTCCACATCCTTCCTAAAATGAGGTGACCAGAACTGCACACAGTACTCCAAATGTGGCCTTACCAAGGTTTTGTACAGCTGCATCATCACCTCACGGCTCTTAAATTCAATCCCTCTGCTAATGAACGCTAGCACACCATAGGCCTTCTTCACAGCTCTATCCACTTGAGTGGCAACTTTCAAAGATCTATGAACATAGACCCCAAGATCTCTCTGCTCCTCCACATTGCCAAGAACCCTACCGTTAACCCTGTATTCCACATTCATATTTGTCCGTCCAAAATGGACAACCTCACACTTGTCAGGGTTAAACTCCATCTGCCACTTCTCAGCCCAGTTCTGCATCCTATCTATGTCTCTTTGCAGCTGACAACAGCCCTCCCCACTATCCACAACTCCACCAATCTTTGTATCGTATGCAAATTTACTGACCCACCCTTCAACTCCCTCATCCAAGTCATTAATGAAAATCACAAACAGCAGAGGACCCAGAACTGATCCCTGTGGTACGCCACTGATAACTGGGCTCCAGGCTGACAGGGTAGTTGAGGATTTCTTTTTCCCCATTTTGAGGGTGGTGAGGATCTGGACCTCACTTACCTCACTCCGCAAATGCAGAGAGTCGTGAAGGCAGCCGTGAAACTGGCCGTGTTTCACGGCAGCCTCCGCACCCCCTCCCGGGACCCGATTCTGCTCCCCGGTCGGGGCTAGCAGTGGGGCCCCGTGAACCTCGGCATCGCAGGCTTAGCGAACTTCGCTAAGCCCGCACGCCAAGGTCAACGGCGGCTGACGCAAATGATGTCAGCCGCGCATGGGCGGGTTGGACGGCTCCTATCCGCGCATGCGTGGATGATGTCATCACGCATAATCGTGAAACCCGCGCATGCGCGGGCCGTTATGCCCCTCAGCCGCCCCGCGGACTGATCCAGCGGGACGGCGGAGGAACAAAGAGTGTGCGGGGTTCGGACCCGCTGCCCGCGATCGGTGCCCACCGATTGCCGTTCTCCAGAACGGCACTTTGCGGCCGTTTTCACGAACTGTGAGAGCAGGTGTGTTGGCGTTTGTGAAAACGGCCGTAAAGGCCTGGGAACTCGGCCCATCGGCCTGGGGAGAATCGCTGCTCGCTGTAAAAAACGGCGAGCAGCGATTCGTGTCGTGGGGCGGCCGTGGGGGGGGGGGGGGGGGGGGGGAGAATAGCGGGAGGGCGGGAAAAATGTCAGGAAGGCCCTCCCGCTATTCTCCGACCCGTCGTGGGGGGCGGAGAATCGCGCCCATAGTAAACTTGGACATTCACTCCAAATGCCATAATTTACCGGGTTAGGGATTGTTAGCTGGCAAGTGGGTTTAGATTGGGTTGTTCTTTTTCAGCCTGCAGACATGATGGCCTGAATTGCCACTTTATATACCATCCATTCTTCCAGATACAAATAGAGCTGAAGTGGAGGATGAGCTGAAGGTAGTTAATATATTTAATTGTTTCCTCCACATATTTACTTGGGAGAATTCAAGCCACACGCACTCCCTAAACAGCAATAATCCAAATACAATTAGCAGATTCAACACAATAAACTGAAAATATTACAAAAGCTTAGCAGGTTCAGAACAACTAAATCCCTGGGGAAGGTCGATGTTTATCTCTTAGAGCTAATGAGACTAGAGATGGGTTTTGAGAGGTACCGACTGACATAAGGGAATTAATGAATATTGGGGAAATGCAAGTTGTTTATAAAAAAGTGGCCATGATGACCATTTGAAAAATACTGACAAACAAAAAAACACCAGATTGCAAACCCATCTATAGGATTATTATAAGATAAAGTAATACTTGTGCAATAGCAACCGAGTAAGTAGCAATCAACATGCATTCAGAAGGAAGTCTTGCCTAATCTATTTATTTTTTGAAAAACCGATATTCGAGTCAACCCCAAACTTGACTTCCAAAATGCACATGACAAGGTTGCACATTGAAGGTTATTAATTGAGCTTAAAATATGGAATTCAGAATAAAACCTGTGTGTGGTTCAGAAATCTGTTGAACAGTAGCAAATAGCAAAACCCACTTGGAGAGATTGTGTTGGGGGAATTGGGAAATGTTGAATGGAATGGCCCAGGGGTCGACTTTGCAACCGCAATGGTGTCAATTCTCACTAATGACCTGGATTCCGAAGCTCAACGTATATTGGTCCAATTCTCAAGCAACACAAAGCTGAGAGAAGCAGTTAAACGGAGGCAGAATAAAAAAATAATTTATGGGATGTGGCCGTCACTGGCAAGGCCAAGATTTATTGCCCATCCCTAGTTGCCCTTCAGAAGACGGTGCTGAGCTTCCTTCTTGAACCTCTGCAGTCCATGTGGTGTAGGTACACCCACTGTGCTGTTAGGGAGCGAGTGCCAGGATTTTGACCCAGTGACAGTGAAGGAACAGCGATACATTTTCAAGTCAGGATGGTGAGTGACTTGGAGGGGGACCTCCAGGTGGCGCTGTTCCCATGTGTCGACTGACTTGCTCTTTTAGATGGTAGCAGCCCTGGGTTTGGAAGGTGCTGCACAAGGAGCCTTGGTCAGTTCCTGCTGTGCATCGATGGTACACATGACGGCTACTATTTGTCAGTGGTGAAGGGATTGAATATTTGTGGAAGGGGTAGCAATCAAGTGGGCTGCTTTGTCCTGGATGGTGTCCAGCTTCTTGAGTGTTGTTGGAGATGCGCTTAGCGAGGCCAGTAGAGGGTATTCCATCACACTCGACATGTGTCTTGTAGGTGGTGGACAGGCTTCGGGGAATCAGGAGGGGAGTTACTCACTTGGATTCCGAGCTTCTGACCTGCTCTTGTAGCCACAGTATCTATATGGTTGGTCCAGTTCAATTTCTGGTTAATGGAAACCCCAGGATGTTGGCTGCAATGGTAATGTCATTGGATGATGGTTAGATTCTCTCTTGTTGGAGATGACCAATGCCTGGAACTTGTGTGATGTGAATGTATTGCCACTTGTCAGCCCAAGCATGGATATTGTCCAGGTCTTGCTGTATTTGGGCATGGACTGCTTCAGTGTCTGAGGAGTCACAAATGGTGCTGAACATTGTGCAATCATCATTGAACATTCCAACCTCTGACCTCATGATAGAAGGAAGATCATTGATGAAGCAACTGATGATACTGGTTAGGCCTTGGACACTACCCTGAGGAACTTCTGTAGTGATGTTCTAGAACTGAGATGATTGACCTCCAACAACCAGAACCATCTTCCTTTGTGCCAGGTACGACTCCAACTAATGGAGGGTTTCCACCCGATTCCCATTGACTCCAAGTTTAGCTCGGGCTCCTTAATGCCATTCTCGTTTAAATGCTGCATTGGTGTCAAGGGCAGTCGCTCTCACCTCACCTCTGGCGTTCAGCTCTTTTGTCCATGTTTGAACCAAGGCTGTAATGAGGTCAGGAGCTGAGTTACCCTGGAGGAACCCAAACTGAGCATCCGTGAGCAGGTTATTGATGAGTAAGTGCCACCCAACGGCAAAGTTGGTGACCCCAGTAGTTCTGCTACTTTAAACATATCCAAATGCTCCCAGCCTGCCAGTGTCTGTTCAGCCCTAACATCGCTCCCAGCTTGCCAGTGTAGGCTCAGCGCTAACATCGCTCCCAGCTTGCCAGTGTAGGTTCAGCCCTAACATCGCTCCCAGCTTGCCAGTGTAGGGTAGCGCTAACATCACTCCCGGCTTGCCAGTGTAGGTTCAGCGCTAACATCGCTCCCAGCTTGCCAGTGTAGGGTAGCGCTAACATCGCTCCCGGCTTGCCAGTGTAGGTTCAGCGCTAACATTGCTCCCGGCTTGCCAGTGTAGGGTAGCGCTAACATCGCTCCCAGCTTGCCAGTGTAGGGTAGCGCTAACATCGCTCCCAGCTTGCCAGTGTAGGGTAGCGCTAACATCGCTCCCAGCTTGCCAGTGTAGAGTAGCGCTAACATCGCTCCCAGCTTGCCAGTGTAGGTTCAGCCCTAACATCGCTCCCAGCTTGCCAGTGTAGGGTAGCGCTAACATCGCTCCCAGCTTGCCAGTGTAGGGTAGCGCTAACATCGCTCCCAGCTTGCCAGTGTAGGGTAGCGCTAACATCGCTCCCAGCTTGCCAGTGTAGGTTCAGCCCTAACATCGCTCCCAGCTTGCCAGTGTAGGTTCAGCCCTAACATCGCTCCCGGCTTGCCAGTGTAGGTTCAGCGCTAACATCGCTCCCAGCTTGCCAGTGTAGGTTCAGCCCTAACATCGCTCCCAGCTTGCCAGTGTAGGTTCAGCCCTAACATCGCTCCCAGCTTGCCAGTGTAGGTTCAGCCCTAACATCACTCCCAGCTTGCCAGTGTAGGTTCAGCCCTAACATCACTCCCAGCTTGCCAGTGTAGGTTCAGCCCTAACATCACTCCCAGCTTGCCAGTGTAGGTTCAGCCCTAACATCGCTCCCAGCTTGCCAGTGTAGAGTAGCGCTAACATCGCTCCCAGCTTGCCAGTGTAGGTTCAGCCCTAACATCACTCCCAGCTTGCCAGTGTAGGGTAGCGCTAACATCGCTCCCAGCTTGCCAGTGTAGGTTCAGCGCTAACATCGCTCCCAGCTTGCCAGTGTAGGGTAGCGCTAACATCGCTCCCGGCTTGCCAGTGTAGGCTCTGCCCTAACATCGCTCCCGGCTTGCCAGTGTAGGCTCAGCCCTAACATCGCTCCCAGCTTGCCAGTGTAGGTTCAACCCTAACATCGCTCCCAGCTTGCCAGTGTCGGTTCAGCCCTAACATCGCTCCCAGCTTGCCAGTGTAGGTTCAACCCTAACATCGCTCCCAGCTTGCCAGTGTAGGTTCAGCGCTAACATCGCTCCCAGCTTGCCAGTGTCGGTTCAACCCTAACATCGCTCCCAGCTTGCCAGTGTCGGTTCAGCCCTAACATCGCTCCCAGCTTGCCAGTGTAGGTTCAGCCCTAACAGCGCTCCCAGCTTGCCAGTGTAGGTTCAGTCCTAACATCGCTCCCGGCTTGCCAGTGTCGGTTCAGCGCTAACATCGCTCCCAGCTTGCCAGTGTAGGTTCAGCGCTAACATCGCTCCCGGCTTGCCAGTGTAGGGTAGCGCTAACATCGCTCCCAGCTTGCCAGTGTAGGCTCAGCCCTAACATCGCTCCCGGCTTGCCAGTGTAGGCTCAGCCCTAACATTGCTCCCGGCTTGCCAGTGTAGGGTAGCGCTAACATCGCTCCCAGCTTGCCAGTGTAGGTTCAGCCCTAACATCGCTCCCAGCTTGCCAGTGTAGGTTCAGCGCTAACATCGCTCCCAGCTTGCCAGTGTAGGGTAGCGCTAACATCGCTCCCAGCTTGCCAGTGTAGGTTCAGCCCTAACATCGCTCCCAGCTTGCCAGTGTAGGTTCAGCCCTAACATCGCTCCCGGCTTGCCAGTGTAGGGTAGCGCTAACATCGCTCCCAGCTTGCCAGTGTAGGTTCAGCCCTAACATCGCTCCCAGCTTGCCAGTGTAGGTTCAGCCCTAACATCGCTCCCAGCTTGCCAGTGTAGGTTCAGCCCTAACATCGCTCCCGGCTTGCCAGTGTCGGTTCAGCCCTAACATCGCTCCCAGCTTGCCAGTGTAGGCTCAGCCCTAACATCGCTCCCAGCTTGCCAGTGTAGGGTAGCGCTAACATCGCTCCCAGCTTGCCAGTGTAGGCTCAGCGCTAACATCGCTCCCAGCTTGCCAGTGTAGGTTCAGACCTAACATCGCTCCCGGCTTGCCAGTGTAGGTTCAGCGCTAACATCGCTCCCAGCTTGCCAGTGTAGGTTCAGCCCTAACATCGCTCCCGGCTTGCCAGTGTAGGTTCAGCGCTAACATCGCTCCCAGCTTGCCAGTGTAGGCTGAGACCTAACATCGCTCCCGGCTTGCCAGTGTAGGCTCAGCGCTAACATCGCTCCCGGCTTGCCAGTGTAGGGTAGCGCTAACATCGCTCCCAGCTTGCCAGTGTAGGTTCAGACCTAACATCGCTCCCGGCTTGCCAGTGTAGGTTCAGCGCTAACATCGCTCCCAGCTTGCCAGTGTAGGTTCAGCCCTAACTTCGCTCCCGGCTTGCCAGTGTAGGTTCAGCGCTAACATCGCTCCCAGCTTGCCAGTGTAGGCTCAGACCTAACATCGCTCCCGGCTTGCCAGTGTAGGCTCAGCGCTAACATCGCTCCCGGCTTGCCAGTGTAGGGTAGCGCTAACATCGCTCCCAGCTTGCCAGTGTAGGCTCAGCGCTAACATCGCTCCCAGCTTGCCAGTGTAGGTTCAGACCTAACATCGCTCCCGGCTTGCCAGTGTAGGTTCAGCGCTAACATCGCTCCCAGCTTGCCAGTGTAGGGTAGCGCTAACATCGCTCCCGGCTTGCCAGTGTAGGTTCAGCGCTAACATCGCTCCCAGCTTGCCAGTGTAGGCTCAGACCTAACATCGCTCCCGGCTTGCCAGTGTAGGCTCAGCGCTAACATCGCTCCCGGCTTGCCAGTGTAGGGTAGCGCTAACATCGCTCCCAGCTTGCCAGTGTAGGTTCAGCGCTAACATCGCTCCCGGCTTGCCAGTGTAGGTTCAGCCCTAACATCGCTCCCGGCTTGCCAGTGTAGGGTAGCGCTAACATCGTTCCCGGCTTGCCAGTGTCGGTTCACCCTAACATCGCTCCCAGCTTGCCAGTGTCGGTTCAGCCCTAACATCGCTCCCAGCTTGCCAGTGTAGGTTCAGCCCTAACATCGCTCCCAGCTTGCCAGTGTAGGCTCAGCCCTAACATCGCTCCCAGCTTGCCAGTGTCGGTTCAGCCCTAACATCGCTCCCAGCTTGCCAGTGTCGGTTCAGCCCTAACATCACTCCCAGCTTGCCAGTGTAGGTTCAGCGCTAACATCGCTCCCAGATTGCCAGTGTAGGTTCAGCGCTAACATCGCTCCCAGCTTGCCAGTGTAGGCTCAGCGCTAACATCGCTCCCAGCTTGCCAGTGTAGGTTCAGCGCTAACATCGCTCCCAGCTTGCCAGTGTAGGTTCAGCGCTAACATCGCTCCCGGCTTGCCAGTGTAGGTTCAGACCTAACATCGCTCCCAGCTTGCCAGTGTAGGCTCAGCCCTAACATCGCTCCCGGCTTGCCAGTGTAGGGTAGCGCTAACATCGCTCCCAGCTTGCCAGTGTAGGCTCAGCGCTAACATCGCTCCCGGCTTGCCAGTGTAGGTTCAGACCTAACATCGCTCCCGGCTTGCCAGTGTAGGCTCAGCGCTAACATCGCTCCCAGCCTGCCAGTGTAGGTTCAGCGCTAACATCGCTCCCAGCTTGCCAGTGTAGAGTAGCGCTAACATCGCTCCCAGCTTGCCAGTGTAGGGTAGCGCTAACATCGCTCCCGGCTTGCCAGTGCAGGGTAGCGCTAACAGCGCTCCCAGCTTGCCAGTGTAGGTTCAGCGCTAACATCGCTCCCGGCTTGCCAGTGTAGGCTCAGCGCTAACATCGCTCCCAGCTTGCCAGTGTAGGTTCTGCCCTAACATCGTTCCCGGCTTGCCAGTGTACGTTCAGCCCTAACATCGCTCCCGGCTTGCCAGTGTAGGCTCAGCCCTAACATCGCTCCCAGCTTGCCAGTGTAGGTTCAGCCCTAACATCGCTCCCAGCTTGCCAGTGTAGGTTCAGCCCTAACATCGCTCCCGGCTTGCCAGTGTAGGTTCAGCGCTAACATCGCTCCCAGCTTGCCAGTGTAGGCTCAGCGCTAACATCGCTCCCAGCTTGCCAGTGTAGGTTCAGCCCTAACATCGCTCCCAGCTTGCCAGTGTAGGTTCAGCGCTAACATCGCTCCCGGCTTGCCAGTGTCGGTTCAGCGCTAACATCGCTCCCAGCTTGCCAGTGTAGGTTCAGCCCTAACAGCGCTCCCAGCTTGCCAGTGTAGGGTAGCGCTAACATCGCTCCCGGTTTGCCAGTGTAGGGTAGCGCTAACATCGCTCCCAGCTTGCCAGTGTAGGTTCAGCCCTAACATCGCTCCCAGCTTGCCAGTGTCAGTTCAGCCCTAACATCGCTCCCAGCTTGCCAGTGTAGGGTAGCGCTAACATCGCTCCCAGCCTGCCAGTGTAGGTTCAGCCCTAACATCGCTCCCAGCTTGCCAGTGTAGGTTCAGCCCTAACATCGCTCCCAGCTTGCCAGTGTAGGTTCAGCGCTAACATCGCTCCCAGCTTGCCAGTGTAGGTTCAGCCCTAACATCGCTCCCGGCTTGCCAGTGTAGGTTCAGCCCTAACATCGCTCCCAGCTTGCCAGTGTAGGTTCAGCGCTAACATCGCTCCCAGCTTGCCAGTGTAGGTTCAGCGCTAACATCGCTCCCAGCTTGCCAGTGTAGGTTCAGCCCTAACATCGCTCCCGGCTTGCCAGTGTAGGTTCAGCCCTAACATCGCTCCCGGCTTGCCAGTGTAGGTTCAGTTCTCCCCGTGAAGCCAGACTGAAACCTGCTGTGTCCTTTGACCATAGTTGCACTCAGCCACCTTTTCCTGGATATGATTACCACCAGGAAGGCACCTTGCAGGCTCTCCATTCCATAAATATTCAAGAGCCCTGTCTGTTCTGTTCACTTTCTTTTGAACAAAAATCAAATCTCACAAAACATGCTGCTTGGTTATTAACAGCAGACTGGTTTAGCACAGTGGGCTAAACAGCTGGCTTGTAATGCAGAACAATGCCAGCAGCGCAGGTTCAATTCCCATATCGGCCTCCCTGAACAGGAGCCGGAATGTGGCGACTAGGGGCTTTTCACAGTAACTTCATTGAAGCCTACTCGTGACAATAAGCAATTAGTAAACAGTCCGTCTGCTTCTCCACAGCAGTAGCTGCTTCATTTCCGCACCTTAAAGAGGAGCCGTCTTTTTTCTGTGCGATATTGCAAACTGCCATCTCCACTTCAGTGGCTTTTGGTTTGAGTTTCTCTCCCAATGACAACCAGATCACATGGGCATGTCTCCAAGATGAGATCAGTATCTGGTATTTTCTGTTTTACTTTGAGTTAAAAGTACCTTTCAAAATATATCTTTCCTGTAAAGTTCAACACTCAAAAATATAAAGAACAAACATGGGAAGAACAGCATAGGGAACATATACTGACGCAGGTAAGGATGGAAGTGAAATAATCTCATTGGAGTGATAAGCAATTAAACAAATACGGTACAGCATTATATGATGGAAAAAGTTCAAATAAGAGCAAGTTATGCTGAAACCGTGTAATGTTCTGATCTAATCATCTTTAAGTGTCGTGCCTTATTCTGGTCACTCAAACAGAATGCAACGTTCAACCCCCAAGGATGTTCACTGATGATGCATAAATCCGATTGAGTTACAAGAACACAAGAGCGGGGTTCTCCAACCCCCCGCCGGGTCAGAGAATTGCCGGGGGTGGCGTGAATCCCGCTCCCGCCGGCTACCAAATTCTCCAGCGCCGAGGTTTTGGCGGGGGCAGGAATCGCGCCGCGCCGGTCAGCGGTCGCTGGCAGTGCCCCCCCCCCCCCCCCCCGGCGATTCTCCGGCCCACGATGGGCCGTGTGGCCACCCGTTTTCGGCGGGTCCCGCCAGCGTTAATCACAACAGGTCCTTACTAGCGGGACCTGGCTCCCTGGGTGACCTGCAGAGACCTCGGTGGGGGTGGGGGGGGGCGCAGAGGGATCTGGCCCGGGGGGTATCCCCACGGTGGCCTGGCCCGCGATCGGGGCCCACCAATCCGCGGGCGGGCCGGTGCCGTAGGGGCACTCTTTCCCTCCGCACAGGCCGCTGTCAACCTCCGCCATGGCCGGTGCGGAGAAGAACCCCTCTGTGCAGGCGCTGGGATGACGCCAGCACACGCTGGTGCTCCCGCTCATGCGCCTACTCGCGCCAGCCAGCGAAGGCCCTTTGGTGCCAGTTGGCACAGCGCCAAGCACTTCCACACCGGCTGGTGAGGCACCAAACACTCCGCCGCCTGCCTAGCCCCTGAATGTGTGGAGGATTCTGCACCTTCGGGGCGGCCTGACGCCGGAGTGGTTCACGCCACTCCTTGGCGCCGGAGGGCCCGCCCCGCCGGATCGCGGAGAATCCGTGGCTTTCAACCTTGAAAAGAGGTGACTGAGGAGTAACCTTACCAGGGTGTATAAGATAAACATTTTTTCTTAAAACCCGCTGGATGCAGAACATTACTTCAAACTAAATTATATCAGAGAGGGCACAGGTTCAAAACCCATGACAGTCAAATTTAGGATAGCTGTCAGGAAACTCTGTCTCACACAGTGCATGAAATAGCAGAGTGAAGGTCAAAAAGTTGCAATCGATTAAATACATCAGACCTGGTGATGGGAGGACTTTCTGGGAATTTCTGGATGAATGAGCTAATTCAGTGAACGGTCTTCATCATCAATGTTGTGAGACTTTCCAATGGAAAAGTAGGGTCTTTAAAAAGCCAAAAGAAGTGGAAGCAACTTGCCCTTAACTAACATGATGATTGCTCTCAACAATTAGACTTCCCTTAAAATGGCAGGCTTGGGTTAGACAAAGATGCAATTAGCAGTGTAAGGATGAACTGTGCTTTATACAATTTAACACCTCTGTCCTTAGGAAACAATGAAACCAACAGCCTAAGATATCCATTAGTAAGAGTTGTTAAAAAGTCACGTAAAATTAAATTGTGTCATCTCAGTTTTGCAGTTAGTGGTGCAATGCTCTGCTCAGTGATATTTTTGTAGGTTTGTGTTGCATCTGATTTGCATGTTGAATGTTAAAGTATAAATATTTTAAGTTATTATCATTGTTCTGCAGATGAAGGCAATGAGTCAGCGCTTTGTTTGCAATCAGGTCTATGTGGATTTATTTTTAATATGACGAACCATACCACTTGCAACACAAAATATGAATCACAAAATATTACACACATATAAATACGTTGCATGAAACCATCATTGTTCACTCTCCATCCCCTGTGGTATTCTTTGACTTCCACTGACTTACCTCCTTCATGTTAGATCCTCCTTAAGTTGCTTCCTTGACCAAACTTTTAGTCAACCTTCCTAACCTCCCTAATAGATCCCTCTTCAGCTTGGTGCATGTTTCAAGTTTCACCTTAGTCATGGAGTCATTATTGCACAGATGGAATCTATTCAGCCCATGCTGGCTCCCTGAGGGGCAATCCAATCAGCCCCAGCCCCTTGTTCTATCCCCACAGCCCTGAAGGGATATGTCCCTCAAGAGCCTATCCAATTTCCTTATGAAGTAATTGATTACTTCCATGTCCAACACAATCATGGGCTGCGGGTTGCAAGTCATTACCACTCACTGTGTAAAAAAAACTCTTCCTCACATTCCCTTTTGCATCTCCTACCCCAAACCTTAAATGAATTATCCCCTGGTCCTTGTACCATCAGCTAATGGAACAGCTTTCCTTTGTCCCCCTTACCTAAAGCTGTCATTATCTTGCACACCTCCATGAAGGCTCCCCTCAATATCCTTTACTCGATGGAGAACCAACCCCAGCTTCTCCAACCTGATCTTGAGGCTAAAATGCCTCCTCCCTGGAACCATTTTGCTAAATATTCTCCACACCCTCTCAAAGACTCACATCCTTCCTAAAGTGTGGTGACCAGAATTGAACATATATTCAGGACTGTGACCTAAGTGGAGCTCGATAAAAGGATCAGAATAACTTACCGGGTTTGGATTCATTGCTTCTATGAATGAAGCCCAAGATACCAGATGTTTTGCTAACCACTCTCTTAATATGTCCTGCCACCATCAAAGATCAATGCACTGAAACCCCCAGGTGCCCGTGCCCCTGCCCCTGCACATGTTTTAGAGCTGTGCCATTATACTGCCTCTGCCAAATGCATCACCTCACACTTCTTTGTATTAAATTCCATCTGCCGCTTGTCTGTCTTGGGATCTTTTTTATGCTCAAGGTTCAAGATAATGACAAGGGCAATTAACCATTTTAACTTCCAGGGCATCTGCATCATTGAAGGAGTTTGTGTGTCACAATAAAGTAATTGTCTAAACACAGACTCTTGAGTATTCCTAACTGACATTTTTGGAGTCTTTGTGATCTTTGGTGATCTCATATATCCTCAAGATTTAAAAAAAACTTTTTGAAAAATATTTTTATTCAAATTTTCAACATTTTTACAACAAATAAACCCCCCCACCCCCAATACCGTGATGGCAGCTAGATCCCAAAGTGTAAGATAAACAAATCCCATCTCTGGTGGAACCCCTCATTCCACCTCTCAGAGCAAATGTCACCTTCTCCAAATGCAGGAGCTCCATTAGATTCCCCCAGTCACACCGAGACACGGGGGGGGAGAAACTTACCTCCACCCCAACAGAAGCCGCCTGCGAGCGACCAACAAGGTGAAAGCTAAAACGTCTGCCCCCACTCTCGTCTGCAGCTACGGCAGGTCTGACACCCCGAATATGGCTTCCAGGGGACCCGGATCCAAATCCACGTGTAGAACCTCAGACATGGCGCTGAAAACAACCCCCAAACTCTCTCCAACTTCGGGAACAACCAGAACATATGGACATGATTGGCTGGGCCCCTCCCACACCGCTCATAACTATCCTCCATCCCCTCAAACAGCCGGCTCATCCTCACCTTCGTTAAGTCTGCCCTGTGCACCACTTTTAATTGACTCAACCCCAGACTCGCCCACGACGTTGAGGCATTGACCCTTTGCAGCACTTCACACCATAATCCCTCATCCAACACCATCCCCAACTCTTCCTCCCACTTGGCCTTAATCCCTTCCAGACTCCTTGTTGTCCTCCATGATCCTACCATAGATCGATGAAATGATCTCACTCTCTATTCTCTCCTCCAACAGCACCTCCTCCAGCAATGAGCAGGACGGTGCCACCAGAAAGTTCAGGAAGACCTTTCTTGCGAAGTTCCGCACCTGCATGTACCTCAGATTGCTCAGATTGGAGCCCAAACCTCACCCCCAACTTCTCCAAGCTTTGCCCTTCCAAAAACGCATCCTTCATCTCTTCCATCCCTCTCTCCACCCATCACCGGAACGTCACATCCATCCTCCCCGGTTCAAACCCATGGTTCCCCCTTATCGGCATCACCCTCGAACCTGCCCTCAACTTAAAGCGCTGTCAGAATTGCCTCCAAATCGTCAGCATGGCTGCCACCACAGGACTACCCGAGTACCTCCCTGGGGCGAACAGTAGCGGAGCCGTAGCCAGTGCCCGCGAGTCCGACCCTTTACAAGAACCCGCCTTCATCCGCACCCACAAAGCCTCCTTGTCTCCACTCCAGCCCCACACCTTCTCCCTGTAATAGTATAACTAGTTCGGAAGGGCCCTCCCACCGACTAGATTTAAAATTAAATGTTCATATTTGCATTCCCACTAACAATGCTGTAAAATCCTCATAGCAGCAAAACATTTTTTGGGGTCAACTTTTACTCAATAATCTGGGAGGTCTTTGTTACAACATTTTCCAACTTTGGGCACCCCCAGTATTACTTGGGGATACTTCAGGGTCAAGTATCATCCGCAGAGATACTGAGCAAAGCTCCCTCTGTTTTGCCACAAGAAGATTCTGTAGCCGAGTACTCCCACATGGCACTGTTTCTCAGACCCACCATTTTGTATTCTTTCTAGCTGAAGTGGGAACTTCGCGACCGCGATGAACTTGAGACGGTTTTGAATTCATAAGGAATGTGTTAACACTGCCCAAACTAATATCGCATTGTTTCTTTCTGTCAGGAGACATTAATCATTTATCCTATTAGTTGGGGCTCAAGCTAAACTCAAGACACAATGGTGAAAATGTCAGTGTCCACTTTAACACACCATTCAATCTGTGGTCCAAATAATGCCTTCATTCAAATAGATTTTGATCAGACTTCAACCAGAATAAATCAGATCAAAATATTTGTCCAAACTTTGAGCATATTGTGGTCTCTTAATAATAACCCACTTCTATTAACAGTGATGGGGTTGGACACTGATATCTTTTAGATGAAAACTAATGTACAATAAAGTGGTGTTACAGTTAAAGCCACGGTGCAAGTTGTGTCTCCTTTTGATTAAATGCTCAGATGGGACTTTTTTCAAATAATGCCAATGAAAATCAACTTGGATAGACTCAGTGGGGTATAGCTTTGCAAATCAGTGTCACAATTTGGTTGAGAGTCTTCCATAATCCCGAGGACTATTGCAAGTGTTTAAAGAGACAATGGGTGTAATTCTCCAAAGAACACGTGTGGTCTCCAGCGGGAAACACAGTGCGATTCCTGTCTGATTGGCCGGCACGATGCAGATCACAATCCTCCCACATCTAGAAATGTTTTTTGGAGAGGAGCAGGGCCCATGCACATCGACATGCCTGGCTTCACAGAGATTGTGGTGCCATTTTTAAAAGAAAGTCTGTTTATTGGAGTTTTTCAATTTTTCTGCAAACTCGCACAAAACAAGCAAATGGCAAAAAGGCAGCTACAGGTGTCAATGTATAACAGGTACAGTCCAAAACAACAGTCGTTACAGCAATAGGACCGGATCCCCAAAATACTTCCCCCACGGATAAATTATCCATCTGCACCTGAACTGGATACAAGCAGCAACTTGGGCAACATCACACCCATAGCTTAAAAACAGAATGACTGAAGAAGAAAACAATACCCAAGAACTGCAGTACTAAGGGGAATTCTGTTAACTCTGACAGTGCAATCTGAACTCCTCTCCAGGCCCAGATTGGAACAGACAGCCATCCCCACATTCGAGATGGCAAAATACAAAGATAAATTGAAGGAAAGGACCAGGCACAACCAGACCCATGTTGACAATCCATGGTCTCCCAGAGAGAAAGTAAATAGAGAACAAGAACAATAGCCAAAAGTGAAGAATTGAACCTTCACAACCCCACTTCCCAGCCCCAGGGCCAAGGACAAAGCAGATCATCAAACGACCAACACCACCACCAATCGGGCAAAAGTCAATCTTGGGGTCAACCCAAATCGGAAATAAGGGAGGAAACCCACACCAGGATGTGAGGGCAGTCAGAGCGCCCCCCTCCCCCCCCCCAAACTAGGGGGCAACCTAGAGGGAGGGCCTTCCAAAGTGAGGTGCCACCACCTACGAAGCAACCAGAGTGCAATGCCTCCGGCTCGCCACGGCTGACATAACCATATTAGCATATTTAAATCATTTTTTTTTTTTTATAAATGTTTTTATTCAGTTTTTGTATTTTATATTGAACAAATTACAAATTGTTAGGAGAGAGAAACAAAAAAAAAACAAACACGCAAAAATTAACATACATATTTACAGGTAAGCATCTTCGTAGTAGTAACTGCGCCCCCCCCCCCCTCCCCCCCCCCTCAACATGTTTATTTAGCTTGGTTTTGGGCCTCAGCAACCCATCGACCCCCCGTAACGAACCTGTAGCCCCCCCCCCCCCCCGCTACCTTCCCCCGACTATTCTTCCTCTTGTACATTGGCCACAAATAGGTCCCGGAACAGTTGCATGAATGGCTCCCACGTTCTGTGGAAGCCGTCGTCCGACCCTCGGATGGCAAATTTGATTTTCTCCATTTGGAGAGATTCCGAGAGGTCGGACAGCCAGTCCGCAGCTCTGGGCGGTGCTGCTGACCGCCAGCCAAACAGGATTCTACGGCGGGCGATCAGGGAGGCAAAGGCAAGGGCGTCCGCCCTCCTCCCCAGGAATAGATCTGGCTGGTCTGAAACCCCGAAGACCGCCACTATCGGGCATGGCTCCACCCTCACCCCCACCACTTTGGACATAGCCTCGAAGAAGGCTGTCCAGTACTCCACAAGTCTGGGGCAAGACCAGAACATGTGGGCGTGGTTGGCCGGGCCTCTTTGGCACCGCTCACATCTGTCTTCCACCTCCGGGAAGAACCTACTCATACGGGTTCTTGTTAAGTGGGCTCTATGTACCACTTTTAGTTGCGTCAGGCTGAGCCTTGCGCACGTGGAGGTGGAGTTGACCCTATGCAGTGCTTCGCTCCAGAGTCCCCACCCTATCTCCATCCCCAGGTCGTCCTCCCATTTCCTCCTTGTTGCGTCCAGTACGGTGTCGTCCCTATCTACCAGTCGGTCATACATGTCACTACAGTTCCCTTTCTCTAGGATACTTGCGTCCAGTAGGTCTTCCAGTAGTGTCTGTCGTGGCGGTTGTGGGTACGTCCTTGTCTCCTTTCGTAGGAAGTTTTTGAGCTGCAGGTACCGTAGCTCGTTCCCCCCAGCTAGCTGAAATTTCTCTGTCAGTTCGTCCAGTGTTGCGATCCTGTCGTCCGTGTATAGGTCCCTGACTGTCAGTGTTCCCCCGTCCTGCCTCCACCTTTTGAAGGTGGCGTCGGTCAGTGCTGGTTTGAACCTATGGTTGTTGCAGATGGGAGCCCTGTTCGACATTTTGGTCAGGCCAAGTTGCTGCCGCAGTTAGAACATAGAACATAGAACGATACAGCGCAGTACAGGCCCTTCGGCCCTCGATGTTGCACCGACATGGAAAAAATCTAAAGGCCATCTAACCTACACTATGCCCTTATCATCCATATGCTTATCCAATAAATTTTTAAATGCCCTCAATGTTGGCATGTTCACTACTGTTGCAGGTAGGGCATTCCACGGCCTCACCACTCTTTGCGTAAAAAACCCACCTCTGACCTCTGTCCTATATCTATTACCCCTCAATTTAAGGCTATGTCCCCTCGTGCTAGCCACCTCCATCCGCGGGAGAAGGCTCTCGCTGTCCACCCTATCTAACCCTCTGATCATTTTGTATGCCTCTATTAAGTCACCTCTTAACCTTCTTCTCTCTAACGAAAACAACCTCAAGTCCATCAGCCTTTCCTCATAAGATTTTCCCTCCATACCAGGCAACATCCTGGTAAATCTCCTCTGCACCCGTTCCAAAGCTTCCACGTCCTTCCTATAATGAGGCGACCAGAACTGTACGCAATACTCCAAATGCGGCCGTACTAGAGTTTTGTACAACTGCAACATGACCTCATGGCTCCGGAACTCAATCCCTCTACCAATAAAGGCCAACACACCATAGGCCTTCTTCACAACCCTATCAACCTGGGTGGCAACTTTCAGGGATCTATGTACATGGACACCGAGATCCCTCTGCTCATCCACACTACCAAGAATTTTACCATTAGCCAAATATTCCGCATTCCTGTTATTCGTTCCAAAGTGAATCACCTCACACTTCTCCACATTAAACTCCATTTGCCACCTCTCAGCCCAGCTCTGCAGCTTATCTATGTCCCTCTGTAACCTGCAACATCCTTCCGCACTGTCTACAACTCCACCGACTTTAGTGTCGTCTGCAAATTTACTCACCCATCCTTCTGCGCCCTCCTCTAGGTCATTTATAAAAATGACAAACAGCAACGGCCCCAGAACAGATCCTTGTGGTACGCCACTCGTAACTGAACTCCATTCTGAACATTTCCCATCAACTACCACTCTCTGTCTTCTTTCAACTAGCCAATTTCTGATCCACATCTCTAAATCACCCTCAATCCCCAGCCTCCGTATTTTCTGCAATAGACGACCGTGGGGAACCTTATCAAACGCTTTACTGAAATCCATATACACCACATCAACTGCTCTACCCTCGTCTACCTGTTCAGTCACCTTCTCAAAGAACTCGATAAGGTTTGTGAGGCATGACCTACCCTTCACAAAACCATGCTGACTGTCCCTAATCATATTATTCCTATCTAGATGATTATAAATCGTATCTTTTATAATCCTCTCCAAGACTTTACCCACCACAGACGTTAGGCTCACCGGCCTATAGTTACCGGGGTTATCTCTACTCCCCTTCTTGAACAAAGGGACCACATTTGCTATCCTCCAGTCCTCTGGCACTATTCCTGTAGCCAATGATGACCTAAAAATCAAAGCCAAAGGCTCAGCAATCTCTTCCCTGGCTTCCCAGAGAATCCTAGGATAAATCCCATCCGGCCCCGGGGACTTATCTATTTTCACCTTGTCCAGAATTGCCAACACTTCTTCCCTACGCACCTCAATGCCATCTATTCTAATAGCCTGGGTCTCAGCATTCTCCTCCACAATATTATCTTTTTCTTGAGTGAATACTGACGAAAAGTATTCATTTAGTATCTCGCTTATCTCCTCAGCCTCCACACACAACTTCCCACCACTGTCCTTGACTGGCCCTACTCTTACCCTAGTCATTCTTTTATTCCTGACATACCTATAGAAAGCTTTTGGGTTTTCCTTGATCCTACCTGCCAAAGACTTCTCATGTCCCCTCCTTGCTCGTCTCAGCTCTCTCTTTAGATCCTTCCTCGCTTCCTTGTAAATATCAAGCGCCCCAACTGAAACTTCACGCCTCATCTTCACATAGGCCTCCTTCTTCCTCTTAACAAGAGATTCCACTTCTTTGGTAAACCACGGTTCCCTCGCTCGACCCCTTCCTCCCTGCCTGACTGGTACGTACTTATCAAGAACATGCAATAGCTGTTCCTTGAACAAGCTCCACATATCCAGTGTGCCCAACCCTTGCAGCCTACTTCTCCAACCAACACATCCTAAGTCATGTCTAATGGCATCATAATTGCCCTTCCCCCAGCTATAACTCTTGCCCTGCGGGGTATACTTATCCCTTTCCATCACTAACGTAAAGGTCACCGAATTGTGGTCACTGTTTCCAAAGTGCTCACCTACCTCCAGATCTAACACCTGGCCTGGTTCATTACCCAAAACCAAATCCAATGTGGCCTCGCCTCTTGTTGGCCTGTCAACATATTGTGTCAGGAAACCCTCCTGCACACATTGTACAAAGAATGACCCATCTAATGTACTCAAACTATATCTTTTCCAGTCAATATTTGGAAAGTTAAAGTCTCCCATAACAACTACCCTGTTACTTTCGCTCTTTTCCAGAATCATCTTCGCCATCCTTTCCTCCACATCCCTAGAACTATTAGGTGGCCTATAGAAAACTCCCAACAGGGTGACCTCTCCTTTCCTGTTTCTAACCTCAGCCCATACTACCTCAGAAGAAGAGTCCCCATCTAGCATCCTTTCCGCCACCGTAATACTGTCCTTGACTAGCAGCGCCACACCTCCCCCTCTTTTGCCCTCTTCTCTGAACTTACTAAAACACCTAAACCCCGGAACCTGCAACAACCATTCCTGTCCCTGCTCTATCCATGTCTCTGAAATGGCCACAACATCGAAGTCCCAGGTACCAACCCATGCTGCCAGTTCCCCTACCTTATTTCGTATACTCCTGGCATTGAAGTAGACACACTTCAAACCACCTACCTGAACACTGGCACCCTCCTGCGAAGTCAAATCTGTGCTCCTGACCTCTATACTCTCAATCTCCCGTACCCTAAAACTACAATCCAGGTTCCCATGCCCCTGCTGAATTAGTTTAAACCCTCCAGGATTGGAGGGTGGCTGTCACCACTGGGCTGCTGGAGTGTTTTTTGGGTGGGGATGGGAGTGCTGCCGTGGCGAGGGCCCGGAGGGAGGTTCCCATGCAGGAGGCCTCCTCCGCACGCACCCACTCAGCTTCTGGCTCCTGGATCCATCCCCTTACTCGCTCGGCTGTTGCTGCCCAGTGGTAGAATTGTAGATTCGGGAGGGCTAACCCTCCCCTGGTTTTTGTTTTTTGTAAGACCTTCTTTGGGATCCTAGCATTTTTACCCCCCCATACGAACGCCATGATGAGTTTGTCCAGCGCTTTGAAAAAGGCCTTGGGGATGGAGATCGGAATGGATCTAAACAGGAAGAGGAACCTGGGCAGTACGTTCATTTTGATCGTCTGAACTCTCCCCGCGAGGGAGAGCGGGAGTGTGTTCCATCTTTGCAGGTCCTTTTTAACTTCCTCCGTCAGGCTGGTGAGGTTCCATTTGTGGATCCCTTTCCAGTCATGGGCTATTTGGATCCCCAGGTAGCGGAATTTATGTCGGGCTTGTTTGAACGGCAGCCCCTTTAGTGCTGCCCCCCCCCCCCCCCTTGCGGGTGTAATGGGAAGATCTCACTTTTGCTCATGTTGAGTTTGTAGCCCGAGAAGGCTCCAAACTCTTTCAGGAGCGCGATGATTCCGTCCATGCTGCTTTGTGGGTCCGAGATATAGAGGAGCAGATCATCCGCATAGAGTGAGACACTGTGCTCTCTACCTCCCCTTCGGATCCCCCTCCAATTTATTGCTGCCCTGAGTGCGATTGCTAGCGGTTCAATTGCTAGTGCGAACAGCAGCGGGGACAGTGGGCATCCTTGTCTGGTGCCCCTGTGCAGCTGGAAGTATTGGGAGTTGGTATTGTTGGTCTGTACACTCGCCATGGGAGCGTTGTACAGGAGCTTTACCCAAGCGGTGAACCCTGTTCCAAGCCCGAACCGCTCCAGTACCTCTATGAGGTATTTCCACTCGACTCTGTCGAAGGCCTTTTCTGCGTCCAGGGAGACGATCACCTCTTGTGTTCTCTCCGCGGAGGGGGTCATTATCACGTTCAGCAGGCGCCTGATGTTCGCGGTCAGCTGTCTACCTTTGACAAAGCCCGTCTGGTCCTCTGTGACCACCTCAGGTACACAGTCTTCTAGCCTTTTGGCTAGGATTTTGGCCAGTATTTTGGCGTCTGCATTCAGCAGAGATATGGGTCTGTATGACCCACATTCCGTTGGGTCTTTGTCTTTCTTAGGTATCAGCGAGATTGAGGCCTGTGCTAACGTGGGTGGCAACGTGCCCCTAGCTAGCGAGTCTGTGAACATCTCCCGCAGGTGCGGGGCCAGCGCTGTCGCAAATTTTTTGTAGAAGTCCGCCGGGAATCCGTCCGGTCCCGGCGCCTTCCCCGTCTGCATGGAGCTAATGCTCTCCATGATCTCTCCCAGTGCTAGTGGTGCTTCCAGATCCCGTTTTCTGCCCTCTCCCACAACTGGTATGTCCAGTCCGTCAAGAAACCGGTTCATCCCAGCCTTCCCCGTTGGGGGCTCTGAGGTGTACAGCTCTTGGTAGAAGGCCTTGAAGGTTTTGTTAATCCTCTCTGGTTCTGTTTCCAACGTGCCTCTGGTATCTCTGATTTGCGCAATTTCTCTGCTGGCTGCCTGCTTTCTCAGCTGGTGTGCCAACAGGCGGCTGGCTTTGTCTCCGTGTTCGTATAGGGCCCCGCGTGCCTGGCGGAGTTGGTGTACTGCTTTCCTGGTGGAGAGCAGGTCAAAGTTCCTTTGTAATTCTTTTCTCTCCGCCAGGAGTTCTACAGTCGGGGCCTCGGAGTATTTATGGTCTACCTCCAGTATGGAGTCGACCAGCTTCTGCCTAGCCACCCTTTCCTCCCTATCTCTTTGCGCTTTGTAGGCTATGATTTCCCCAGCATATTTAAATCATGACCGCTACACTGGGCCTGGCCTAGCCCAGCACTGCCACATGAATGGGGACATGAAAAAACTAACCCCTAAGACTACCGTGACCCCCACCCCCCAAAGCTAGGTCCATCCGATCCCATGCAAAACATGGCACCTAAGGAAACCCTCCCAAGAAGGACCACCCCACCAGACACCAATAATGGAAATTACTGAGGCCGACCTCACAACAAACATTCTGACAGCAGAAGGACAGTCAAAGAGGGAGAGCCAATTCAGTAGAAATGACCGACTCTCCCCTAAAGAGAAGCTCAACAAACCCCCGCCCACTACAGGATAAAACAGCCTGGGCACAACGGAGGATAAGCGCAGGCGGAAGAAAAGGGTCAGACCGGACTATGGGGGTCCTTCCTCGAACATAGCGAGGACAGAACTAACCCTACACCCACACCCTTCACCCCCCTCACCCCACTCCAGCTCTGCTCATCCTCCCCCCCAGGACACAAAACTGTGCCCAAATCCCGCATACAATATCCAGCTTAACATGATATAACCTTATTAATGTAAGGTGCAAGACATCACTCCCAAATAATTCACTTCCTTGCGAGTAGATAAATGGCAACATTAACAGACACCATCATCATAGTAAAGTCCATGATCACTACTGAGAAGTGAGGCCGTCATCAGGGTATAAGATCACTCCACTGGGGCACGAAGAACGTAGACATCGAGGGTAAAGCAGTATCTAAACAGGAGAACATTCTTCAGGATTCTCTAAGGATTTCAATAATCGGAACACGGGCTTCATTACTTCCAGCCTGCCGACTCGACTGGATCCAGGTGGTCAACAACCTCTGCTGCCGCAGAGGGGAGGGGACAGCCTGCCTGCTGAGGTAACCCCCCACCGGCACCGCAAAGGTGCCAGGATGCCAGCAGGTAGTGCCATGCCACTGTCCTGCCCTGTCCCCAACCACCCAGGAGCTACAATGTGCTCCTAACCCCTTGGCATGGTCATCACGTCTGGTCTCTGGTGGTCAATACCAGTGGCGATTCCCGCTGACTTCACGCTGTGCCAGCAAGGAGTGGGTGGGGGGAGGTGTGGGACTGGTAATACCAGGAGCCGGGAGAATCCGGCTTCAAACAGTCCTGGCACATTTAAATGATGATTTAGATATGCTAATGTGGTTATGTCAGCCGGGGCATTGTACTCTGTTCGACGCCCAGCACAAACCCCTTTTCAGGCTCTCCAACTTTTCTTCCGACAGAGCAGGTTATCCGCTGGGCAGAACGCAGCCAGAGAATCGCCCGTAATATTTCCCTTCTTGTTTCACACGCTATTTTGATATGTCCTCCCCCTGCATATTTTTGATGTTCTATCATCACTTTCACCTCTGATTAGCTGTTCACTACTCTGCAAAATTCCATCGGCTTTTCCTCCCTTCTCTTCTGTTAGAATTAGATTTTTCTTGCACTCTTGTTTTTTTTTCCACAAGTGCTGGTAACAATTCCATTTATGTCACAGCCTGGGACTCGGGGGCCATTGTCTTTCACTAACAGACCCGGCCAGGACAGTCCAGCGGGACACCCCGGGAAACATGTATAACCATCCAAATGTTGCCTTGAATTTTCAGAAAAGGTTGAATGTTTAACATTGTGCAATTAATACAATTAATACACCAGCATCATCATGATCATAACAACACAAGCATTTGAACTGAATATAATCATTTTTAGATTAAAAATTGGGTTGATTTAAGTATCTACTATAAAGGTGAATTTACCCAGCCGGACATTCGCTAAGTGTATTTCTGTCAGAGACTGGAGCAGCATTTTCCAGCATGGTCCCTTCACATTGGCATTTATTCCAATTCAAATTTTAGTCTCCACAAGCTGATAAAAAGGATTGCATGAGAAGTAATCGAGCAGGCTTTGGGAAGATGGGCACATTCCCGTTCTCTCTGAGACCAGAATAACAAACATCAGATCAGACTGCACAACACTGAAACCGAGACATTTCAGTCCAGTTCTGAAAGGTTCAACAATGCTATTCTCAACATTAGAATTAAGTTGTTATAGCCAAAAATGCAGTTATATTAACTGTCCCGTTCAAACAAATAAACCAACACCAACTCAGAATCCAGTGGAAAGATCACCAGTGCCTTATAACTATCATCAAAAACCAACAGCAACTCCCCACGTACCTACAGCACACTTTCCATACTGATATGTACTCTCAATTCCATCGGCTGTCTCGCCCATGCCATTACAGCAATGGTCAGATCCACCAAGTCACAGAATATCCTTTGCCTTCCCCAATTCAGCACTGAGTGACTCCTCATCCATGTTGGTTTCAATCTCCACCTCATTTGCCATTAGCTGTCCCTCTTCTTACACATGATCACCCAGGGCTTATGGCACAAAATAGGCCATTCGGCCCAACCAGTCTATGTTTCACACGAGCCTCCACCCATTTTATATCATCTAAATCTCCCATTGTGACCCTCTATTCCCTTCTCCCTCATATGCCTGACAAGTGAGTGATTAATGCCCACTTGACCGCATCATCCTGTCAGTGGAAGGCAGGGTCGTGCCATGGGAGGGGGTGGGGAGGCCAACAGGAAAGCAGGAGTCTCTCTCTCAAACACAGTCCGTGCCTGATTAAGGGACCCGGTGTCAGGAAGGAGGGGAAACCTAGCCCCTTGTCCTTTCCTCTGACCACCCTAACCCCCACTCACTGACAAGCCCCTCTCCCATGCCTCCATCCCGCCCTCGCTGACGCTTTATTCAATAATTCCTGCCAAAGATTCACGAGTATGATTGGCAGCAGCAGCTCCCATCACCAGCCTTCATGGTGATGCTGCATGAATGAAAAGCTGCCAGCTTCTGATGCTGGAAGTGCAGCAGTTGAATATCCCCCACGGAACCCGGAGCCCCAGCAGCGGGGTTCAAGGGACTGAATTCCTGCCGGACCCCTGGAAATCCTGGGGGAGCCAGCAGTCACCATTTTCAGCAGCCACCCCCCCCCCCCCCCCCTCTCTCCCCCTGCCCCGAACCAGGCCATCCCTCACCCCAACCTGCCCATCCCTCATCCCAAATCCACCCGCAATCTCTCTCTCCTTTTTAGATTAGGTGAAAACATGACATAGGAGGTGGATTTTGAGAAGCATTTTTCATAAGCAGAGAGATAACAGTAATGGTAGAAGAATTTAGATTCTAAGATTCAGAGGATGCAACATAATATACATGCCCAAGGACAACAGGTGAAAACTAAATATTACATAACACATACAACATACATCCTAGCAACACATTTATCAGGATCCACTGCTCCAGCTACATCATTTACTATTCCACAGTGTCGATTTATGCCTCAAGTAACTCAGGATAAAGGTTATTGTTACTTTGCTTTCACTGAAAGCTGACAAAACAGTTCACAGTTGGAAATGCTTACCAGCTAGATTGAGCAGAGATTGAGAAGAATGGGTCGAATTGGCTGGTGTTTAGGAGACTGAGAGGTGTTCTCAGGGGAACATTACAAATGCTAGGCAGGAGACGGCACTCTGGCAATGTCACTGAGGCAGTAATCCAGGCTACATGGGTTCAAATTCCCCCCAGAGCTGCCGATGGAATTCAAATTCACGCTTGTTTTCTTGAAAAACTCTAACTAAACGCTGGTCTCATTAATGGTGACCATGACACCAGCATTGACTGTTGTTTAACTCGAGAACCACACCAATGTGGCCCAGCAGGACACTCAGTTCAAAGGCAATTTAAGATAGTCGGCATATACTGACCTCGTCAGTGACACCTACGTCCATGAAAGAATTCTTAAAAATGACCTTTGAGGGTTTGACAGGATAGATGCTGAGAGGTTGTTTTGCCATGGCTTGGGAATCTAGGTCGTAGCCTCAGAATAACAAAGAGTTGGTCATTTAGGACTGAGGTGAGGAGGACTTTCTCCCCCCACAGTGCCTTATGATTCTCTGGAATCTCCTCCCCTAGAGTGCTGTAGGTGTACAGTCAATGAATATATTCAAGACTCTGGATTTTGCGGCATGAGGGGAGTCAAGAGATACGGGGATAGAGTGGGAACGTGAAGCTGATGTAAATATTCCGCCATGATCTTAATGAATTGGGAAGCAGCGGACAAATGGCTTGGTCACGTTCCTGCCCCTTCATGTTCTGAACAGAATGGGTGTGGGACGAGAGAATGAAGAGAGGAAGTCTGGCATGGGACATTTTGTCAAGAAGACATTTATTAAAAAATGTAAATGCTGTACCAGAATTAGATCTAACTGGTAAGAATAAAAGAAATTGTGACGTTGACGTTTTGGAAATTTGAGCAGGTTATGCCGAACTTTGGACGAAATGTTAACTCACTCAAAATGCACCCACTTACACCTAGAGTTTGAATCAGGCCATGCCCATGCCAGACCAGAGCTCCATATAGCCTGTCCCAGTAGCCTCCACAGCCAAATACGCAATATTCTTCCAATGAACAGTTCTACGAGGTGAATGCAATTACATAGAATCCCTAGATTGGCCATTTAGCCCATTGTGTCTTCACCGACCCTCTGAAAGATCCACCTAGACCCACTCCCCAGCCCTATCCCAATAACTCCACCTAACCTGCACATCTTTGGACTGTGGGAGGAAATCAGAGCACCCGCAGGAAACCCACGCACACACGGGGAGAACGTACCAACTCCACACAGTCACCCGAGACTGGAATTGAACCTGGGGTGCCTGCCGCATTGGGGTTGCAGTGCTAACCACTGTGACACCCTGTTTACAGAAACATTTTGTGTTCAAGTCATGAAATAGGCTTTGTATAGTCAGCATTGTATCATGCACTGCAGCAAAGGATGATGAAATGTCCTGGTTTTAAGAGCTTGCTTTAATAGCCAGGATTTACATTCAGACACTTATCCAAGGCAAAGAAATGCAAAGCAAAAATGGAATGTTTTTAAAGAAATCAGTGGGAGGATGCAAATTAAATATATACATCATGAGTATATGGCTAGTGTCAAGACCTCTATTGTTAAATGGAGAGATAAAAGGAAAATAGAGAAAAACATTATTTCAAAGGATTAAAAGGAGAAAGGTTAAGAGTTATACAAAATCAAAGATAATGAGATAATCAGAGAGAAGAAAAGGCAATTTGGCCTGATAAAATTCATCCCGCTAATACCCTAATTTACATAGTATGGGACTTCATTTAGAATGCATGTTAATTGTTCCCATTCTTTTATCCTGCTTGGTGTATCAGCATGAAGGTCTTCTAGAGCAGTGTAGTGCCCTGTCTCTGAGCCAGAAGCTGCAGGTTCAAGTCCTATTTCAGGACTTAATGAATTTTCTGGTCAGCCATACTACAGAAGGCAACAGAGAACCAAAGCCGATTTCATGAAATAGTTCACGAATGGGAATCACCCATAGCAATGCTCATAGCAAACTCTTGGGAGGCAATGGTGTAGTGGTATTGTTGCTGAACTAATAATCCAGATCTGCGCTCATAACTGCCCTTATTTAAGTTCAGAATGCTAGTCCCAGAGCCATTCTTCTCTCCCTCAAACTGAATGTAAAATGCAAGCATATGGTCGCTGCTCCTTGGGATGCCTTCATTAGGAGGTCATTAATTAACCCTATCTCATTGCACAATGCCCAGTCTAATATAGCCTGCTCTCATTTAGTTTCGAGGTAGATTAAAATCCCCCATGATTAATCGCCATACCTTTCTGACAAGCTCCTATTCTTTTTTCTTTTCTACCCCACCCTAACATGTGGTTACTGTCAGGGGGCCTGTACACCACTCCTACAAGCGAGTTCTTGCCTTTATCATTTCTCATCTCTCCCAAACTACATCCTGGTTTCCTGAACTTGTGTCAGCCCTATCTGTTGTGCTAATACTCTCATTAATTAGCAGAGCCATCTTGTTGCCTTCTCCGATCTTCCCATTCTTCCTAAATGTCATGTCCCCTGCAATGGACAGGTCCCAATCTATGTCATTCTGCAGCCACGTCCCTGTGATATCCATCACATCGTACTTACTTATTTCTAATTGTGCTATCAGTTCATCTGTTTTGTTTTGAATGCTACATGCATTCAGATACAGAGCCTGAGGTTTTGTCCTTTTATTATTTTATAACTTTTAGCCTTATCTGTTGATTTATCCATAGATTTGTACTCACTGTCCCTTCCTGTCATGATCTATTTATCATTTCTGACATTAATACTTACTTTCCTGCCATGTCTCTACTCTTTGATTTCCTGCATCTTCCAAAATTTGATCCCTCGCCCCCACTATTTAGTTTAAAACCCTCTCTACTTCCCTGATTATGTAGCTCATCAGGACACTCGTCCCATCATGGTTCAGGTTGGACAGCCCTCATTTTCCCCAGTACTGGTGCCAAAACCCATTTCTCCCACACCCCAGTCTTTGAGCCACACATTCATCTCTCTAATTTTTTGTACTTTATGCCAATTTGCATGTGACTCAGGTAATGATTAAGAGATTGTTACCTTTGAGGTTTGGCTTCTTAATTTGTACCGTGTCAGCGTGGGTTTCCTCCGGGTGCTCTGGTTTCCTCCCACAGTCCAAAGATGTGCAGGTTAGGTGGGGTCATACTGGTTACATATTTCCTTTGTCCTGCCGATGTAGTTGATACTTACATGGACCACGATGACTGGATTCCCCCCTTCCCATTGCAAGTTCCTCTCCAGCCTTGAGTAGATGTCCAAAACCCTGGCACCAAGCAGGCAACACAGCCATCTGGACGCTCGCTCTATGCTGCAGAGAAATGTGTCAATCCCTTTCACTGTGCTATCCCCTACTATCACTATATTCCTTTTTGCTCCCTTTGCTTGAACACCTTTCTGTACCATGATGCCATGATCAGTCTGCCCATCCACTTTGCAGGCCTCAGTTTGGTCCATGCAGGTTGCTAGCACATCAAAGCTGTTTGACAATTGCAAAGCCTGAAGCTCCTCCATTCCTGTACCTTCCGCACTCACAGTCACATTCTCCTGTCCCTCACTGCTGACCAAAACGGCTGATCCTATTCTCAGAGGTGTGACCATCTTCTGGTACAAAGTGTCCAGGTATCTCCTTATTTTGGAAAATTGCCTGGAGTTTGGCTTTCAGAGCAAGAATCCTGATCCAGAATTCCTATGTCTGCCTACACGTTCTACAGACATGCTTGTTCTGATCGTGTTGGCGTCCAGAGGGTCCCGCATTCCACACCTGTCTGCCAGTGTCACGTATGTTATTTAGTTAATTTAATTACTTTCTTAATTAACTTAGAATAATTCCATTGTATACTATAATTTATTGTGTTTATTAAATGCTGGTATCGCTTACAACTAAGCTAAATGTTTCTTAACTCCTCATTAGCTTCCTAGTTGCTCACCAACCAATTCCTTCCACTGCACCGAAGTATGAAACAAGTTGAAAAAGGAGCACCTCCTCCACCTTTAACCAACTTCCCACTTCTTAAACACACATCAGCTCACTCTGCTTGAAATCTGCACTCCATATGGCTGGTCCAGTTAAGGTTCTGGTCAATAATAACTCCAGGGTGTTGATGGTGAGGAATTTGGCGATGCTAATGTAATTGAACATCAAGTAGAGATGGTTGGATTCTCTATTGTAGGAGATGATCATCGCCTGGCATTTGTACAACATAAAATGTTACTTGCCACTTATCAGTCCAAGCCTGAACATTGTTCAGGGGTCTTGCTACATATGGACACAAAGAACTTCAGTATCTGAGGAGTTGCAGATGGTGTTGAACATCAGCGAACATCCCCACATTTAACCTTCTGCTAATGAAGCAGCCAAAGATGGTTGGGCCTTGGACACTACTCTGAACCACTCCTGCAGAGATGTCCTGGGATTGAAATGATTGGCCTTCACCAGCCACAGCCAGCTTCCTTTGGGCTAGGGTTTGCAAGACATTTTTAATATTTCTTGAATTTCTGTATGTGAGTAAAATGTGATGCATTGCGGTGTGGACCAGCGCGTAGAGGTCAACACTGAGCAGCAGGAACATGGAGCCTGGAGCCTGCAGAACATCAGGTCAAAGGGAGAAGAATTCTGACCAAAGAAATCATCACCGAGGCTCACCTTGAAACTTTTCTTTAAAATACAGACAGTTGCAACTACAGAAGATACACACACACACACACAGATGTGTCAATGAGGTGCTGACGCCCTGCCTCCAACAGGCCTCATAGGCAATGTCTTCTCTGAATTGTGTGGACAGCCTTCCTTCTGCTTTATCAAGATGCAGACATTACATCCATCATTGATACCCACCTAGAGACCCTGACCCTCCTCCACCCCCACTACCCCGCTGAGAACAGGAAATGGCCACACCCAAGTGATCTTGAATAGCCATGATGGAATTGGTTAGACACAGAAATCGGATTTGAGGAGTGCACTTGGGGAGGGGTGGAATCTCAACAAATTGTAGATTATTTGTAACATTCTGATTGTGACGTGGATGAGGAAACGAGGGTCAGTATACGACAACGGTCATGAAGAGGGAGGTTTCAGGTGACAAGAGTTAAACTTGTAGAAGGCTGCATTCCAATATCTTGTTGTCTTGGGAAGCAGTAACTAATGGATCTGCTTTCCAACGCTTCCTTTGGATTGGTTACTTGTGCTGCAGTTTGGGAAGACGACTATTGGACAGTGCAGTGGTGAGTGCAATAATGTGGGCCACTAATTCTGCCATAGAGGATTACAAAAATGTGGTGGCACAGTGGTTAGCAATGCTGCCTCACAGTGCTAGGGACCCAGGTTTGATTCCTGCCTTGGGTGACTGTGGAGTTTGCACGTTCTCCCCGTGTCTGCGTGGGTTTCCCCCGGGTGCTCCGGTTTCCTCTCACAGTCCAAAGATGTGCAGGTTAGGTGGATTGGACATGCTAAATTGTCCCTAGGTCAGGCTAAGTGGATGGCGTGGAGCATTGGGCCGAGGTAGGGTGCTTTTTCACCTATTAAAATTATTTGTAGGTATCACCAAAATAGTGGATATTATGACAATGAGAACACATTAAAGATCAATGGTTAATGTCAAAGTTCATTTGAATTAAAATGCAAGTTGCAAATTTTGGCAAAATGCTATCAAGTTTAATCATTTCTACTGGAAGGCGAGGAGCTGAATATTATTCCCTTGATATTGGAGTTAGGAGCACGACATCCCAGTTTGTTACATATAGTCCAGCTTGTGGGAAAAAGCCGAAATGGGTTTTAAAACCAGCACTACTTCAGAAGCAGAAGATGGTAGACAACCTCAGCAGTTTCTCTCTCCAGAGTGGCTGTCAGTCCTGCTGAGATTGTCCAACATTTTCTGTTTTTGTTTGAGATTCCAGCATCCGCAGTAATTTGCTTTTACATCAGAAGGCTAGTCTGGGATTCACTCCAACTTAGCGATCCGATACCAGGAGGTGTTGTGGTGCAGTGGTAACTTCCCTGCCTTTAGATCACAGGTTCTGAGTTCAGGTCCCATGTTGCTGGCTGTGCAAGGAACATTTCTGACACAGTTCAATAGGCTGATAAACAGTCTGAGACTCTTTTTTCCCACCTTGCTACTGTTCCCCAAAGAAGAAAAAGGGTTTGTGAAGATACACTTTAAAAGAAAGGTGATTCTCTGCTCCATCTATTTGAATGTTGGTGTGACTCACCAACAGATGTAGTTAATGACATCATTATACATTTCAACAATCCTTGCATCCTTCCATTTTACTGTTAATTTCCAGCAATATGACATTCAGAATAAATCAGCCTCTTCCCTTCTTTAAAACAAATCTTCAACTCCTTTATATATCATATGCATTTGCATGCATAGTTATTTTTAAAAAATATTCCTAAACAAACTCTATACTCAGTGTGCTGCTGTTTACAGAGGAACCTAAATTGATGTCATTGCTTCCATGGGAATATATAATAATTTACATCAATTTAGTATTCTTTCCACATTTACTGATGGTCAGCTTCACAAATTGCTTCATATTGTCTGTCAATCAGCTTCAGCATCTCATCACTTACTGTTCTCAACTCCTCTCCAATTGCTCCATTTGCACTCCAGCTGAAAGCACTGCTTTCAAATTCCATTTATTTTCACATTTTGTTTTCTCTTTTACAATTGTTTTTATTACTATTATTTCTCGCCTGACTTTTCAGAAATCCACATGAAGCACTCCCATTTCACACTCGGGAAATTATACTGTTGGTAAATTTGCAGAACTCTTTATGTTGCATTGACTGTGTGTCGTCCCTCACTTGTCTATAAATGGCATTGGTCATGGGCGGGGCAGAGAGAGGGCGTGGACATAGATCGCTTGTGGGACTATTATAGCGTGGATATGGTTCACAAAAATTGGAAAAATACACCAATCCCAAATATTTAAATCCTTGAGGAACAAATTAACATAAAATCAGGAAAAAACACAGCAAATAAAAAGAGGGAAATAGCTTTATGCACCAATAGCAAGGGGCAAATCCTAACAGAATAGCAGGAGGCAAAGTACATTGTGTTTGCAGCGCACAAACAAGCCATTCGGCCCATCTGGACCATGCCAGCATTTATGCTCCTCCTCACAAGCTTCCTCCCAGCTTATTTCATTCAACCTCAACAGCTTGTACTCCTTTCTCCCTCAAGTACTTACCTCCTTTGATTGCTCTATGTGGTAGCAAACTCTGCATTTGAAACACTGAGTAAAGAGGCTTCTTTTGAGTTCATGCTTGGATTTATTAGTGACAATCATATATTTAGAACCCCTAGATTTTGTCTGCCTCACAGGTGCAAGTATCTTCCCGATGTCACACCAGTCCATTTATGCAGCTAAAAGACATGATGAGCTGAATGACATTTTTATTACTACTTTACTGTGTTCTTTACTTCAATGAATCCCAAACCCCATATTATTTCTGGACTCCTTCAGCAGCACTCCAGTCTATCAGTGACCATTACAAATTGGCTCTGCCTGGTGTAAAATGCCTGAGTTTGTTCTTAAACAAATTACCCTCTGTGGTAGTCACCACTAGCAGTATTATATGTATTACGGTAAGACACGTATAGTAGAGGTACATGGGAAAATCCCAGCCTGCTGGCTCCGCCCAGTAGGCGGAGTATAAATGTGTGTGCTCGCCGGTGCTGCAGCCATTCTGGTTCCAGCTACAGGAGGCGCAACATCTTTGCTCAATAAAGCCTTGATTATTCCACTACTCTCGTCTTTGTGGTAATTGATAGTGCACCACTCTCTCATTTAGAATAACTTGGCATCCTCCTCCTCTTCTACTTTCTTGGCCTCCACATTCCAGTCACTGAAATCAGTCAGTGTCCTGTAAACAATAAAGATTGAAAAGAAATGGAGCTATTTTAAAGCAACCAGCAGCCCTACAATATGCACTTGCATCCGAAATTCCACCCCTTGTCTTAAGCTTTCTCCCGCTGTGCATTAATCAATTATTACAGTGATTTTATATTTGGAACAAATCTCAACAACAACAACATGCGTTTAGATTGTGCCTTTAACATTGTAATAGAAAAAATACCCAAGGCAGACAAAATTTGACAAAGCCACAGCAGATATTAGGACAGGTGGTCAAAGGTTTTAATCATAGGGGTACGCTTTAAGGAGCAACTTAAAGAGGAAAGGAGAAGCAAAGAGTTTAGGAAAGGAATTCCGTGGCCACACAGACTGTCCAGGCTGTTGGGAGGGAATAGCAAAATGGAAATATAGTACTTATAGGGGAGTCTATAGTTAGATGGATATATAACATCCTCCGTAGCCAAGAATGAGAATCCCAAAGGGTATTTTGCC
Source organism: Scyliorhinus canicula (assembly GCF_902713615.1). Taxonomy (NCBI): domain Eukaryota; kingdom Metazoa; phylum Chordata; class Chondrichthyes; order Carcharhiniformes; family Scyliorhinidae; genus Scyliorhinus; species Scyliorhinus canicula. The sequence continues at coordinate 6,298,099 of NC_052160.1, read as the reverse complement.
TCCTGGATGCTAAGTAAGGGATAGCTTACAGCAGCTGAAGAGGAGCTTGCTAAGGGAGGGGTTAAATCTTTTTTTCATGGTCCATGTTGGGACAGGAAGGACACCCTGATGAAAGGGCACCAGAGGTTAGGCTCTATATTAAAAGGCAGGACCTCAAGGGTAATGAGCTCTGCATAATCGTCCAAGCCACAAGCAAATTGGCAGAGGAGCAAGAGAATTAGCATGTGGCTAACAGGCTGGTGGAAGAAAGAGGGATTCCTTTCCATGAGGCACAGGCATCAGTTCTGGGACAGGAAGGAGGCATACTGATTGGATGAGCTTCACCTGAACTGGGATAGGACTCGTGTCCGAGTGTAAAGGGTAAGTAGGGAGGTGTCAAAGCCACACGGGGAAAGGGATCGACAAGAAATGCAAGCAGCCTAAATGTAAACAAACCAAAGCAGGAAAACATAGGAGAGAATAAAGTAAGGACATTGACAGCAAAGGAATAAACACAATTATAGATAAGGAATCTAAAAAAAATGGCTAAGAATAGTGAGAGTAAATCCCATCAAAAATTAGTTAAAATGTGCAACAACACAAATTGTGTTCACAATAAAACAGGGCAATTGAAGGCAACTGTGCAGTGGAGGAACCAGGGGCGGAATTCTCAGCTCCCGGGAAAAATCGGGAGGGCTGCCGTGAACTCGGCCGAGTTTCACGACGGCCTTGGAGGCCGCTCCTCGCCCCCTATTCTCCCCTCCCGGCGGGGCTAGGAGCGGCGCTCCGTAACTCTCAGCCGCCGGGCGGCGCGCCGAGAGTGACGCGATGGCGGCGCCTAATGGCGTCAGCCGTGCATGTACAGGTTGGCCGGCTCCAACCCGCGCATGCGCGGCTGACGTCACGACGGCTGACAGCTCGAACCCGCGCATGCGCGGTGGCCGTCTTTCCCCTCAGCCGCCCCGCAAGACGTGCCGGCTTGATCTTGCGGGGCGGCGGAAGGGAAATAGTGCGTCCGATTGAGACGCCGGCCTGACGATCGGTGGGCACCGATCGCAGGCCTGTCCCCTCCCGAGCACAGTCGTGGTGCTCATTCCCCACCAGGCCCCCTACAAGCCCCAAAACGGGCATCTCATGCCGATTTCACGACGGCAGCGACCAGGTGTGGTTGCCACCGTCGTGAAACGGTCGCGAACGGCAGGCCGCTCAGCCCATCCGTGTCGGAGAATCGCCGGTCGCCGTGAAAAGCGGTGATTCTTCCGAGCGGGGGGTGGGAGAATCGCGGGGGGGGCCAGGGGGTCGTGAAATTAGTCGGGGGGGCCTCCCGCAATCCTCCACCCGGCGTGGGGAGCGGAGAATCGCGCCCCAGACATATTGGGATTTTTGGATCACGGCTAGAGAAAAATCCAAAGTATAGTTCAAATGACAGAGTTCAAAACAGGGAAGGGAAGTCGCTGTGATTTCAGGATAACGGCAGTAGAAAAAACAGCAGCTAACAGCAAGACAAAAATAGAAACTGTATGGTAGAGATAAAAGGTGATAAAGGATGAATCACACTCAACTGTGTAGTCTACACACCAGCTCATAGGTGAAAGGAAAGTGGAGGAAGAAGTACATAAACACATTTAGGAACTGAGTAAAAAACAAAAATAATAATAACAGAGGACCTCAACTACTCCCGCTGCCTTGGGAAAGTGGGCAGCAAAGTCAAAGACCCCTCCCACCCAGGTTATTCTCTCCTCCTACTTCCTCCATCGGGCAGGAGATCCAAAACTCTGAGTATACGGACTAACAGATTTAGAAACAGCTTCTTCCCCAGTATTACCAGACTCCTGAATGACCCTCTTATGGACTGAACTGATCTCGCTACACATCTTCTCTGCTGTTGCAACTCTACATTCAGTATACTTCACCCGATGTCTATGTCCATGTATTTACATTGTGTATTTATTGTATGTCTTATGTATGGAATGATATGCCTGGACAGTATGCAGAACAATAGTTTTCACTGTACTTCAGTACACATGATAATAAATCTAAATCTAATCTGATATTAATTGATCTGCAGAGGTGGTTAAAGGGGATAAAGGAATGAAGTTCCTGCAGCGTGTACAAGACTCCTTTCTATCCCAGTATACAAGAACTCCAACAAGGGAAGATTTACTACTGGATCTAGTAATGTGGAATGAACCAGAACAGATAAGAGAAATAAAAAATAATGGAACAACTTGGCAATAGGGACCATAATATAATCCACTTTATGATGATGAGAAAGGACAGAGGTATGACAAAGACCAGTTTAACCGGTTGCAGAAAAACTAACTTTGAAGGGCTGAGAATAGAACTTTGGTAAACAAAATAGGCAACAATATTGGCAAACGGCAATACTGAATAACACTGGGGAACATTTAAATCTGTGTTCAACAGAGTGCAGAAACAAAAATATTCCATTAAAAGGCAAGAACAAAACAGACTCCGTGGACAAATAAAGACAGGAGAGAACAACTGAGGGTTAAGAAAGATAAGTACATAGACAGTAGCGGGGTGCAGGGTAAAAGAGGATATAAAGAGATTAGGAGAGAAGTCAAAAAATAATTAGGAAGGCGAAAGGAACTATGAAATTAAATTATCACGGAACATAAAACAAAACTGTAAAATATTTTCCTGACACATCAATAAAAAAAAGGAAGGCGGTGATGGAAATAGGGCCATTAAGAGATAGACAGGATAATACCACAGGGAACGGTAGAGAGCTGGCAGAAATATTCAACAATTATTTTGCTTCAGCATTTGGCAGGGAGATCGGACAGACATGACATTGAACGATGAGATGAATAATGGGACAAGTGCACTTAAGATGAGAAGGGGGGTGTATGGAATAAACTAAACAAACTCAAAGGGGATAAAATCCTGGGTCCAATGGATTAAATCATAAATGAATCTGAGGAAGAGATAGCAGATTAATTATGACATATATTTCAGAATATGCATGGCCAGCCGACTAGCCAACTGAGCTGACCAGTCCCCCAGTTATGATGCAGGAGGTGTCACTTGCCTAGATGTACAAAAATCCTTCAAAAAGGAGCCCCATAATCGACTAATGAATAACGGCAGAGAAAATGGAGTCAGGGCAAATGACAAAATGGATTGCTAGCTGACTTCAAGGCAGCAAGCAGAGAGTGTGAATAAAGGTCAGTTATTCAGAGAAGCAGAAGTTGGGAAGCAGTGCTCCACGGGGATCAGTGATGGGGCCACAGCTGTTCACAATTAATATTAATGATTTGGATTTTGAAAACCAAAACAAAATTTCTAAATTTGCAGATGACGCTAAATTTGGGGGAAAGTCAAGATTGAGTACCACAACAGATCACAGGACATTAATAAATTTACAAAATGGGAAAATAATTGGCAAATGAAGTTCAAACAGATAAAGGTGAGGTAGAATAGTTTAGTAGGAAGAGCAGGGAGGTCACTTATTAATTGGGAGATGCAGGTCTAGGTGGAGTCGAGGAACAAAGGGATCCCAGAGTACAAGTACATTCATCGCTAAAAGTCATGCCATAGGTTAGCAAGGCTGCAAGAAAAGGAAATCAAGCACTAGGTTTTACTTCTACAGGGATAGAATTGCAAAGTAGGGAGGTTAAACTTCTACTAAACCTTGGTTCGACTACACTTATTACTGCCGGCAGTTCTGGGCCGGGATTCTCCCCTACCCGACGGGGCAGGGGGTCCCGGCGGGACGGAGTGGCGTGAACCACTCTGGCGTCGGGCCTCCCCAAAGGTGCGGAATTCCCGCTGCCCCGCCAGGTGGGGCCGAAAGGCCTTCGCCGGCCGGCGGAAGTCCGCGCATGCACGGGAGCGTCAGCGGCTGCTGACGTCATTCCGTTGCATGCGCGGGGGAGGGGGTCTCTTCCGCCCCCGCCATGGTGAAGACCACGGCGAAGGCGGAAGAAAAGGAGTTCCCCCACGGCACAGGCCCGCCCACCGATCGCTGGTCCCCGATCGCGGGCCAGGCCACCGTGGGGGCACCCCTCCGGGGCCAGATTGCCCCGCAACCCCCCCGCCAGGACCCCGGCGCCCGCCTGCGCCGCCAGTCCCGCCGGCACCAGACGTGCTATGATTACCGCCTGCGGGAACGGCCTGTCAGCGGCGGGACTTCGGCCCATTGCGGGCCGGAGAATCGCCGTGGGGTGCCCACCGACCGGCGGGGCGCAATTCCCGCCCCCACCGATTCCCGGGTGGCGGAGAAATCGGGCCACGGCGGGGGTGGGATTGACGCCGGCCCCGGGCGATTCTCCGATCTCCCGGGGGGGTCGGAGAATTCCGCCCCAGGTCACCATACTATAGAACACATAATGTTCATAATAAAACAGGGCAGTGAGAGGCAATTATGCAGTGGGAGGAGCCAGACAAAGTAGGGATTTTTGGATCATGGCTACACAAAAATTAAAACTACGTCGGCACGGTGGTTAGAACTGCTGCATCACAGTGCCAGGGACCCGGCTTCAATTTCGATGTTGGGTGACTGTCTGCGTGGAGTTTGCACTTTTGCCCCATGACTGAGTGAGTTTCCTCCGGGTGCTCCGGTTTCCAGAGTCCAAAGACGAGCAGGTTAGGTGGATTGGCCATGATAACATTGCCCAAAAAGACTAGGTGGGGTTACGGGGATAGGGCCAAAGGATTGGACCCAGGTAGGGTGCTCTAGTGGAGCAAGGGCTGGTGCAAACTCGATGGGCTGAATGGCTTCCTTCTGCACTGTAGGGATTCTATGATTCTAAACATTGCAGGGACAATATATTCGCAAAAGACAGAGGGACAAGGGGGAGGGAGGTGAGTAGCTGCGATAATTCAAGATAACACAACAGCAGTAGAAAAAAAAGAAAACAGCTATCAACAAAACAAAAATGCAAACCTTTTGGACAGCAAAAAGGTGATAAAGGATGTATCACACTCAAATGTGTAATCTACACATCAGCTCATAGTAAAAGGGATGTAGGGCACTGGAGCGGGTTCAGAAAAAGGGTAATACCCGAAATATGTGGGAATACATATCACAGTAAGCAGGACAAAAACAGGAAATACTGGACAATCTCAGCCGGTCGGGCAGCAGGGTAGCATGGTGGTTAGCATAAATGCTTCACAGCTCCAGGGTCCCAGGTTCGATTCCCGGCTGGGTCACTGTCTGTGTGGAGTCTGCACGTCCTCCCCCTGTGTGCACGGGTTTCCTCCGGGTGCTCCGGTTTCCTCCCAGTCCAAAGATGTGCGGGTTAGGTGGATTGGCCGTGATAAATTGCCCGTAGTGTCCTAATAAAAGTAAGGTTAAGGGTTACGGGTATAGGGTGGATACGTGGGTTTGAGTAGGGTGATCATGGCTCGGCACAACATTGAGGGCCGAAGGGCCTGTTCTGTGCTGTACTGTTCTATGACTTCTATGACAGCATCTATGGAGAGAGAAGGGAGCTGAGATTTTGTATTTGGATCACTCTTTATTACAATAAGCAAGGATCTTGGCTCAGGAGATCAGGTAATCGAACTGATATGGTTGGAGATCAGAAATGGCAAGGATCTGAAAACATTGGTGGAAACAGTTTAAATGCCCAGCTTTATTTTAAACCATTTATGGGATGTGGGCGACACTGGCTAGGGCAGCATTTGTTGCCCATCCCTGAGAAGGTAGAGGTGAACTGCCTCCGTCTCAGCAGTTATACCCTTGGGGCATTAAGGAATAAATATTTGGAGCTTGCAACAAAGGCAATGTAGTAATTACGGGGCATTTATTCTTTATATGGACTGGATAAACCAAATTGGCAAAGGTAGTGTGGAAGACAAGTTTGTAGAATGCTTTCACAACAGTTTCTAGAATAAGACATCATGGAATGGATTATTTTTAGTTCACAGAATTGTAACAGCACAGAAGTTGGCCATTCAGACCATCTCGTCCGCAGCTGCTCTCTGAATGAGCAATTCACTTAGTGTCTCATCCCCGTAGCATTCTTCCTTTTCAGATAACAGTCTAATTTCCTTCGAATGCCTTGATTGAATCTGCCTCCATTACAGGCAGGCTGCGCCTTCCAAATCCTAACCATTCACCACGTCAACATGTTTTTTCTCATGTCACTTTTACCTCTTTTGCCAATTACTTTAAATCTGTGCCCTTTCGTCCTTGATCCCTTCTCGAGTGAGACGTTTCCCCATGTCTACTCTGTTTAAACCCCTCATGATTTTGAATACTTCTATCAGATCTCCTCTCAGCCGTCTTCTCCAAGGGAAACAGTCCCAATTTCTTTAATCTATCTTCGTAACTAAAGTTTCCTCATCCCGAGAACCATTCACATGAATCTTTTCTGCAACCTCTCCAATGTCCTCACAGCCTTCCTATCATTTGGCACCAAAAGACTGGACACAATACTATAGCTGAGGCTGAACTAACGTCTTATACATGTTTGACATGACTTGCTCTTGTATTTGTGCCACTATTCTCAAGGCTATGACACTTAATGCTTTATTAAATGAGCTTTCAACCTATCCTGACACAGTCAATGACTTATGCACACATACACCAAGATCTCTCTGCTCCTCCACCCCTTTTAGAATTGGACCAATTAGGCTCAATTGGCAATGCAAAAAAAAGCGGGGACAGTGGACACCCCTGTCTCATGCCTCTCATCGGGTGGAAATACTCTGAACTCAAAGCATTCGTATGAATGCTCATGGTGGGGGCCCTATATAAGAACTGGATCCAAGCTCTAAATCTAGGCCCAAAGTCCAATCTCCCAAGGATCTCAAACAAGTAACCCCGCTCCACCCTTTTTCTGCATCCAATGAAATAATCACCTCGGCTCAGGGGCTGGAGAGGGGGACAAAACAACATGAAGCAGACACTGAACGTTGGCCAACAATTGTCTATTCTTAACAAACCCCGTTTGCTCCTCCATTATAACCCCTGGGAGACAGGGCTCAAAGCACATAGCCAAGACCTTCGTCAACTTTACACTGCATTCAGTAACAAAATAGGGCGAGTAGGACCCACACTCTGTCGGATCCTGATGCTTCTTTAAATCAAGGAAATCGATGCCTGTGCCAATGTGGCTGGCAAAATTCCTAAGACATTGTGTCCTTAAACATTTCTAACAGCAACGGGGCCAGCTGTCCCGTAAATATTTTGTAAAATTCGATCGTGAATCTGTCCAGTCCCTGCGCCTTACCCGACTGCATCCTACCCATGCCTTTCATAACCTCCTCTCGGGTGAGCGGGGACTCCAGTTCCTCCCGTCTCTCTGCTTCACAATCGGAATTGATAACACATCCAAGAACTCCAGCATCGACAACCCATCCCGACTTGTAAAGGTTACGGTAAAAAGCCTCAAAGGCCTCATTCACCTTGGCTGAGGCAGAGACCAACCTTCCACCTGAGACCTTTATCTGCATTATTTCCCAAGAAGTCGCCTGTCGCCGCAGCTGGTGTGCCTTCCCTCCCCTGAACATCGCAGCTGGCACACAGCCTTGTCCATTGCAAGCAGCCCAAATTCCATCTGTAACTTCTTTCTACTCGCCAGTAGTTCCAGTGTCGGACTAACCGAATATTGGTGATCCACCTGCAGGATGGCATCCACCAACGTCTGTCTCTCCACCCTTTCACATCTCTTCTTATGTGCCTTGTTATAAATGATCTCTCCTTTAATAACCACCTTCAAAGCTTCCACAACATGGAAGCGAAATCGTCTCACTTCCGTTAAGTACCAGATACTCCAGATACTCCTCAATTACGGAGGAAACGCTCTCACAAAATCCCTTATCCGCCAATAATGACATCTCCAACCTCTACGGGTGGAGTGGTGCGGGGGGGGGGGGGGGGGGTGCACTGAGCGGGTCTCCACATCATGTGGGGAATGATCAGAGATCACTGTCGCCGGCTGCCCCGCCCCATCCACCCCCCGGCAGCCAGGACATACCTACCACAAAGAAATCAATCCGAGAATACACCTGATGTACCTGAGGGAAGAAATTAAAATTCTTCTTATCCGGGTGTAAAAATCTGAATGGGTTTGCTGCCCCCGCTCTGCTCCATAAAGGCCAAAAGAACCTTTGCCACCCCCGGAGGCCTCACAGTCTTAGGCCTCAACTTATCCAATCAAGGATCCAACTCACGGTTAAAGTCCTCTCCCAGGATTAGCTGCTGCAAGTCCAAATCAGGGATCAAAGACAGCAACTTTTTGATAAAAGCTGTGACATTCCAGTTTGGGGCATATACACTGAGCAACGCCATCAGGTACAGCATAAAAGTTACTGATATTTGATCTGCTTGGTTCACCCCATTCCCAAGAACCAGGTTTAGCAGTGCACCCTTTCTTGTTGGACTGGAAATATGCTGAAGAAGATTTTTCTGAACACACTTTCACAACTTTTGCCTCTTCCTGTCCTTCACACCACTAATAGTCCTGTCTATATTTGGATCAGTAAAGGCCCCCATTATAACTACTCTATAATTTTCGCACCTGTAATTTCCTTGCAAATTTCTTCCTCAAGGTCCTTCCCACTGTTTGGTGGTCTATGCTCTACGCTGAGCAATGTTCCTTAACTGCAGCCAAATAGATTCTGTCCTTGACCCTTCTGGGATATCCTCTTCCCCAGCACTGCAATGCTCTCATTAACTAATACTGCCGCTCTTCTTCCTTTCTCCTCTTTCCTGAACAGATCGAATATTGTGTAATTAGACAGGGTTAATTAGTAATCTCATAGTAAAAGAGCTTCTGGGAATAAGTGATCATAAGGCAACTTTATTGCATATTAAGTGAGAGAGCAACATATTCAAGTCCAAAATGAGGATCTTCCATTTGAACAACCTCAATTGCAGAAGTTTGAGGGGAAAGCTGGCTGAGATTAATTTGATAAATAGACTGAACGTCTGGCGATAAGTAAACAGTGGGAAAGATTTAAAGAAATATTCAGCAAAAATACCTTCCAAAAACTCAGCAACAAAGACCATGGATTACTACGAGAGTCAAGAATAGGTCAAAAGAAATATTGTGAAGAACTGTAGTAAGCCTGAATATTAAGAGAATTTTAGAAACTAACAACGAGCAACCAAAAAGTTGATAAAAAGGAATAAAAATAGAATAAATGTAAACTAGCCAGGAATATAAAAGCAGATTGTAAGGGCTTTTATAAGTATCTGAAAAGGATGAGACTAGTTAAAGTAAATGTTGGTCCATTCAACACAGAGCATAAAACATAGAGCAGAAATAGAGCATAACCAAGGAGTTAATAAGAGCAAGGTGCTTGCTAAGAGGTAATCAATATCAGCAGAGAAAAGTGTTGGAGAAGCTCAAGGAACTATAAGACAGGAAATCACTTAGACCTGATAATCTATACTTGAGCTTCTGAAAGCAGTAACTGTAGAGATAGTGGGTGTGCTGGTTCTGATTTTTCAAAATTCCCTAGATTTGGGAATGGTCGGAGCAGACTGGAAGTTAGCGAACATAACATTGCTATTCAAAAAGGAGAGAAAGATAGCTTGATATTAGTGTTTAGAAAAATTCTGGAATCTATTATTGAATAAGTCTTTTTTTAAATAAATTTAGAGTACCCAATTATTTTTTTCCAATTAAGGGGCAATTTAGCATGACCAATCCACCTCCCCTGCACATCTTTGGGTTGTGGGGGTAAAACCCACGCAGACATAGGAAGATTATGCAAACTCCACACGGATAGTGACCCAGGGCCGGGATTCAAACCCCGTTCCTCAGCACCATAGGCAGCAGTGCTAACCACTGAGCCACCGTGCCCCCCTATTGTTAAATAAGTCTTAACAATGCACTTTGAAAATCATTGCATCAAAGTCAACAGTTAACAAAATGGAAATAATGTTTGACAAATTTGTTGTTTTTTTTGAGAATATAATACTAAGGTGGACAAAGGGAAACTAGTAGATGTAGTACACTTGGATTTCCAAAATACATCGATGACCTTTTTTGCAATACAGAAAGACAACATTATTGATCCTTATTTATAGCCATTTGCTACATCCTTCCCTCCACTTTGACACTTTTGCTATCCTTACAACTCACTGACAAGTGCTTCAGCAATGATTTCACTCCACTGTCATGTACCTGGATTCCCCAAGCATTGAAAGCATCCTATCGGGCTGCATCACAGCCTGGTATGGCAACTGCTCGGCCCAATACCGTAAGAAACTTCAGAGTCGTGAATACTGCCCAGTCCATCACACAAACCCACCTCCCATCCATTGACTCCGTCTGTACCTCCCGCTGCCTGGGGAAAGCGGGCAGCATAATCAAAGACCCCTCCCACCCGGCTTACTCACTCTCCCAACTTCCTCCATTGGACAGGAGATACAAAAGTCTGAGAACATGCACTAACAGATTCAAAAACAGCTTCTTCCCTGCTGTTACCAGACTCCTAAACGACCCTCTTATGCATTGATCTGATCTCTTCACCCATCTTCTCTACCGAGCAGTACTACACTCCTGTATGCTTCACCCGATGCCTGTGTCTATGTATTTACATTGTCTGTTTTATGTTTGCTGTATTATGTATTTTCTTTTCATGTATGGAATGATCTATCTGAGCCGCAGGCAGAAGAATACTTCTCACTGTATCCCGGTACACGTGACAATAAACAACTCTAACAAAGTTGTATGTTGCTATTTCTCTTCCCATACCAGTGCTGCACCAAGCAGACTTTCATCTTACTCTATAGTTGTTTTTACCCCATCACCAGAGGATTATAGCTTGAAAGACGTTACTCCACTGACTGAGCTGGAATCTCTCCCACTCTTACTGCCCACCACTGCCCAATGTGGGAAGGATTTTGCAGGTTGATAATCAACTTGCTGACCGTGTTATGAACGCACCTTCCTTGGCCATCAATCCTGGGGCAGGGCTCAAACCCAGAGCCTCTGGCTCAAAGGCAGAGATGGTACCCACTGCGCCACAAGACCTCGTACATTTTAAAGTACTCCAGGAGAATTAATTCAGCTCACTGAGATATATGATCACATTTCAACGGAATCCTTTCAGGTCTATTATTGCAATTCTAAAGATTGATGTCCTTGATATTACCTTCGAATGAAAGAGTTGCAGTTTTATTTATCACTTCATTTGATCACAGATGTTAAACAGATGCATAAGGTTTCCTTGTTACTATGGTACCCAAAGACAGTAATTCATCCATTCCATCAGACCTCCTCGTGTTATTGTCATAAAGGTTGACAGTTCAATACTTTACACTGTATTCAACTTCAAAAATGTTTCAGCTTGTACTCTGGTATTTAGTCTGTGAATCTATTACTGTAGGGGATATACAATAGAACTTCCAGGCTAGGGCGAAACCCTTGATCTGGAACAGTGGGACAAGACAAGGACGGTGTCTAGGAAGGGGCTAACTAACTCGGACTTCTATGTCTCTACTAACAAGACAGGAAAGAAGTTTCTAAAATTAATGGAAGACTGTTTTACAACTCAATTTGCAAAAGGGCCAAAAAACTTTGGAAATTTGGGGTGGGGTGGTCATGATCACATATGACATCACACAAATTGGAGAAGTTAGAAAAAAACCCCAAAATTGCCAAATATTTGGAGGAAAAAGTGTATGTGCACTTGAGGGGTTTTGCTCGGGTGAGCCAAGCAGGATAGGGATAGGAGAGTGAAGAAACTACGGAAGTCCTTCAGGAAGGTATTTCGGAATACGACAGAACAATGTGTTCCCATACAAAGTGAAGTTACAGATTAAAGGCATTCCTGTCTTATTGAAAAGAACTCCCAGGCAAATCAAAAAGAAATATGGCATTTAAATCCATGAAAAATAACAACAACTTTGATTTATGTAGAACCTTGAAAATCGTAAAATGTCCGAGGGCTCTTCACAGAAGCATTGTAAGGCAAAATTTAAGACCAAGCTACATAAAAAGATATAAGCACAGAATGGCCAAAATAAAAGCTTGTTCAAAGGGAAAGGTTCAAGGAGCTTCTTAGAGAAGTAGAGAGATAGAGAGGTGGAGTGCAGGGGGTGACTTCCAAAGCTTAGACCCTGGGCAGCTGGAGGCAAAAGGGGCCACAATTGGAGTAATGCAGGTATCTCAGAGGGTAATGGAGCCGGTAGAGTTTACCCAGATCAGGAGGGGTCAAGACCATGGAAGCATTTGAAAACCACGGTGAGAATTTTAAAATCAATTTGCTTGTTGCCTAACCGTTGCTCAATAAAGAAAAACAGCCCAGAATTAAAATAGATTCAATCCCAAAGTGCGTATAAAAGGCATCAAAAAAAAGATTTTCAAGTTTAATGAGGCAAGGGAAGCAAAGATATCTTATAGGAAGAAATATTTATATAAAAACAGGGATGAAGTTGGCCCATTGAAAATAGGATCAGGTGACAACGTGGCAGCTGATGTCCCACAAATTCACCAGAGTAAGTTTTTTGCATCAGTTTTTACCAAAGAGAAAACTGAAAACTTCTGGAGAGTGAGCGAAAGGTTGTTGGAGAGTTAAGCTGTGACACTATTCATATGACTGCTAGTATGTTTGCTGAGCATCTGTGAAAACATAAGGCAAACAAAACTCAGGCTCCAGATAAGATGCATCCAAGGATCCTTAAGAAACCAAGGGAGGAAATTAGAGAAACTCTGGCACAAACTGCCAGCAATTGCTAATACTGGAGAGGTGCCTGGAGAGAAGGCAGATGCTGTTTGTTAAAAAGGTAGCAAGTGTGGCCGAGTAAACAATACACCTGTGAGTTTAACAACCATTGTAGAACGGAAACCCCATTCAGAAATAAAATCATGAGATAGGCAATCTGGGTTCATGAAGGGTAGGTCTTGCCAATCGAGTTTCCTTTTTTTTGAGTGTGTTGCAGAGAAGCTGGATATGGTTTAGTATATGTAGTATATGTAAGGCCTTATTTGGTATTGAAAATAAAGGAAGCAGAGTTGGAGAATAGTTTTATCATGGACTGCAATTGGTTGACAGCTAGAATATGATGGTGGAAACTCCAGTGTCAAGTCACTTAACTAACAACTGCCCAACACTCCACCCTATGGCCCTCCACTCACTATGGCATTTCTGCAACTAGTAATCTACCTCTTCAGACTCTTTGACACCCTGTTCCACTTAAAGCCATTTCTCACTTTAAAAAATCCAGGAAAGTACTATTACTTTAAAAAGGGAAATAAAATGATGTGTAGATAATGAAAATGATCTGGGGTGGGGGTGGGAGGTAAACTGACAACAAATGGAAACTATTACAACAATGGGCAAAAGTAACTCAAATAATGAGATGAGTTTAAAGGTCAATACCGACCAAAAATAGCAAGGTAACATTTTGTAAGTATTTATGTGAATGCACTTGTATCCTGTGTACAGTCTATTTGCTACATTACAGAAAGGATACTTCATCTAATGTGAGGATACACAAGAGAGCAACCAAAATGATTGAGGAAATGGCAGGATTGGATTATGGCATGACATGATTATAAATATGTCAACTGGTCCCATTTGCAATGAAATAAAAGAGAAGATTGAGAGCTGATAAGACTGCTGTTTTGTTTTATTGTGTCTAAAGAGTTGAGATAATGTAGGCAAACAGTTTCACTGCAGTAAAGGGCGATGGTCTGTGCTTGAAGAGGGGTAAATTTAAAACGAATCTGCAGAAACATCATTCAGTTAGCAAGTGGCAAATCTGCAGAAGAGGTTCCCCGGGGAAATGTGGAATCAGACAGTGTTGATTCATTCTGCCGCAAATAAGATAGATTTCTTTCAGACATTAATATGTTGAGATATAGTATGGATAATAAGGGATATTTGTTAAGTCTAGTATATTATGGTTATTTTCATCTAACTATTTCTACATTCATAAAGAACAACTGTTAAAATCTCAGTGGTGTTTGTAAAGACAAACCCTGGATTGATCATTAAGTATCTATTTCAAAGCAAACGTATACATTTCAAAACTGACACATTTACCCTCAGAGGTACAAAAACAACCCAGGATAAAAATCTTCAAGAGGTGCATGAATAATCCTCAAATGAAATTAAATGAAAATCGCTTATTGTCACAAGTAGGCTTCAAATGAAGTTACTGTGAAAAGCCCCTAGTCGCCACATTCCGGCGCCTGTTCGGGGAGGCTCTTATGGGAATTGAACCGTGCTGCTGGCCTGCCTTGGTCTGCTTTCAAAGCCAGCGATTTAGCCCTGTGCTAAACAGCCCCTAAAAATGAAAATCGCTTATTGTCACAAGTAGGCTTCAAATGAAGTTCCTGTGAAAAGCCCCTAGTGGCCACATTGCGGCGCCTGTTCGGGGATGCTGGTACAGGAATTGAACCGTGCTGCTGGCCTGCCTTGGTCTGCTTTCAAAGCCAGCGATTTAGCCCTGTGCTAAACAGCCCCTGAATGGAACTCAAGATGGTTCTGCAATGTACAAAATTGGATCAAATAATTGACTTTTTCATAAAGAATATGGACCTAAACATTGATTTCTCAGGAAGAAAATGAGCAACATGTATACACTTAGTCCAGTAGGCTGCCTGCCATATCACCACCATGCATTGTAGGCATTCTTTACCTGGCATTAACCCTTCCCCCCTCTTTACCTTTGCAAACTATTGCCCAATCTTCAACCTTCCCAAAGTTTTTGAATGTGCCAAATCTGCCCACATCTTGCCTTTGACTCCGTGTTTCAATCTCTCCGATCAGGTCACCAAACCTGTCACAACACAATCAGCCCAACCAACGTCACCATTTACATCTCAGGTTAACCAATAGTCTGACACAGACAAGAAGATACAGGCTGTTTGACACAAAGCACTCCTTGACACGATCCTCTGGCTGACTCCAGTTGGTCAAGTTTGTATTCCGAATTCTTTATTGCCGGTACTTGTTGATTATTTGCATTCTTGTACCCATCTTGGCAAGGAGGGAGTGGTACAGCTACTCCTAAAAACTTGGTGGCACCCAGATTTGAATACAGCAGTGCAAACGCGGCTGGATCAATGCGTCATTTGCATGAAACATAATAAGGGTAAAGGTACTAAATGCCCTCCGGGAACCACTCCCTTGCCAGATGGTCCTTTTGCTTGTATACAGCTTGATTTTATTGAATTGCCAAAAGCACAGTGCCATAAATATTGTTTAGTAATAATCGATGTGTTTAGTAAATGGATTGAAGCCTTCCCCACCACTAATTGTACAGCACATACAGTAGTGAAGTTGTTGTTAATGGAAGTCATTCCTCGTTTTGGGGTACCCAAAATGGTGAGCTCAGACAATGGACCACATTTTGTAGCTCGGATCAATACTGAATTGTGCAAAGCACTTGTAATTAAACAGCAACTGCACTGCGCGTATCACCCGCAGGCAGCAGGAATTCTGGAAAGAGCCAACGGGACTTTAAAAGAAAAATGATCTAAATTAACTGAAGAAACTGGGTTAAATTGGCTAAAAGTATTACCCTTGGCACTGTTTCACATGCGAGTGACTCCCCATTCGCATAGTCTATGGTCGGCCAATGAGGACTCCCTGGGATACCCATGAAAAACCCCTAGAGGGAGTAGACCTCCATGTGATGGAGGAACAAATGCAGAACTATTTGAAGCTATCAACACTTTCTTTGAAGTTTCTCCACTCACAGGTAAAACAGGCACATCTCCCAGTAACGACAGGGACAGCCGTCCCTCGATATCCAGTGGTCAAACCCGGAGACCTCGTGTTGGTGAAAAACTGGGACAGAAAGAAACTAGGACAACGCTGAAGCGGACCATTCCTCGTACTACTGACGACACCAACTTCGGTCAAACTTGAAGGACGTGCCAGTTGGATACATCTATCCGATTGCAAGAAGATAGTCTCCAACTCAGACGAGAACACAGGATGAAGATCTTCAGTATAATTTTTGGACTTTCTGGACTATTTATCCTTAATGGCCACTCGGTAGTAAAAAAACGAACTAAACGAGACCTGCCTTCCAATATCTATTTACATATGTCATATCTTTATGCCAAAAAATTGAATATTAGCAAATGTTGGGTTTGTACCCATATCCCCGTCCATTCGAGGGAAGGAATACCTCTCCAATCTCTCCCCTTTCATACCACAGAGACAGTTGAATGGATTTTACGACAAAATCAAACAGGGATCGGGGGAGATAGGGGGAATATGAAAATATGAAGGTCTGCTGGCTATGACATGACTAAATTTTCAGCTTCGTATCAACCTACCTATAACCATGCCCTAACTCCACCCTCCCTCACTGTCCACTAGTATAATGTTCAAGGTTCCATATGTTTTAATAAATCAGGGAAAAGAAAGTTAATGGGGCAAAGTAGGTGCAGCCTACCAATACAATCCCCTGGATGACATCAGCTGATGATTTTACAGCCTACAATGGAACCTATTTCATATGCGGCACTAAAGTATATCCGTGGCTCCCCATTGATTGGACAGGATCCTGCTTTTTGGGATATGTCGTACCCCAAATGCGTCACCCACCCACCCTTAAGCACTCCCCCTCGCGAGCAAAAAGAACTATTTCTAAAACGGAACAGTTCCTTATGATGGCCTTTCCCTTGTACGGAATGGGCAAGGCATCCAACGAACTGATCTACATGGCCTCAGCATTGGAACATCTGGCAAACGTAACGGCAACAGAAGCCAGGGACACTGGACAGGCACAGGCCGAGGTCTCAGCTGAGCTAGTGGCTGTCCGGACCGTGGCATTACAAAATCGACTGGCTTTGGATTATCCATTAGCCTCGCAGGGAGGAACGTGTGCTGTCGTAGGCCAAGAGTGCTGTACTTACATTCCAGATGGCTCTGAAAATATCACTAACCTGGCCGACCATATTAAGAAACAGGCTGCTCAAATTCAAGAAATTAGCAGTGAATTTCACGACTATAACCCGCCGGGTTGGCTAGGGTGGTTGGGTCATGGATTATTTGATTGGATCTTTAAGGCCTTTATTCTACTACTACTAATGCTACTAGGGATAGGATTGCTTGCCTGCTTGTGTAAATGCATTTTCAAACGAATCATGGATATACCTATTTAGCTAGCTGTCATGATGTGACAAAAGGGGGGAGTGTGGTATTGTGCGAAGCAAATAATGGCATGATGGGAAAACTAGTCAAGTTTTCTTGGTACAATTAAATTTAAACTGACTTCACATAACCTAAGGCACAAGCAGCCAAGGTCAACTTGACCTGAGAACTGGCTGACTCTAAACTCGGATAAGGTGCATTCGTCATAAAACCAGAGCAGTCTAAATACATACGATAAGCTAAAAAATTGTCTCTTTCTGTACTTAAACAAATTGGCTCCATCTCTTAAAACATGTACCAAAAGACAAGATAATGATATGAGACCCCAAGTCCTCTAAAGGTCAGCAAGCTGACGCCATTGTAATGATTATTACTTATGTTTTACTTTTGATCAAATTCCTGACCAAGCTGTATTCATGTTATCTTGATCCTATAATGTATAAAAATCGTCTTATTCTTTTGTGATATTGCAGACTTGGAAGGGAACCAGCAGTTTGTACTTGACTGCCTTCCGACTTCAAGTCTCAGCCTACAACTGCTAGCAGTTGTAATTCGTAAATAAAGTTTGTTTTGCTTACCTAATGAACGTTGTTTGAATCTTTCTATCACAGTCCAGAAGCGGGGAAAATATTGACTACGACAAGGTCACCAACCCTGTCACAACACAATCAGCCCAACCGACGTCACCATTTACATCTCAGGTTAACCAATAGTCTGACACAGACAAGAAGATACAGGCTGTTTGACACAAAGCATTTGCAATGGGGAGTATGTGGGATTGGAACTCAGCTTGAGATTGAATTAAGATTGCAAGTAGTTTATGTCAACTTGATACAATGGTCGGTAAAGTAGATAGAATTTGTGATGAGGCTTTGCTGTTTGTTGCTGGGGCTGAAGCTGGTGAAATTGTAGCTCATGCAAGACTGGATAATGGGCAAGTGAGTCTGGATAAATCAGAGGCAGCAACAGGGTTGAGAGAGCTGGTAGAGGTAGAGCTGGATAACATCGGGATACAAGTAGAGGTTTGCCCCCTGTCTTCAGATGGTTTTGCTAAGGAACAGTATGTATATGTGGAAACAGATCATACCATAAATCCTCAGAGCCTCCAGAGATAGCAGTGTAGGTGTTGGATCCACCACTGGAGATCCTCTGGCACCGATTGGACATACAAGAGTTAAGTGAGGAAATATGCCAGCTTTTTGGGAAACTGCTGTTCTGTTCACAGGCTATATCTAAACTGTTTTGAGAAAAGCTGCTGGTCTATTCACATTTCAATCTTTTAACTGAACTCAACACCTGACTGCTTCAGCCCTGGCTCCTCCCATTAACTATAACATCTTACTAAGGTCAAGCACAATGTCTCTAATTATCCACTCCTCGGGGAACCCACTTTATATAAGCAAAATATATACATGGCTGGAATGAATGATTTCATTTTATGGTGCTTTAATTGCACCTCTATAGTTTATGTCTGCAACATACTGCAGCAGTCATACACATATTAATCCAGGATTTTAACCCTTATTGTATGAACTACAGATAATACAATGTATCTGAAATGCCTACATCCATCACAAAGGCCACTTTCTTCACCAAGCTTCAGTCATCCATTCCTATATCTTTTTATTTAGGACGTGAGCATTTTCATCTGAGTGAAGCACCTTCAGATCCTTTTCAAAGTTGGTGTTGCTTTATAAATGCAAGTTGTAGTCAAAGGTTCCAAAAAGTCATAGAAATACAAGTAGCTACATTCAAACTTGTGAAAACATGAAATCAGTGGGATTGCATTCACTCATAATGCACAATGGCTTATATGATGGATGTGCAGACCAAGTACACAGCTTGATCCACTGGCCAATGTGTGCGGGTGGGTGGGGGGGGGGGAGGGGGGGGGAGGTTTGATACTAATGCATGGGGAAATGACATCACCCCCCCCCCCCCACAGTTTTTGCCTGAATGTAGAGCTGAATGCAAGGAGAGATTGTACTGTCTTCAACGCCCATCCAGAAATGCATAAGGCGCAGTAAACAGGCTGAAATGTCTTCTATAATGTTGCTTACTGTTCCTGTTGCATTCATTCTCCTGGTGGCATTTCACCAAAAGCAGAGGACCTATTCCACTAACAAACAAAAGCTGTGAAATCTAATGACTATGCTACTCCTGTTTAACTGGTCTCTCATCCACAGGAGATGTTCTATATTTAATGATTTCTCAAAAAGTAACTTCTATTTCAAACACACTTGTCCTTCAAAATGCCACAATAACAATTATTGCTATGGGTCAGTTATCAAGAAAGCACACATCATTTCTATAACAAGCCCTCATTAGAATAGAAATATAAGCAGAAAATGCTGGAAATACTCAGCAGGTCAGGCAGCATCTGTGGAGAAAGGAACAATTAACTTTATAAACCTTTTGTCAGAACTGATGTTAACTCTGTTTCTCTTTCTCCCCCGATGCTGCTAGACCTGTGGAGTATTTCCAGAAATTTCTGCTTCTCGTTCTGATTTCCGGTATCTGCAGTCTTTTGCCGCATTGGAACAGAATGGGTTTCACACTATTGTGAGCCTCCATAAGCCTATTAAATGCAAACCAGATAAATAAATTATTCAATAGAGAAATGGAATTTAATCACCTGAAGACAGAGGTACTTTCTATACCTGCATAATATACCATAATATACCATAATATACCATAATATACCATAATAATCTTTGCACAATCACTGATCCTGTTGCATTGTGTGGAACAGAAATGGCAAAAATGATTGGTTACACAGCTTGGGGCACAAGTGGAAGACACTGTTCAGTTAATATGTGACACCTTATTCAAGTCAGTTTAGTTTGGAAGAGCATTTAAGTGTTGCATGCCACTATAATGAAGGCAGAGTATTACTGGAACATATAAGTTTTCATTCCTGTACATGGAAGAGTACCTGAAGCCCCTGAAGGAGCAGTTCAGCACTTTCCTTTGTATGAAAATATAAAAAGCCAGTGTTCCATTCGGTTTTCTTGTGCTCAGCCAGGCATCGGACATGTGAGGAAGCACATCAAGGACAAAACCTGCCTGCTGATAAAGACAGCTTAACCACTGGTTGACAGCTGAAATTTAAGGACTCGGAAATACGCCGAGAGCTGCTCCTGACTCTCATTGGAAGTGACTGTAATACTCCACAGCTTATTAACACAGACCACTGACAAGTCTCCTGCCACTTGTCCAACAAATACCACCAGGATGATCAGGACTTTGGACTATAGGGTTAACTGAAAACAAACAGGAAAGATTCCCCTACCTAGTGACAGAGCATGCTCGATGGGCCATGTGGTCTTCCCCTATTTCTTGTGTGTTTACAGACTACTCTCCCAGATTACTTTCACGTCTTCAGAGAGAGCATCTGGTCCTCAGTTTAATGTTCAACCCAAATGTCAGCACTTCTGACAGTGCAGCTCTCTCTGTGTAGAACACTGCGGTGTCAAGCTGAGTAACGTGCTCAAGCTTCTGGAAAGGACCTGAATGTACAACCTGCTGACTTAAAGGCGAGAGTGCTGCCTGAGCCAAGAGGATTGACTGGTTTGCAAACCTCCGCCAGCAGGACAGTCAACTCAGAGCCACTGTGGCCTCAAAAAGGTTTCACATTCCTGCTCTCTATCAAAAGAAAGATATTCGCTCGCTGATCATTGGGCAACTGCCCTGGGCAGCTCTCAGCCTTCACTTGACAGGGAGCAGTTACCAAGAACTCTTCACTGCAGCACATAGAATATATAAATGCACTGCCAAAATCCACCTGACCACCACAGACACACAGGAATAGCAGTGGGGAGTGGTGACAAGGTGGCAACTGCTGCCTCACCGCATCAGGGGTTTGATTCCGGGTGCTTGTGTCACTGTCTGTGGGGAGTCTGCACGTTCTCCCCGTGTCTGCGTGGGTTTCCTCCGGGTGCTCCGGTTTCCTCCCACAGTCCAAAGATGTGCAGGTTGGGTGGATTGACCACAATCAATGCACGGTATGCATGAATGGGGCAGGTGGGTGGGCTTGGGTGGAATGCTCTTTTGGAGGGTCGCTGCACTCGATGGCCCAAATGGTGACCTTCTGCACTACAGGAATTCTATGAGGCCATTCAGCACTTCCAGTCTGTTCTTCCAGCCCACAGACTTCAGTCCATTTGTACATCAACTCCATTAGCCTGCCTTTGTTCTGTACAGCTTGATATCCTTACACAGCAAAACTCTATCAATCTCAATCTTCAGATGTCAATGTACCCAGTTTGTAAAGTGTGTTCCAAGTTGCCACTACGCTTGGTGAAATAATGCTTCATGATTTCACTCTTCAATGGCTAGCTCTATATTTAAAATTATTATGGTCTCCCCCATCAATGGAAATAAATTCTCAACATCCAATCTATTGAATCCCTCTAATCTTTGAAGGGCATCAATTATATTGACCCTTGACCTTCTCAACATAACCACACCATGCATCATTAAATATGCTGCTAAATGTACCATGGACGATGCATCCGTTCCCCGATGCCGATTTCATAATCATTACGGCAAAATCGGGGTTGGTGCCTGTTTGATGCTCCGCCCCCTCACAAACAGCATCATCGCGGAGCGCACCGCACGCCGTTGGGACGGCCTCAGAACGTCACCTGAAGGCCCTCCCCTGATGCTCCGCCCCCGATGGGCCGAGTTCACTTTTGGTCCCAGCCGTGTGGGAACCTGGCATTACGGCTGGGGACTGTGTCCGGCGCCGCTACAGTCGGGGAGGAGCCGTGCTGCTGGCCGGGGGGTGGGGAGGGGGGGGGGGGGGGGGGGGGGGGGGTTGGCAGGGGGACACTATCTGGCAGGTCTGGTCTGCGCACGATCAGCGCCATGTTTTACGGCGCAACGGCTACAGTTTGTCGCCGTGCGCATTCGCGGCCACGGACCTGGCCGTTAATTTTGTGAATGCCGGGGGTTTTACGTGGTGCAGCTGCTAGCCCCTCGCTGGTCGCAGTGAGGGGGTGGCGCCGATTTTTCCCACGTCAAACGCCACGGATCCACCGCGCTTAGCCGCAGAATCGGAGAATCTGGCTCCATCTGTTGAAGATGTAAATTTTTAGAAACAACTGTTTTTCTCCTGACAACCAAACCATGACAGACCATGGAACAGATCTCCGTCCTCAATGTAAAATCTCAAATGCTGGGGCAAGAGCTACCCCATCAACTCAATATAGGGCACAGTGTGACAGACCAGCCACCTTGATGTTCCCGCCATTCAGACCTGTTACCATTTACAAGGCTGGCACATTACCAACTTTGCAAACAGACCTGTCAGCTTTCTCTCCAGCCTGCTTGGTGGCAGTGGTGCAGCCGACACTAACCGCTCTCGCACTGTTATCATTTCACCTTTTTGCCAAAAAATAGATTGGAAGCAGCTCTGCCGCAGAATCTCCAGGCAGAGATTCAGTTTAGGGTTAAATTCATTTGCTGTCAGTAATTCGCAAAGAGAATCTATCCTGAGGCAGCAGGCCCACCCTTACAGTCGCTTCATCAAGACTGATGTCTCTGTTATTGCTCTGCTCTGCTTCACTGGCAGCTGCTTCCCTTCCCACTGTGGCAGCGCTGTCACTCCTGCCAAATGCCAGGCATAGGCCCGACTGCAAAGGCAGTCCACAGCCTGATTCACCAGCCAGAGCTGAACAGATCTCCTGACCCTGGAACCTGATTGCTGTCCTTCATTGGGCACAGGCTTTTTAATTGGCTGCACCCAGAAAAATTGCATCAGAAGTTGCACCTTAGTTTCTCAACTGGAACTCAACCAGGCATCAGGATCGGCAAAATAGAGACAAAATTCAGCCCAACATATCAGGTCAATAATCTTTCATCTGTTTCCCTCACCACAGATGCTGCCAAACTGGTTGAATATTTTCAGTATTTTCTGGGATTTTATTTGCTAATTGGTTCTGTTATCAACAATTTACAGTTTCTCAGTTAACTGGGGGCACGGTGGCACGGTGGTTAGCACTGCTTGCCTCACAGCGCCAGGGTCCCAGGTTCGATTCCCAGCTTGGGTCACTGTGTGGAGTTTGCACGTTCTCCCCCTGTCTGCGTGGGTTTCCTCCGGTGCTCCGGTTTCCTCCCACGGTCCAAAGATGTGCAGGTTAGGTGGATTGGCCATGCTAAATTGGCCCCTTACTGTCCAAAAGGTTAGGTGGGATGGGATGGGGGTATGGGCCTCGGTAGTGTGCTCTTTCGAAGGGTTTATGCAGACCCGATGGGCCAAATGGTCTCCTTCTGTATTGTAGTGATTCTATGATTCTAACTAGAATTCCAATTCATGTGGATATAAACCATGCCAGTGCCATGGAATATCAAGTGTGTGCATCCCTCAGACAGAATTATATTTAATACTTTTAAAATGATGGCATCAGGGCAAATCGATTGTTCCTGATCCTGTTGCCTAAAGCAACTTCTCTGAATTTGATAACGCCCACACTTGCCGTCCCATCGCAAGGAAGGTGATTGGAGGTAGAGTCAGCTACCTCGAATTGAACTGGTTCACTGACGCCTGCTATGAGTTAGCATTTTATGATAGCTTTTCCAATCAGCTGGTAGAGGGGTCTTTGCTGGGGTTGGTTGAATCAAACACAAGCTCAGTGTTGGTACCCCATCCAAACCCCAAGGATGCCATCATGGGTTTGTTGGAGAGCACCAGAGATTTAAGAGACTGTTTTTTCTTACAGCCAAGATATATGACAGACATTGGCCAACAGGGAAACAATTGAGTATCGTTCTGTGTAACTGCAGACCTTACAAATGGATGTAATCCACTGATTTCACTTCATCTCCCTAACAACGGTCTAGCCTCACAACACATTGCATTGCAATCTAATTTTACAGCAGTGCTTTATTTTCCCACAGAGGTTTTAAGTGTCACTTACAAAGCCATTTCCTTTTGTCTAAAAACATTTGTGCCCTTTGCAATGACCTTAACAGCATTCTGTTTAGTGGATGCATGATTAGCACACTCTAGCTGCAGCTTTTCGTTAATAACTCCAACTGCAAAGGAAAGACAATTATACATGTCGTTCTTAGTTAATGCGATTACAGAATACATTTGGAAAAATAGCACAACATTGACAAGTGTAGAATTATTTTAATACAGTTTTGGGTTATAAAACTAAAGTTGTGTGTCCCTGAATAAAATTAACTGTGGGAAATGGATTTTGTTTTATTTGTTCAAGGGGGTGGGTGTCACTGAAAAGCCCAGCATTTATTGCCCATTTGTAATTGTCCTTCAGAAGATGGTGGTGTTTCAATCACTGCAGTCCGTGTATCTATCCCCACAATGCTGCCAGCGATGGACTTGCAGAATTATGATGCTGCATTGATGAACAAATGGAAATATGCTTTCAAGCCAAGATGGTATATGTCTTGGAGAAGAACTTGCAGGTGGTGGCGCCCCCATGTGCCATCTGCCCTTGTTCTTCTAGGTGGTAGAGGTCATACGTTTGGAAGGTTCTGTCGAAAGAGCCTGCTGAGTGACAGCAGAGCATGCTGTAGATGGTACACATTGCTGCTGCTGTATGCTGGTGGTGGAGGGAGTTAATGTTTAAGGCGGTGGATGGGGTGCCAATCAAGTGGGCTGCTTTGTCCTGGATGGTGTCGAGCTTCGTCAGTGCGATTGGAGCTGCACTCATCCAGGCAAGGGGAGGGTATTCCATCACACACCTGACTTGAGTCTTGTAGATGGTGGACAGACTTTGAAGAGTCAGGAGAATTGACCACAGAATTCCCAGCCTCTGACCGAGCTCTTGTGATGTTATATAGACCCTGGGAGGGTGGAATAGGGTAGTCAGGGGGGCAGCAGGAGGGCCGAGGAATGGGGGATAGGAAGGAGGGGAATGGTGGGGAAGGAGGAGAATTGGGTGGAAGGCTGGGAATGCAGGGGAAGGAATGAGGTGGTCAATGGGGGAGGGGGTGAAAGCTGACAGACCAAGCCTCATCCTATGAGAAGTGGGCATGCCAGACCATTGCCGCTGTCTGTCCTCCATTCTGCGGCTCCACCCCGGGCTTATCAAACGTCCCCTCCTGGTCTGGCTCCTCCTCCTCAGATGAGGCCGCATATCCCTCCTCCTCCTCCTCCAGCATGTCGCCCCGCTGCTGTGTCTGATTGAGGAGGGCACAGCAGACCGCGACAAAGCGGGCGCCCCTCTGGGCGGTGTACTGCAGTGCACCACCACAGCGGTGCAGGCATCGAACCGCATTTTGAGCAGTCCAATACACCCCTCAATGACAGCACGGGTGGCAACACGGGCCTCGTTAAATCGGTTCTACGCCTCAGTGTCCAGGCTCCGCATCGGCAACATCAGCCAGGACCTCGGCAGGTACCCCCTTTGCCCCTAGAGCCAACACGTCATTCTGGGGTAGTTGATTCTGGGGATCTCCGAGTGTCCCAGGATGTAGCTGTCATGCACACTGCTTGATAAGCATGTACACACGTGCATGGTCTGGAGGTGGTTGTACAGGAGGTGAACATTCAGGGAGTGGAACCCCTTCCTGCTAATGGAAGACACTCCCTGATGCTCCAATGCTCGCACGGTGACAGGCGTAACCCCATTGACCTGGGGCATTGCAGCAATGGCGGAGAATCCAGCTGCCCCAGCTGCTTGCTGGGTTTGATCCAGCTCAAAATTAATATAGCCAACTGCCCGAGCATACAGAGCTTCCATCACCTCACGGATGTCCTTGTGGGCTGCAACTTGGGAAATGCCACATAATTCCCCGCTCGAGCCCTGGAATGATCCTGTTGCATAAATGTTCAGATGTGCGGTGACCTTCATGGCCACCGGGAACAACAGTGCTCCTCCTCCACGGGGTGCCAAGTGTGTGAGGACATGGCACAGGTGCCGCACTGTCTCTTTGTTGAGACAGGGGGCGGGATTCTCTGATCCTGAGGCTAAGTGTTGACGCCGTCGTAAACGCCGTCGCGTTTCCCGACGGCGTCAACATGGCCTCAGGAGCAGCGATTCTGACCCCTACAGGGGGCCAGTACGGCACTGGATTGACCCACGTCTCTCCAGCTGCTGATCCCCGGCGTCAGGTGGGTGCCGCGGGTCTGCACGTGCGCAGTGCGGCCGGCGCCAACGCGCGCACGCGCAGTGGGACCGGCGCGATTGCTGGACATGCGCAGTGGCTCCCTTCACCGCGCCGGCCCCGACGCAACATGGTGGATGGCTACAGGGGCTGGCGCGGAACAAAAGAGGCCCCCTGCCCGAGAGGTTGGCCTGACAATCGGTAGGTCCCGATCGTGCGCCAGGCCACAGCGGAGGCCCACCCCTGGGGTCAGACCACCCTCCCCCCACCCCCCACAACCAGGCCGCCCCCAGATGCATCCATGCCGAAAGTCCCGCCAGCTAAGAGCGCCGGCAGGACTCGGCTTTTTTAGCGTGGCCGCTCGGCCCAACCCAGACCAAACATCGCCGACCGTGCCGGTGCCAACGGTTCTACGGTCTCCGGAGAATCAGCAGACCGGCGTTGGGACGGCGTGGCGGCGATTCTCCGGCCAGCCCCGGGGTGAGAGACTCCCACCCACAGTCTCCTGTGGGACATGATGTCCATCATCTCCTCAAAAGACCAACGACACCAGTGCACATGGAGCAGTCGCTGGCATCCCTGATGGGCAAATGGGTATCTTCAGGGTGTGCAGCAGTCCCCTGGTCATAGAGTGCCACCTCCAGCCTACGTCAACACTGCTGCCACCTTCTCTGACATTTGGCTGCCTGAGCTGCCACCAGCACCTCGAGGGTGGTTAGCACTGCTGCCTCACAGCTCCAGAGACCTGGGTTTGATTCCGACTTCAGCTTAGTGTTTGCACATTCTCCCCTTGTCTATGTGGGTTTCCTCCGGGTGCTCCGGTTTCCTCCCACAGTCCAAAGATGTGCAGGTTAGGTGGATTGGCCGTGATAAATTGTCCCTTAGTGTCCAAAAAGATTAGGTGGGGTTACTGGGTTACGGGGATAGAGTGGAGGCGGGAGCTTGGGTGGGGTGCTCTTGCCTGAGGGCCGGTGTAGACCAATGGGCCGAATGGCCTCCTTCTGCACTGTAAATTCTGTTCTATGATCCATTCTGGTAGCTGAAAGAAATTGTGGAAGGAGATAGACTGACAATTAGTTGGGGCTTCCACCCCCAGAACCCTCAAATCCCCCAAGCCTACCCCACCCTTATATGCCCCGCCTTCTCTCAGAATGCCAGCCACCAAGTCAGTTGTGCTGAAGAACCAGGGTCTACACAGTGCCCCCCCCCCCCGCACCTCCCCCCTCCCCCCCCCCCCCCCCCCCCCCCAACCCGGCCACAGAAGGAGTCCCTAGACCCCAGATCCCTGCTGGGAACATTAGGGAGACCGGGCTCAGGCCCCCTCCCCTGATCCACACACTCACCCTTTGGTCACGAGGATATCCCGGTGCTGAAGCCCCATTTTCTTGATTGTTGGCTGCTGCCTCTATGGTGCTGACACTTCTAGAGGTCAGGTAAACTCCCCCCCCTCCGGTGATTCTCCGGCCCACGATGGGCCAAAGTCCCGCTGCTGTATTGCTGGTCCCGCCGGCGTGAATCAAAACGCCTCCCTTACCGGCGAGACGGTGGTGCGGGCAGGCTCCGGGGTCCTGGGGGGGGGGGTGCGTGTGGGGAGATCTTGCCCCGAGGGGTGCCCCCACGGTGGCCTGGCCCGCGATCGGGGCCCACCGATCGGCGGGCGGGCCTGTGCCATGGAGGCACCCTTTTCCTTCCGCGTTGGCCATAGCCTTCACGATGGCCGACGCGGAAGTGACCCCCTCCCCTGCGTCTGCGCGGGGATGACGTCAGCAGCCGCTGATGCTACGGCGCATGCGCGAACTTCCGCCGGCGGAGCGCCAACCACTCTGTCGCGGGCCTAGCCCCTCAAGGTTAGGGCTTGGCCCCTAAAGGTGCGGATTTTCTCCACACCTTTGGGGCGGCCCGGCGCCGGAGTGGTTCATGCCACTCCATCCTGCCGGGACCCCCCGCCCCACCGGATAGGGGAGAATCCAGCCCATGGTACGTGTACCCATGAGAAGCAATTTGAGAATATTTTGGTCATTTAACAGTCAACAGTAACAAAGATTTGAAAATCAACTACGCAACATTCCACATATTACATTAACCATTAAACAACAGGGAAACGTCACCCTTTCATATTAGTCCCAATACAAAGTTATATCGGCTCATTTCCATACAAAACACCACACAGTATCAATCCTCGCAGGTTCCTCAACAGTAACTGCAGATAAGCCTGAGAATGTGTTCTCATGCCCAGAGCTTTGTCGTAGCAAGGATCTGTCCATCAATGTGTGACTTGCTCCATGTCCAGGAGCCGCAGCTGTGCAGGCCCCTCCCACACGGCCCAATCTCACCGCAACCAAATCCTGGCGTCCATATATTCCACTGGCGCATCAGCAATCTGCGAAAAGCATTTCCTCACAGGAAAACGGACTTTCCGGCATGCTCCAGGAATGGGAGGTGCCGATTGATCAAGTCTGACAGTTTATTGAGATGTAAGTTGATTTCTGCATTTGAATCCATTCAGAAAGCTCCAGAGTGATTGAACGGGTGATGAGATCTCGCAAGAGGGGCAGGAGTGTGCAAATTTAGTGAGAATTCTGGTTAATAGAGAATTCTGGTTGGTAGAAACCCGGATAAAAGAAATGTTGCTGTCTTGAAAAAATAACCTATTATCACTGCCCACAAAATGCTTGGATGGAGGTTCGTGCCAGCACACTCCCATACATTAGGATTGTGATCATAGCTACCAGGTTGAAAGCATGAATTACAGAGTGATATTCCCTATAGAAAGTTATCAAACAGCTTGAAAACAAATTCCTCAGATTTTGTGGAGTTGGATAGTTATACAGTCACCAGCTCCCAACAGAACACACTGTTTTTTTATCAAAACGTTGTGCACAGCATGCGGAATCTCAAAGAAAGGAAAATAATCAAGATAATATGTTGCAATCCCAAATGTGATGTGAGGAGTAAACTGTGCTGCTCCTCCCACAGAGTCAGTTCAAATTGTAAATTTCAGGAGAGCCAATGGTTGAAGAAACCTGAAGTGCCCTAGAATAATGCTTGATGTCCTGGTACCTTTTATGGATCAGAATATTTCAGGCCAATGGAACATCGAGTTACATCAAGTCTAAAGCACAGATACAAGCCATTCAGTCTAACATCTGTGCACCACAAGAGCCTCCTCCTAAAATACTCCCAATCTAAATGGTTAAAGGTGAAAACATGAAGCATGCAAGATGTAACAAAACATTTTAAATTGTGTCTATAACCTACATTTGATGGTAAATTAAAACATGTGATAGAATTAATGAGCGCACAGTCCAGTTAAAAGTTTTGTTTCCCAATTTGGCTTAATGTCTACTGAGGTCAACCTAACTTCAGAGGAGAGTGATATTGTACAGCATTCCAAATTAATAAGTGCAATCATGCAATTTGTTCTCCTCATTAATCACCCCTCGGTTTAATGAGGTGTCTTCAGGGTCGCTGGCTTCTGAAGATGATTATAGTTTCTTTGCTTTAGTGGCTCCTCAACACTCACACTAAAAAAATGGCAGATGTACAAGTTACATTCAAAAAGCCTGGGCTTTAGAATAGGGGGATTATCTTGAAGGTTTAGGCCATTAGGCTTAGACTCACTCTATGGAGTATTGTTTAAAAAATACACTTTGTCAAAGTTTTTCATCTTACACTCATCAGGAGAATCGTAAGAATACCAATGACGGGGAAGGAACAATGTATACAGCTCTTTCCAGACAGAATGAACATGTACACACATTGTGCCTGTTTCAGCTAAACAAAATAAGTGCTAGCCATTCACTGGTTCGTTTCCCAAGGCCAAGCTTTGACCAATCAGAATCAAGATGTCTGGTTTAAATTTCAAATAATGTTTGGCAGTTAACTGTCAGTCACCATCAACTGGTGCATTCACCACAGCAATGCCTCTACCAATCAGCGTCCACTTCCCAACCAATCTCTTCTTGTAGAATTTTGAAATTTAAAAAACGCATCTTTGGCTTTGCACAGTTGATGGCAAGATTAAAGCAAAACTATTTTTGGTCTTTATAATAGCTCTCACGAGACCCATGGGGACACCTCAACTGATCTCCCCATGGGCCCCATGGAATATGAGCTCCCCTGCTACTGGGCAGAGGCCCGCCCAGCTGAGGCTCATAAATTCACCCTATAAAAGCCGGCCTGGACTGGGACCGGCCCTTCCCGTAGTCCCGACGGGGAGCGTTGAGCTGTTGACTTATTAAATGCTGTTTAATTTACTTTCTCAGGCCTGCTGAGCTTTTATAGTCTTTAAAGCTTTGTCCCATTTTCTCCCTATCTGGACTTGCTGCCAATACATCCCTTCCGATCAGTCTGGGGGTGTTTCCTGCAACTTCTACTGGCAGTTTCCAATTCCATTCTTTCATCCTGTCCCTCTTTCATACCCACTGCTACACAATGATAAATCTTTATTTAGGTTTTCACTCCCTTCACAATCTAAATGTGGAACTCAGTTAAGTGGTGGAATCAATTTAGCACATTGTACCACAACCCCAGTGAAAAACAATTTCAAAATTTTGAATTGAAAGTCTACGTATGACAGGACATACATTTTCTAAAATCTTTAAATACATACAATTCCTTTCTAAATAATAAGATCGCTTCCATCAAATTCAGCATCAGAGAAAACACGTTTGAATGAATTGCATGTTCAAATGGCTAAGTCTCAGGAATGCAAAACCCTGAAATCCACTCCTAAACGTCTCCTGATGCGATACGACATAACTGATGGTCATTCCAGCAGCATTTAGGAATTAACACCTAATGGTAGCATTGTGGCTGATGATAATTTCCTCGAGAGGATTGCTGACGCGATTCTGCATTGCCCTGGGCTTGTCATGGGGGTGCCATCACACCAGGGGACTGGCTGTGCAATTTAGAGCCAATGTAACGGGGCAGATGTGGGATTGAAGGTTTGTGACGTCACCGCGCCTAAACAAACTGAATCAATTTCTGTGGGCATTGGCCTGAGTGCACAGAGTGATTGATGGATGGCCAGGTCATCCATGTCTGACCCAACAGGCCTCACATTGAACATGCAGAAATATGTTCACAACTCAGTGCAAGTTATGGGATGGAATTTCAGGCTCACATATGTTTTCTATTTTCCCAAGGCTGCATTGGGAGACAGACGTAGCAGGCTACAAGTAAACGTAGACAAATCACACAACATGGAGACTGTGGGCAAATGCAGGAATCATAGATTGATTACAGCACAGAAGGAAGCCATTCTGGTTGTAACGCCCATGCAAAGAACAACTTAGCTAGTCCCACTCTCCCATCACTTCCCTGCAGCCACTGCATTTTGTCCCCTTCAGGTACTTATCCAATTCCTGATCAAAAACCCTGATTAAATCTGCCTGCAGCTCTTTCAGGCGGTGCATTACAGATTGTAACCATCGTTGTTGCACAAGAAAACATTTTTTCCCCAATGTTCCCATTGCTTCGTTTGCCAGTCACTTCAAAAACTCTGTATCCAAGTGTTAGGGCGGAACTGCATCGAATATCATCTTGGATAGATGTCATGCTGTGTGTGTCAATGCCTGAAGTGGGTGTAAGGAATATTGCCCTGTTTGGGACTTCAGGCCACCCTCCTTAGAAGAACACAGCGCACCATGCCTGGCACAAACCATCCAAGCTCAACAATGTGTACATACCTTCGGGAGCTGTGAACAGATGCAAGAGCAGACAGCATATTGTAAAGAACCTGGCATGGTAAAACTATTCAACAGTATTGTGTACCAAAGTACTGCCATAATGTGTTGCCTGGCAACTTGTTCCACATTTGATCACCTATGCCAAGCTGTCACACAACCATACAGCTCATTAGTAGAATCTAATGCATACTCTTTCCTCAGTGGGATTCACATTCAAATTGTAATTCACAACTGAAATCCTTTGTATATTGACATTTTCCAAGAGTTTCATACTTTAGAACATCGCAACACACGATGTGTACGATCAATATTTGACACTAAGGTGGGTTATAGTTAACGCATATCTAACATTACTGCTTGGCTTGCACAAGGCGGCACGTAATTAAAAAGAAAGATACAAAAAACTCTAGAATCACAAATCCATGATGTCCTTGCACTTAACACCTTGGTTATTCTTGTCTTGAAGAGTAAGAGGCATCAGGGAATATTGAAGTATCAGGCATTCTCTTGGCACCAGCATTATTTTGCTCTTAAATCCAATTTCCTCTCACATCCAAGGCACAGGAATACACACAATCACGCAAACATCGCGTAGCTGAGTTATTCTTGCAGACATAGACAAAATGGGGCAAATGGTCTGCTTTGTGCTGTATCCATTCTGTAATTCTATCAAACGCAGCATTTCGGAAGGAGTGTTCAGCTTGAAGCTGTCTTTTTGTACTCTATATTCTTTTTCTTTCGCTGTAGACCCGGATGCTTCCAGGTGCTGCCAACTGCCCACAATTCCGTATCAGAGCCAAACAATGTCAGCTATGGCTCAATGGCAGCATTCTCTCCTCTCAATCAGAAGACTGTGAGCTCACGTCGTACTCCAAGCCCCTGAGCACAGATTCCCTGCAAACACCTGCAGCACTGAGGAGATGTTGCACTGTTGGAGGAGCCGGATTTCAGTTGAGTTATACCAAAGGCCCCAACTGGTTCTCAGGTAAATGTAAAATATCCCAGGATACTGATTTAACGAAGAGCACAGCAGGCCGCACCAGTGTCCTGGCCAATATTTATCCCTCAACATCACTAAAATATAGTTATCTGATCAATTGCTCAGTGCTGATTGTGAACATTTTCTGTGTACAAGTTTTTCTTTTCATTTTTAAAAATAAATTTAGAGTACCCAATTATTTTTTTTTCCAATTAAGGGGCAATTTAGTGTGGCTAATCCACCTAACCTGCACATCTTTGGGTTGTGTGGGTGAAACCCACGCAGACACGGGGGGGAATGTGCAAACTCCACACGGACAGTGACCCAGGGCCGGGATACAAACACGGGTCCTCAGCGCCGCAGTTCTGTGTACAGGTTGGCTGCCATGTTTCTTAAATTACAATCCTCCACTTCAAAGCTGCCTAATTATCTTTAATGCTCTCGGAAATGCCTCCGGCATTAACTATGCCTCCAGCATGCACCACAACACTTCCTCCCACACCAGGACCCTACAATAGCCGATACTGGAAGGAATTATTTTCATGTACCCTCTATATTTTCCTATTTTGCTGCACCTTTATAAATGATTCACTTACAATCTGTCTTTGCAGGGACTTCACAGGCAATTATGGACAGCTGTTTCAGGGATATTGAAAAAAATAAACTTTTTATGAGTAATGGAAAGTAATCCTCAAATATATATTAATATCACAAAAAATTGTATTGAACGCACAGAACAAATTAGCCCTGTAAAATGCACACAAAAATAAAAACATTAAAGTTCTACATTCCAAGGTCAACTCCAACAAACATGGAGCCCCCATTGTGCTCATTAAAATGGGAAGGTAAAAATCACAAATCTGGCACCACAGCCAGGAAAATGGGCCAGGTTGTCTCATGAATATTTTTACATGCAGGCTGTGACCCGAATGAGGCTGTGGAATGAACGAATCAGGCCCAAAACCCGCCTACTTGTCCAATCCCCTGATCCCTCACTGCCATAGTATCCTCGAACAGATAAGCACAAAATTGGTCCCTAATTTACATAGCGAGCATCGAGCTGTGCAATGGGAGTCATTGCATTAAGTATTGATACAAGTATCATGAATAAATCACTCAAACATATTACCTGAAACCAAGACAACTAAATCTTTCAAACTTTATCACTTCATCTTACAGTTGCAATTCTTAATATAAGAGTCCCCCCAGTTTCTCACATCAATTGAATTCAAGGAGAAAATACTGACAAAATCTTAGCTTGATAATGATTGACTATGGCAGTCTTCAATGTGCTTATAAATGTTTTTTGACAGAGATCTATTCAATGTTTTAGTGGCATCAAGAAGCAGATTGTTACATTTTAATTTTATCTTTATCTTACAGAGAAGAGAGGCTGGAACCCCTGGGTAAGGCAATTGAAAATTTAATTAGAACTAGAATTTGGACTTGCAATGCCAGTTAGTTCCACCTTCAGAAGTAATAACGACCAACCTATGACAAAAATGGGAATATTCTACTTTTTAATCACCATTAGAAAATTTGCAAGAAACTAATTTGGAAAAATTAAGATGTTATTTTTCAATAGAATTATCTTTACATTTTTCAAAAGAATAGCCAGCATGTCACTGTGAAGTATTTCATTTCTACTCATTGTAAAGGAAGACGTCTAACTCATTTGTGTTTTTGTGCTTCAAATTATGGGCATAGCTGATAAATCCCATCCCTCCCGTCGCTACACTCTGGGTGGAATTTTCTCATTTTTAGGCAGAGCGGTGCAGCAGGGGTGAGAAACAGCCCCAAGGGCAGCTTCCTGCACTGTACTTTTAGGATCGTAGTAAAAAGAAAAGGTGGGACCCACAACACCAGGCTGGCAAGGCAGGCACTAATTGACACTGCCTGGCCAGCGGCTTTCTGGGGGTCATCTTTAAAGGGCTATAAAAAGAATTAAAATAGAGTGCCCCCCCCCCCCCCTATCCCCATAGAGCCCCACTCCTTTCCTGGAACCCATGTTTTCGTTGGAGGATGTGAGGGGAAACCTTTTTCCCCAGGGGGTGGTGACGGTCTGGAATGCACTGCCTGGGAGGGTGGTAGAGGCAGGTTGCCTCACATCCTTTAAGAAGTACCTGGCTGAGCAAGTTGTATGTCATAACATTCGAGGCTATGGGGAAATGGGATCAGGTAGGTAGGTCAGGTTGGTCAGGTGTTTTTTGTGTCGGTGCAGACACGATGGGCTGAAGGGCCTCTTCTGACTGTATTCCCTGTGATTCTGTGATTGTACATTGTAAGCTGGGGGTGGGGGAGGACTATCAGCTGGAAAAGCCTGATAATTATATTTAAATATTTTAAACGGGGATCCCAACATTCAAAATCAGGATTCCTATTACATCATTGGCAGGGGGCGGGGACAACAGGAATAGGAAATCCTGCCGGCGTAAACCACATTTTGGGACTCCCATAGGATTTCCCTCTCACCATTAATTTTATACATGAATGAGAAACAGATGGAAGATTATGAGGTGCATATCTCTCTTTTCCCATGAAGCTCTTCTGCTGGCATTTGGAGGGACATTTACAAATCATCCCAAGCAGACAGTTCGAACTGTTCTTTGGTCGTGACGTGTCCATATTATGAGCAAGATAGGAAGAAAAGGTAGCACAGGCACGCCAGCCTGAATGGTCTCTACAGTATTATAAGTTTCTAAGAAATCCAGACTCATCAAAGATTTGCATACTTCAGCGCATGGATAAATGCAAGTGACGGAGGAGATAAATGTTTTGCTCCTTTACGCTCATTATGTTTGTAGAATGATATTTAGATTTGAACATTAAAATAGACTCTAACTGTGCCTTTCTGACCGGTTCAATTATCTCCTGAAATCAGGTTGTTAAGGATGTAATAGAATGTCTTTAGCAGAGATATAAATCGTGAATAATTAACTAAGTCATCAGCAGAAGAGTTGTGCAAATCAGTTGTAATTCCATTATGACAGAGCAGGACAGTGGAGGATAAAAGGGAGGTCAAATCTGATTGCATAATGGCCTATAAATGTGAACAGCGGCTGCCATAATCAATTTATTTTGTGATTGACGATGTTATGTCTACACTGCAAATTCATATCTCTCTAAATAATTGGCAGAGGGCTGGTGTGCAAATACAAGATGTTCAGACACATGGTCCGGGTCAGGAGCAGGGCACATACATTCTGGTGAATCTAGTGGAAGAATTTTCATTAATATTTCATATCGCATTTAAGAGCTTAAAGCTTGGAGGTTGTGGAAAGGTGAAGATTCTTGTATTCCACGTCCCTTTTCAGGATGGCTTGTGTAGATCAGAGCAGAAAGAATCAAATTACCCCAGGCGAAGGACAACCCTTTCTAGTTTAGTTAATACACAAGGCGCATAATGCAGTTAATCGGGCAAATCCTCTTTATCATGGTATAAAGTGTACCCTGAAGTTAAATTATGACCGCCTCCAGTTTAAAAGCAACATGTATCAAGTTAAACTGCTGCACAGAGGGGGCCTGGTTAGTGGAGGTCAGCTGATGGGCAGGAACTTGGGAAACTCTTGTTTGAATTTGTTATCGGTTCCCCCCTTGTATTTTGAAATGCTGCCAGCTGAAATGACCTCAATAACATTAAAGTAGAACGGACAACAAAGACCTTCCAACAAAATTGAACTGTGGGACTTAAAAACCTTGAAAGCATCAATTCTGACATCCTACCATCTATTATGGCAATGTCAGAAAGTGTTCCAATATTGACTGGACTGAGAAGCATTTTTTCCATTTCAGTGCCTGGAACAAAAGTGTGTTTACAACTCCAACGAGCTTGAGCTTTGCAGTGGTTGACCCTGACAAAAGAGCAGAACTCCAAAATAATTTCATGCATTCATAAGCAAGTTTCTTTTTTTTTGCAGACAAATAAAAAATAATTCAGGAAACCTGAGGAAATGGTCCAAATTTGGAGAGGAGACTCTTTCAGCTGTTACGTATTTTCCAAGCAAAGCCTGGCGTGCCCATGAACCTAGTTCT
The DNA here is from genome assembly GCF_902713615.1 of Scyliorhinus canicula. NCBI lineage: Eukaryota > Metazoa > Chordata > Chondrichthyes > Carcharhiniformes > Scyliorhinidae > Scyliorhinus > Scyliorhinus canicula. The sequence continues at coordinate 6,261,295 of NC_052160.1, read as the reverse complement.
AATGCTCCGAAATCAGTATTGGTCACCTGAGAACATCAGTAGGGAGGCCCATAAGGTGGCCTGCAAGAATTATGCAAGTCATATACAGGTACTGATACAAGATGGAAAACGTACTAGAACCTTACAATAATACACATGATTCCATTTTTCTACTTATGGTGACCCATTTGCTTTTAGAGCAAGTTAATCATTTTAATTTTTATCGCGCATAATACAACGCCACTTAGTTCTAAAGTGTGTCTTCATCTAGCGCTTTTCACGACCATTGGCTGTTCCAAATCACTTTACTGAACTGCGGTCAATGTTACAATGTAGGAAATGTGGCAGCCAATTTGCACATTGCCAAACTTCCAGAAGGAGGGGTATGATGACTAGATAATGTGCTTTTGTGACATTGATTGACCAAGAAATATTGACCAGGACACCAGGAATGACTCCCCTATTCTTCAAATAATGTCGTGGAATCATTTATGCCCGCCTGAGAAAGCTGTACTTCAATGGGCAGCACGGGAGAACACTGGTTAGCACTGTTGCTTCACTGTGCCAAGAACCTGGGCTCGATTCCTAGATTAGGTCATTGTCTGTGCGGAGTTTGCACGTTCTCCCCGTGTCTGTGTGGGTTTCCTCCGGGTGCTCCGGTTTCCTCCCACAAGTCTTGAAAGACGTGCTGTTAGGTGAATTAGACATTCTGAATTCACACTCTGTGTACCCGAACAGGCGCCGGAGTGTGGCGACGAGAGCATTTTCACAGTAATTTCATTGCAGTGTTAATGTTAGCCTACTTGTGACAATAATAAAGATTATTTTTATAATGCCCCATCTGAAAGGTAGACCTACAAAGTCCTAAAGTGGGGCTTGAAACCACAACCTTCTGACTCTGAAACAGGCATGTTACACACCGGGTCGCAACTTTGACAGAAAATAGCTCAATAGGTTGGAAGATGAAGATACCAGATCAGTTCCGGTTTCTGAACTTGTTTGGTTTTAAGGTTTTGAGATCATTACAATCCAATCTCAAGCTCCATCACTCAGCATTATTGTTGAGCAAAGTAGAACTAGGATAAAGATGTGTCCTTAAACTGAACAGAAAAAAAAGGCTTTTCTCACTTATTCTCCCCAAAACAGATTATCAAGCAGTGATTTGGAACTAAATAACCAATGTGAAAAGATAAAAATGGAAATGAACTGTACAAACAAGGTAAGATAAACAGTGATCTTTTTTCGCCAAGCAAGCAGATTTAGTAAATATGGAAATACAAGCTCATAAAGTTTGTTTTAAATTAGAATTTACAGAAGCAGTTTTCTCCGAAAAGGCAATTCATGCACTGCTTACAAATTATTTTTAAGATCAGGTCAATAGCAATTCATTGTAATATGTTGAGCATTGCAATAACTCATTGGAAGCTCCTTAAGGATTGATTGAACATACTTGAGTAAAAAAGGATCGCAACTTTGTTTGTCAAAGCGTTTCACCCCTAAAAGGGTTTTGTTCCACTAAATAAGGACAGTCATGTCAGGCACTTCAACAAATCTTAACAACACCAACAGGAAGGTTGATCCTCTGCATTTTTAATGATATGATGGCATTAAGATGAAATGAGCTTGTGGTATAATAATCTTCAGATTGTGTTTCATGTTATTACTGCCAAGAAGGGTTTTGTCACCTGTTTTCATGCAGCACTCGCTTATAACCTTGGAATTCTTCTCCTGGGAAGTAACTAGCCTATTAACAATGTTACAACTGGGGAGGACACATGTCAGGATCTGCCCGTCCCTTCCCACTCATCAATTGATCACAACCGGGGTTGTTTTGTAATTTACAAGGTTGAAGGTATTAAATCAATGGCTGTACAGAACCATGTATGTGCTGATTGAGATATAAACCAACCTAGGTAAATATATTTAAAAAGGTAAACCCATGCCGTGTCCTTCACAGCACACACACTGGGTGTTGTATTAAAAGACATTTCAAAAATAGTTATTCTGTACATCATGATCTTGCCATAATGATCTCAGATGGAAATTGATTAGGTCATGTCTGGACAGATTGCGGCTATTGTTTTAGGGCCTAGGTGATAAGCCATGTAGCCATTTCCCTGGTAGACTCTCTGTGCTGGATTCTTTGTTTGAGAGACTACGGACGGCTTTCTCCCTCCCGCCGCACCAGATTTCTGGTACGGCATGCCATCGGGATTCTCCATTTCACTAGCTGGTCAATGGAGTTTCCCATTGTGGGGCAGCCCAGGAAACTCCCAGGCTGCCGGCAAAATGGAGACTCCCGACGGCTGGAGTAGAAACACTGCTGGTCTAGCCTGGCACTAGACGTGGTGCCCAGGAGTGATTCACTCTCCCGTGCCATGCAAATTTATGCATGGTGGAGAGCTTCCAGGATTCAGTTCTGAATCCTGCTATTGGGCCACCATTTTGAGCCTCCCACAACGTAAATCCTGTCTCCTCTCCCAACAAGTGGGGGCATATTCCCTCCCCCACCACAACAGGAATTGCCGGGTCCCCTCCACAGAATGCGCACACGAGGGTGACCCGACCCCCACCCCCCCCCACAATCCCCACCAGATCACTATCAGATATCCTGCCATTAGACTCCATATCAGAGACCCCCATATCAGTCACTCCCCCATATCAGAGACCCTCTGTCAGAGTTATGATTGACAGGTCATCACAACATCAAATGCAGTTATGTGCTTTCTCCTGAGAAAGAGGAAGTGAAAGCACTTATCACCTAAATGGTTATATGTTCACAGCAGGGTACTTAAGATACTGTCGAGCGTGAATCATATAATTTACAGTGCAGAAGGAGGCCAACTGGCCCATCGAGTCTGCACCGGCCCTTGGAAAGAACACCCCACTTAAGCCCATACATCCCTATCCCCTTAACCCAGTAACCCCACCTAACCTTTTTGGACACTAAGGGCAATTTGTCATGGCCAATCCACCTAACCTGCACATCTTTGGACTGTGGGAGGAAACCGGAGCACCCGGAGGAAACTCACACACACACGGGGAGAACGTGCAGACTCCGCACAGACAGTGACCCAAGCAGGAATAGAACCTGGGACCCTGGAGCTGTGAAGCAACTGTGCTAACCACTATGCTACCGTGCTACCTTGAAGGGAGATTACAATAAATAATCCAGATACCTGGCTGACTGGAAGCTATTACTCTTCTCTTTGAAAATGAATAGAAGCCTCCAGATCAAAGGGTCTGAGGGGGTTTAAAGACTTATGCTGTGTTTTGGCTTTCTATGAAGTAACAGCTGCTGATATCTACACTTCAGCCTGAGGCAGTAGATGTAAGGGACAGGTAGGTAAAAAGGCAGTGGTGTTTTCACTGTTTCTGCCTGGACTGCTCTTTAGCTTCCAGGCAGGAGTGACTGATTGGGGGATCTCTGATATGGTGGAGACTCTGATATGGGGAGGGGGGTGGTCTCTGATATGGTGGAGACTCCGATATGGGGGTGGTCTCTGATATGGGGGTGGTCCCTGATATAGGGGGGGTCTAATGGGGGTTGGAGTGAGTAGGATTTACATTGTAGGGGGGGGAACCCTCCAATGGACTTTGGGGGCTCCTAAGTTACACACCTACCCCCTTGACGCACCACAGGGTCCACTGCATCAGGGCCACGCTTAGAAATACCTGCACCAATCCACACCCATGTGAATCCTGACAGAGGGCTGTAGCATCATGAAGGCGTGGAGAATCAGGGCTTCCAGCCAGTTAATCGGATGAAAATGGGGTCAAATGACCCATCTGCATCCTCCCACCAGCATGGGGTGTGTGGTTCATTGCCACTGCTGGAGGGGGACTGGAGCATCGGAATGGTGCCGACCCCATTCTTTGCTTCACAAAATTTATCTGTCACATCGGGAACCCTGCTACTGGCAGCAGTCATGATGTTGAGACCTGGGCCAGGATTCTCCCCTACCCGGCGGGGCGGGGGGGGTCCCGGCAGGATGGAGTGGCATGAACCACTCCGGCATCGGGCTGCCCCAAAGGTGTGGAGGTCTCCACACCTTTAGGGGCCGAGCACTCACATTGAGGGGCTAGGCCCACGCCGGAGTGGTTGGCGCTCCGCCGGCTGCCATGAACGGCCTTTGGCGCCACGCCAGGCGGGGCCGAAAGGACTTTGCCGGCCGGCGTAAGTCTGCGCATGCGCCGGAGCGTCAGCGATTGCTGACGCCATCCCGGCGCATGCGCAGGGGAGGGGTTCATGTCCGCCTCCGCCATGGTGAAGACCATGGCGAAGGCGGAAGAAAAAGAGTGCTCCCACGGCACAGGCCCGCCCACCGATCGGTGGGTCCTGATCGCGGGCCAGGCCACCGTGGGGGCACCCCCCAGGGTCAGATTGCCCCGCACCCCCCCAGGACCCCGCCGCCCATCCGCGCCGCCTGCTCCCGCCGGTAAGGTAGGTGGTTTTATCCACACCGGTGGGAAAGGGTTGACAGCGGCGGGACTTCAGCCACGGGGGGCCTGCCGACCGGCGCGCTGCGATTCCCGCCCCCACTAAATCTCTGGTGGCGGAGAATTCGGGACACGGCGGGGGCGGGATTGACACTGGACCCCGGCTATTCTCCAACCCGGCAGCGGGTCGGGGAATCCCGCCCCTGGTGATGTAAGACTTCTTACTGGCAGCAGTCAGCAGAGAATCGACTCCTCTGTCTCTACCTGAAACAGTAGCTTTATAGAAATGCAAATGGTAAGAGCCAGTAAGGAATCGGTTCACCTTTTGAAAGAGTCCTTGACAACAGCCGATGTGAAATTCCATTGCAAGTTGGCTGAACTGTAAGTCCCATTGGAAATTCCCAGAAACTTGCCAACTTGGAATACTAGACATGCAGTAGCCATCTCAAACTTGCCAAAAGTCCTTTGAAAAAAGTGTAATACATATCTGACTAGTCGATGGGATTAAAGATTAATATCACACACGTACTCATCACATCATTGTGTTTCTGCAGTGCAAAACAAGTCTAAACAAAGAATCAAACGATTAGAGCAACAAGGAAAGGCTCAAAGTAAAGACCGTGGTGGACTTGTTACATACCTGAGTAAAACAACTATAAATATGTTAATCAAAATTATGAAGAATTAGTCATGAAGTTTCTCAAGCAAAATATTATTCTATTCGGGTTGATTCAACACAAGATAATTCATCCATCGATCAGTTTAGCATTATTATTCGGTATGTGCTTAAAGGTATTATCTGTGAGCGACTACTTTCAGTTGTGCCAAGTAATGATGGTACAGGACAGGGACTTTTTCGATCTATTGATTGAAACATTACAGCATCTTAAAATTGACCCCCAAAAATGTTTATCTGATAGCACAGATGGCGCTGCAAGCTACCATGGCCAGTATAATGGTTTACAAAGTAAAATTGCTGATGTGGCTGATCAACATGTGCTATGCCCATGTCTTGGCTTTTGTGATAACTGAAACAACAAAATGTTGTGTGCCTGCAGTTTCTTTTTTCAATTTGCTCCAGAATATAGCAACTTTTGTGAAAGCATCATACAAGAGAATGGCTGTATGGATAGAAGTTGTTGGAAAACATCTAGGACAAGAAAAAATGAAATGATTAAAGCTAATTGGTGAGACCAGATGGTCAGGAAAATCCAATGCAGCAACAACTATATTTGGACGTTTTGATGATGCCGCTGCCAGTACTTTCGTAAATCTATTGACATGCTTATCAATGGTACAAGATTCAGAAAAGTTTGTGCAAAAACAAAACATGAAGCAAATGTTTTACTTCAAAGTCTTCTAAAGTTTGAAACCATATTGACAGCATTTACTTACTTGTATATATTTGAAACTACAACCCCGTTATCAGGTTATCTACAGACAAATGGTTTAGATATGTTTACTGCATGGAGTTTGGTAGATTCAGCTACAACAAAGTTGAAGGAACAGACAAGAACATTTGATAACGTTCACAGCAAGGCTTTGGAATTTGTAAATAAATGTAATGACAGGATTTCACAGATGAATATGGATGAAAATCAAACATTGGAAATTGATGCGTTGGAAACAGCATTGCCAGTTAAGAGGCAGAGGAAGAAGAAAAGAATGGCAGATGAGCTTATTGATGATGAAAGAAATTCCTCAGATTCTCTAGCTGATTTTCGAGTAAATGTGTTTAACCTAATAATGGATCGCATTGTCCAGTCACTAGAATCACGCTTTGTACAACACAAACAGTTGTATAAAGATTTGTCCTGCTTGGACCCAGCAAAGTTTAAAACTATTGCAGAGAAGGGCCTTGAAGATGAAGCATTGGAAGGTATTATTAAGCTGTTTCCACAAATCAGCAAAGATGAAGTAATATTTGAATTGTTTTCTTTTGCTTCAAACTTTGATGTATTAAAGCTATTGCTTAATGATGGTGAGAATATGGATTCCAGTTGCAACAATTGTACAATTTGCAGCACTTGCCCATCGTGTGTACTAAAAATTCTGGCATCCAACAGACTTCATGACAAGGCATATGATAACCTTTATGAACTTTATAAAGTCATCTGCACACTATCAGTTACTCAAGTCCAATGTGAGAGGACATTTTCAAAGCTAAAGATCATAAAGACAAGGTTAAGAAATTCGCTGTCTGAGGAGAATTTGGAATCATACATGTTACTATCCATTGAAAAGGAATTGTTAGATGAATTGGATGCAGAAGCAATTATTGGCAGATTCGCACAATCATCTAGCGAATACAAACGATTGCTCTTAATATAGTGGACTGCATGCAATGCTCTATTGTGCTTTTGAACTATCTGGTAATGTGTAAATTGTGCAGTAAACTATTTAAAAATATCAACCAATTACTTAAAATTAAAAAAATAAATAAAAAATTCAATTATAACATTCTGTATTTACATTTGGTATCTACTGCCAGTAATATGGACAGTACATGTACACTGTAATTACTAAGAAATACACATTTTTTCCACAAAAATTTTAATTGTACCCTTTTTTCCATGTGTATTTTTTGAAAATTTTATTTATTCGTTATGAAAATTAAATGATAGCATTGTAGTTGTGGGTGGGCCCCCTTTGTCTCCTGGCAACCAATATTTTTTTAGACCCAGTCCGCCACTGACTACGCGTCTTTGATATGTCTGTCCCTGTCAGGCAGGGAAGAGATGGTCGAGTGAGGGAACCATGGTTGACAAGAGAGGTTGAATGTCTTGTTCAGAGGAAGAAGGATACTTATGTAAGGCTGAGGAAACAAGGTTCAGACAGGGCGATAGAGGGATACAAGACAGCCAGGAGAGAACTGAAGAAAGGGATTAGGAGAGCTAAGAGAGGGCATGAAAAACCTTTGGTGGGGAGAATCAAGGAAAACCTCAAGGCCTTTTACACATATGTGAGAAATATGAGAATGACTAGAGCGAGGGTGGGTCCGATCAAGGACAGTAGCGGGAGGTTGTGTACTGAGTCTGAAGAGATAGGAGAGGTCTTGAACGAGTACTTTTCTTCAGTATTTACGAATGAGAGAGACCATATTGTTGGAGAGGACAGTGTGAAACAGACTGGTAAGCTCGAGGAGATACTTGTTAGGAAGGAAGATGTGTTGGGCATTTTGAAAAACTTGAGGGTAAACAAGTACCCCGGGCCTGATGGGATATATCCAAGGATTCTATAGGAAGCAAGAGATGAAATTGCAGAGCCGTTGGCAATGATCTTTTCATCCTCACTGTCAACAGGGACGGTACCGGGGATTGGAGAGTGGCGAATGTCGTGCCCCTGTTCAAAAAAGGGAATAGGGATAACCCTGGGAATTACAGGCCAGTTAGACTTACTTCGGTGGTAGGCAAAGTAATGGAAAGGGTACCGAGGGATAGGATTTCTGAGCATCTGGAAAGACACTGCTTGATTAGGGATAGTCAGCACGGATTTGTGAGGGGTAGGCCTTGCCTCACAAGTTTTATTGAATTCTTTGAAGATGCTAGGCCTTTTCTCATTAGAACAGAGAAGGATGATGGGCGACTTGATAGAGGTTTATAAGATAATCAGGGGAATAGATAGACAGTCAGAGACTTTTTCCCTGGGTGGAACAAACCATTACAAGGGGACATAAATTTAAGGTGAATGGTGGAAGATGTAGGGGCGATGACAGAGGTAGGTTCTTTACCCAGAGAGTAGTGGGGGCATGGAATGCACTGCCTGTGGAAGTAGGTGAGTCGGAAACATTAGGGACCTTCAAGCGGCTATTGGATAGGTACATGGATTACGGTAGAATGATGGGGTGTAGATTAATTTGTTCTTAATCTAGGACAAAAATTCGGCACAATATCGTGGGCCGAAGGGCCTGTTCTGTGCTGTATTTTTCTATGTTCAATGTTTTAACTGTCCATTATGGGCATTCTTGGTTCTTTAATTTTGTTTCTTGTCCTAAAAGTCGAATAATAACTTGCATTAAACATAAACAGGATAGAAAAATGCACATTTAGTGCTTTTTTAAAAATTGGAATTATCAACTATGTGCTGAATGTTCTGGATTGTATTTTGTCTTTTATTTTTAAAAAGAGTACCTAATTAAGGGGCAATTTAGCGTGGCCAATCCACCTACCCTGCACATCTTTGGGTTGTGGGGGTGAAACCCACGCAGACATGGGGAGAATGTGCAAACTCCCCACGGACAGTGACCCAGAGCCAGGATTGAACCCAGGACCTCAGATTTTCTCATTTATGTTGAACACAAATTATACAAAAGTAAATTATCAAAAATAACTATAATGGGCAGCTCAGCGTTCCAGTTGAGAGCATCCTTGAGGTAGATTGCACAGTCTAATTAGAAATCCACAATTCCTACCGCTTCAAAATGTTCACTTATTTACTATTTTCCAACACCGAGAGGCAAATCAATGAATTTCAGCTCAGCATATAATTTACATATGATGTTAATTTACATTTAAGGTAAAATAATCATAATGTAAATTTACATGGAATGCAGAATAATCCTGTTGATCAATAACTAATGTAAATGATATATAACAGCTAGACATAATTCAGCAGCATTATTTTAATACATTTGTTTTCATAAATTTGTTATTTCCTGGTGACTTAAAGGTTGCAATTCATTTTATAACAGATAGAAAATCAGTTACAGCTAACAGGTCAGGACAGATTAGAATTATTAACTACTCTCCTGAACCATGTATTAATCATTCTTTCTCCGAGCCACGTTTACACGGGTTAACATAGAATTTCACCACTTCTTTTAAAACAACCCAAATCTGGGTGTGTTCAAATGTCCTTTGTGACATTGAAAACAGACACAGCTTTCAGAAGCTCAGCTAGAAATCATAACGCTAATACTTATGTTCAAATAAAATAAATGATGCAGTAATAACCAATTTCATTTCATTTCTAGAACACCCAAAATTGACCTTTAAAAGAATAACAAAGGTATAAAACAGACGTCAAATTGCTAAAATGTACTTACTCCCATCAGGGAGTTTGCCGTGTTCATTCAATATTTGTAAGTAGGAAATGTAACATCTTCCCCCCTCAAAGTTACAGAGTGAAAATAATTTTCTCCAAGAATGAGCTTTGGTAACAGCTAAAAAAAATACATTAAGTCAAGAAATTTAGCAACTTACATTAACGTTATCTTAAAATATCCATGGATGGCCTCAGGGGTCTCACATTCAGAGACAATCATGGCATTGCACTCTGCTTTAAAAATGATGACTGTGCCTCCTCCTTCACGCAAAAGTACACTTGGATACGCTTTGCTGTCCTAGGATTCAGACTGAATATGGACTATATTCTTCACTAAGTGTGTCTGCAAGTGTTTGACTGGTGACCAGTCTGAACTTCAGGTTACAAAACCAATGTTGGCTATTAATCAGGGACCTTTGCCCTTAATTACAAATCACAGACAATTGTTTTATCTGATTTTAATATTATACATGCACATTTTATTTTTCCGATAACTGCCAATGAATGTCTAAAAAATATTTCAGTAAAATCTCGATTTTTTGTATCGAGCGATTTCCTGAAACTTTCCATTCATCATTTTTGATAACATCAGCAGCCCCTGGTGTCCACTCGAGATTTACATTTCATATCTAAATGAGAACCACCATTTTGCTTTTCTTCTTTTATCATTCTGCAATCTACAGGAAAATACATCTCTTCTAAATTATACAGCGATACCCACCCAAAGGGCCATTCCAAGAGCTCAGTAGGCATGGACAGAATTTTCCAGCTCAGCTGCTGGCAGGTCTTCCAGTCCTATCAAAGGCCATGGATAGCCCACCACATTTTCCAGGCCCGCCCTCGCTACGCCAGGGCTGATATTTCCACCCATGGATATGAATTCTACCAACAGTTTCTTCTTTATCAACTGTTCCACCAATAGCAGACAAGGCATTTCTAATTGTTTCATTGAGAAGCTCGCTAAAGCAATGATTTGGATGGTTTGCTCAGTTCAAACATAAACTGAGAAATACTGCCATCGTCTCTTTGCCTCTTTTGGTTAGATGTGGACGGGTGGTGGGGCGGCACGGTGGTTGGCGCTGCTACCTCACGGCACCAGGGGCCTGGGTTCAGTCCCGGCCCAGGTCACTGTCCGTGTGGGGTTTGCGCATTCTCCCCTGTGTCTGTGTGCGTCTTGTCCCCTCAACCCACGAGGCTGTGTAGGGTGGGTGGATTGGCCACGCTGAATTGCCCCTTAATTGAAAGAAAAAGGAATTGGGTAGTCTAAATTTATTTATTTTTAAATGTGGACCATCCAGCCACAGATTCGGGCTGACATTTGTTGGAGCCACATGGAGAAAGGCCTTGCACATTTTGGTCAGGATTTTCCAATCATTCCCACCACTGGTACCATCTGGTCCCACTGACGGCAAACCCCCACCACAGATCCCACTGACGGCAAACCCCCACCCCACATCCCACTGACGGCAAACCCCCACCCCACTGACGGCAAACCCCCACCACAGATCCCACTGACGGCAAACCCCCACCCCAGATCCCACTGACGGCAAACCCCCACCCCACATCCCACTGACGGCAAACCCCCACCCCACTGACGGCAAACCCCCACCACAGATCCCACTGACGGCAAACCCCCACCACAGATCCCACTGACGGCAAACCCCCACCACAGATCCCACTGACGGCAAACCCCCACCACAGGTCCCACTGACGGCAAACCCCCACCACAGATCCCACTGACGGCAAACCCCCACCACAGGTCCCACTGACGGCAAACCCCCACCACAGATCCCACTGACGGCAAACCCCCACCACAGATCCCACTGACAGCAAACCCCCACCCCACTGACGGCAAACCCCCACCCCACTGACGGCAAACCCCCACCACAGATCCCACTGCTGACCAATGGCCACATCCCCACCACAGATCCCAACGCTGACCAATGGCCACATCCCCACCACAGATCCCACTGCTGACCAATGGCCACATCCCCACCACAGATCCCACTGCTGACCAATGGCCACATCCCCACCACAGATCCCACTGCTGACCAATGGCCACATCCCCACCACAGATCCCACTGCTGACCAATGGCCACATCCCCACCACAGATCCCAGTGCTGACCAATGGTCACATCCCCACCACAGATCCCACTGCTGACCAATGGCCACATCCCCACCACAGATCCCAGTGCTGACCAATGGCCACATCCCCACCACAGATCCCACTGCTGACCAATGGCCACAAACCCCCACCACAGATCCCACTGCTGACCAATGGCCACAAACCCCCACCCCAGATCCCACTGTTGACCAATGGCCACATCCCCACCACAGATCCCACTGCTGACCAATGGCCACATCCCCACCACAGATCCCACTGCTGACCAATGGCCACATCCCCACCACAGATCCCACTGCTGACCAACGGCCACATCCCCACCAGTCTTTGTGCTGGAAAGGCGTGATCAGCTCCTTCATCAAGGTGTATGTTGCAGGCGGCAGATACAAAGGAGAAGCATTGTCTCTTCGGCATCTACTGCAGATTCATTAGTGTGAAAATCAATATGAAGTCTTCCTGCCTAATCATTTCAGTTCCACCTCATTCTGTACTCCAGCATTTTCGCAATTGATACCGAATTGATTTAAAAATGTGACAACGTAGACCACTAACTAACTAAGATGTCCAATATTAAATCTTAATTTTTCCTGATCACCAGTGTGATATTCAAATAAACACTCAAACTGGTGGGATAGTAACTCATTTTAAGAACTCAGCCTATGTTAAATGCTAGGGTATCCAAATCTCAGAAGGAAAGATGTAAAGACCAGTGAATAATGTTCCAGTCACGTTGTGATGATTTTAAACAAAAACAAATGTTTACTCAACAGTGAAACACAACAAAGACAATTAAAAGCACACACTTAACTACCTTAATGGCTATACACAACACCTTCAACTTTTATTTAATGTGTTTTATTCCAAACTTATATAAAACGTTACAAAACATAAACACTTCGGAAAGCGAACTCCCCAACACGCAACCATACAGTTTGTACAAATGTTTCTCCCTTTTCACCCCCATCCCTCCCCCCCCTCCCCGGCAACAAATAGCTCCTCAAAAACAGCCATGAACATCCCCCACCTCACCTCGAAACCATCCGCTGAACCCTTTTGATCTTTTCCAGCCGAAGAAAGTCGTACAGGTCCCCCAGCCAGGCCGCTACACTCGGTGGCGTTGCTGACCGCCACTCCAACAAAATTCTTCGCCGAGCAATCAGAGAGGCAAAGGCCATAAAATCTGGCCTTCCTCCCCTCCACAGCTCCAGCTTCTCCGATATCCCAAATTTCGCCACCAAAGGATCCAGCTCAACTCCTCCCCCACTATCCTTGTTAGCGCTACGAACACTCGCAGCCAGAATCTCGCCAGCTTTGTGCATATCCTAGAACATATGAACGTGATTCACTGGTCCCCGGGGGGGGGGGGGGGGGGGGGGGGGGGGGGGGCAGCCGTCTCCTTACAAACCTTTCACCTCTGCTACCCTTTGTCAACCCAACAGGAAAAAAAAACCTCTCCACATCGGAAGGAAAGAAACAGCCCCCCCCCCCCCTCCCTCACCCCCCACTCTACCTATATTCTCCATTATTCCAGAGTGCCAGCATCTCAGTCTCCCAAAATTATTCAGTTCTCCCCCAGTTTATGCTCCTTGATAAAGTCATTAGCCGCTTCTGGGGTCTCAAAATAGTATTCCTGGCCTTCATTAGTCACCCACAGTTTTAGGGTCGAGCACCCCAAACCTGATCTGTCGTCGAAACAGGACCACCTTGGCCCTGTAGAACCCCACACGCCATTTTGCCAGTTCAGCTCCAATGTCCTGGTATATTCGGACATTCTGCTGCTCCTATTCGCAGTTCCGCTTCTCCCAGGCCCACTGCTGAATCTTCTCTTTCTCCATGAACTGTGCAGTCTCATGATTATTGCCCACGGCGGCTCACCCGCTCAGAGACCTGTGCACACTCTCCACCTCAGGGGCATTGTCCAGCATTCCCTCTGATACCAGCCCCACCAGCAGCCTCAAAACGTATCTCGTGACACTCATACCTTCCACTCCTTCAGGCAGGCCCACTATTCGCAGATTCTGCCTTCTCGACCTGTATTCCTGCTCATCCAACTTTGCTCTCAACTTCTTGCAAAGGTTTCCTAAGAGGCCCACCTCGCCTCCAGTGCCAGCACTGTATGGCTGTGTTCAGAGATCACCCTCTCAATCTCTCGGATCTGCGATCCCTGTGCCTCCAGACATTTTTCTACCCTCTCCATTGAGCCCTTCATGGTTGCCACAGCCCCTTTGATGGTCTTTGAGCGATCCTCCTACATCAGTTCCTCTGCTGGCAAAACTCTTCCTCAATAAAGACGATCAACTGTTCCATCTGGGGCTTTCCAACTTGCACTGACTCTTCCCCCTCCCCCTTCTTTCCTCTTGCTGCTGCGGTACAGGTCTCTTCCAACTCCTTGACCAGGTCCTTCACCTTCTTCTTTCAGATTTGGTAACCAGCAGATATGCCACTCCCGGGGGAACGTTCCCTCTGACCTTTAGTCAGACTTTTCTGTTGAAGTTACACCTGATTCCGGGTAAAAAGAGCTCTTTTCTATGTCTTCAAGCAGGAATTGCCCTGTGTGCGACCACTCAAACTATGGATGCCACATGAAGTCCACAATACCTACAACTTGCCCCCATTCCAAATCCCTCAATTTTCCTAACCTCAGAGCTGAGCCTCACCAAACAACATCCAACAGGTTTCAAAACTATAATCAAAATCCAGCAATAGTTACCACACTTGGCACAGTGGGGTTGCTTCTGGCTTACAATAAAGACAAAATGGCGGCTCAAACAAAATTTCCCCAGGCATTTGGTTGTTTGGAGTGAACACAGCTTCCTGCTGTGAGTGGCTGCGAGCTTGGAACAGCTCGCTGTATAGAATGGATTCTACCACTGATATACAGCTTTTTCCTTATATCTTTTCTTACCTGAACTACCTTTCTTAGAAGTCCCTCCTAATTAATTTTTTAATATGTGAAATTCACTCTCATCATCCCTTTTGAACTTTTACCATCTTTGTATTAACTCCTGAAACTCCACGCCTTGTTATTCACTGACTTCGGTAAATATCTGTTTGCAGTGTTGCTAGGATATTCACCTCAGCCAACCTGTCTTCCTGAACAATTTCCATTTCAAAATAGTTTGTTCTCTTTTAAACATACAGCCGCCAGAACACATTCCGAATTATTAGATTCCTTATTTCATTTTATCACAGCATCTTAACACTAACTGCATTGAATTTAGATCCTCTGGAATATCACTAAGAAATACCAGAGAAGTGCAATTGCGTCACCATGAGCACTCCCAACAATGGGCCAGCTAGTGTTAACATTGTGCAAACACCATCCCTCGCCTACTACATTGTCCCATTCCTGGAAGAAACACCAAGTGATGGTCATTTCAATATTTGAATGTGACAATTTCAGAAATGTGTACAGACAGTGGAAGATCTGCCACTGGTTGCAATTCACTACTCTTCACCCGAAGGCAAACTCAAGTCACACCTTGGGATTCAGCTGCCACAAGTTACAGAAAACTTTTTTAAAATCGAAGCGAAATACTAATGTTTAATTATCTTTAGCATGTAAGGTGGTGTGCAAATAGTAATAGATACTGCCGCATTATGGCAGCCCCATCTTAATATTTTCCCAGTGTAGTGGGAAAAGGAAAAAACACCTATAGCTGACCAAATTTTAAGTTACCATGAATTAACTGATGATCAGGTATTCTAGCATTGCATTTCTACTCAAATTATGGTTTTTAATAATCTTTGTTGTTGTCACAAGTAGGCTTACATTAACACTGCAATGAGGTTACTGTGAAAATCCCCTATTGCCACACTCCAGCGCCTGTTCGTGTACACAGAGGGAGAATTCAGAATGTCCAATTCACCTAACAAGCACATCTTTCGGGACTTGTGGGAGGAAACCGGAGCACCCGGCGGAAACCCACGCAGACACGGGGAGAACGTGCAGACTCCACACAGACAGTGACCCAAGCCGGGAATCGAACCTGGGGCCCAGGTGCTGTGAAGCAACAGTGCTAACCACTGTGCTACCGTGCTGCCCTATCTTTGTTGTGTTTTAATAACAGTCCCCTAATGTTGCAAACTGATATATCCATGCTTGGACACCACAAAGTGCAATAGAAATGTCACTAGTCACTCTAATAGCCTCTACTGATGTATTTTTGGATTTCATGTGTAATAAGGCATCACAAACACTTGGGCAAAATTCCTCCTTTTTCTCACATTTCAAATGTCATTTCCTCATTTCTAAAGATCAAACTCTCACATTCCAAAAGCTTTTATTAGTCTGCATAATTGGGCTACTTCTTTACAGAACCATTATTTACTTGTATCATTTTAAATCATCGCAACTTGTCTGTGGATAAGCATTGTAACTATCTTAATATTTTTCTTTGGGTAGGTCAAGCCATGAAAACAAAAGAGAAATTAATTAAGATTGAGAATAAAATTATTTGCATATACATTAGGAGCAGGAGTGGGCCACTCAGCCTCTCGACGTTACTTCACCATTCAATAAGATCATGGCTGATCCCATTGTAGCTTCAACCCACATTCCTGCCTACCCTCCGATAACCTTGCACCCATTTGTTAATCAAGAATCTATCAAGCACCGCCTTAAAAATATTCAACGACTCTGCTTCCACTGCCTTTTGATGGCGAGAATTCCTGAGATGCATGACTCTCAGAGAGAAAATCAATCTCATCTCGTCTTAAATAGGCCACCCCTTATTTTTAAACAGTGACCTCTAGTTCTAGATTCTCCCACAAGAGGAAACATCCGTTCCACATCCACCCCGTCAAGATCCCTCAGGATCTTAAATGTTTTGATCAATTTACTGGGTCATGTTAACATCAAAAAGGAGGTGGTATTGGCTGTCTAAAAGATATTAAGGTAGATAAGTCTCCTGGGCTGGATGGGATTTACCCCAGAATACTGAGGGAAGCAAGGGAGGAAATCGCTGGGGCCTTAACGGACACCTTTGTATCCTCATTGGCTACAGGTGAGATCCCAGAGGACTGGGGAATAGCTAATGTAGTACCGCATTTTAAGAGGTGCAGGGATAATCCAGGAAACAATAGGCCGGTGAGCCTCACGTCGGTAGTAGGTAAATTATTGAAGAGAATTCTCAGGGACAGGATTTAAACACATTTGGAAACAAATGGACTCATTAGCGATAGACAGCATGGTTTTGTAAAGGGGAGGCCATGTCTCACTAACTTGATTGAGTTTTTTGAGGTGCAAAGAAAGTAAATTTACAGTTCAGTCAGTCCCAGCCTGATTTAGATGAACTCCAGGAACACAGGACAACAACACTGTTATTGCTCCAGTAATCTCAGAATGTTTCTCGGTTTACAGCAACAAGAGCTGCTGTCACTCCTGAAGAGTGTTTATAATAATAATCTTTATTGTCACAAGTCGGCTTACATTAACACTGCAATGAAGTAACTGTGAAAATGTGAAAAACCCTTAGTCGCCACACTCAGGCGTCTGTTCGGGTACACAGAGGGAGAATTTGGAATGTCCAATTCACCCAACAGGACGTCTTTCGGGACTTGTGGGAGGAAACCGGAGCACCCAGAGGAAACCGCAGACACGGGGAGAACGTGCAGACTCCGCACAGACAGTGACCCAAGCCAGGAATCGAACCTGTGACCCTAGAGCTATGAAGCGACAGTGCTAACCACTGTGCTACCGCGTCACCCCAGTTTCCTGCTTTCTGTCTCACTCCATTTTTGAATAAAGGAGCCACAATCGTTATTTTCCAATAACCTTTCTTGAATCGAGGGAACTCAGGAAAATTAAACCTTTGCACCAACTATCTCACCAGACACTTCTTTTCAGACCCTAGGATGAAGCCCAATAGCAGCCGAGGACATGTCAGCCCACAGTTCCAACAATTTGCTCAGTGTTACTTCCCTGGTGATTGTAATTTGATTGTGCTATGGGAAAATATCCCCACAAGTGAACATCCTCATAATCCACAAATATGCATTACACTTCTTTCTGCTGCATTTAATTCCCCATATAAACCCAATCTTCTCGCTTTCTCTTCTGTACACACTGCAAATAATCTTCGCCTTCACCACAGGATCAGTTACCTAGTAGAGTGTATCACTGACATTGTAGAGTGAGCTGCATTTTAATTCCAACCAAATGAAAAATTGACAGGTTCTGCAGTGAGTGGACATCTGACAAATCAGATTACAGCCAGGTGAAAAGAATTCTATTGGCTCTCATTCTGATACCTTGGTTAAGTGACCATTTTATCATGCTTGTCAACATAGCTTTGATTTGTTTCTACATGATGAGATGGAATCTAAATGCTTGTGACTCGTACAGCAAGTTTTTGTATTGTGATGATCTACAATTAGACACTCTCACTGAGGACTGGCATTCACAAATTAGAAGATGATTTTCTTGACACATGGGACCCAGGTCCTGCAATATCTTCAAATTCCATGTCACACGTGGAGTTCCTGATTACGGAATCGCCCCAAAAACGTTCAAAGTACTTGTGCACTAAAATAAGGAGGTATTTATTTTTCTCCCCTTCCTTGTAAAATAACATTTAGAAATGTTACCTCAGGTGTACCAGAGAAAGCATCCTATCTGGCAGCTGCTTGGCTCAAGACCACAAGAAACTACAGAGTCGTGAACACCGCCCAGTCCATCATACGAACCCGCCTCCCATCCATTGAGTCTGTCTATACCTCCCGCTGCCCTGGGAAAGCGGGCAGCAGAATCGAAGACCCCTCCTATCATGGTAGTACAGTGATTAGCACAGTTGCTTCACAGCTTCAGGGTCCCAGGTTTGATTCCCAGCTTGGGTCACTGTCTGTGCGGAGTCTGCACGGTCTCCCCGTGTCTACGTGGGTTTCCTCCGGGTGCTCGAGTTTCCTCCCACAGTCCAAAGATGTGCAAGTTAGGTGGACTGGCCGTGATAAATTGCCCTTAGTGTCCAAAAAAGGTTAGCTGGGGTTACTGGGTTATGGGGATAGGGTGAAGGTGTGGGCTTTATGTAGGGTGCTCTTTCCATGGGCCGGTGCAGACTCGATGGGCCGAATGGCTTCCGTCTGCACTGTAAATTCTACGATTCTCCACCCGGCTTACTCACTCTTTCAGCTTGTTCCATCGGCCAGGAGATACAAAAGTATGAGAACACACAGATTCAAAAACAGCTTCTTCCCCGCTGTTACCAGACTCCAAGACGACCCTCTTATTGACTGGCCTGATTAATACTACACTCCTGTATGCTTCACCCGATGCCAGTGTCTATGTATTTACATTGTGGACCTTATGGTGTCCTATTATGTATTTTCTTTTTCATGTACTAAATTATCTGTTTGAGCTGCTCGCAGAAAAATACTTTTCACTGTTCCTCGGTACACATGATAATAAACAAATCCAAATCCAAATCCAGATCCATTTTCCTGATTGATAGGCACCTACTAATACATCACATAACTGATCATTATTCATGAGTAAGCCTTGAGGGCAAGTGTTTGCAGATTATTAGATAGTTGGGGGGGTCATTTCTGGTCATTTTGAGATAATGATTTGATTTTCTCATTCCAGATCTTGTTCTGTTCTCATCCATATCCACACTGGCACTTCCAATACTCACCACAACAAGTGATCAGGAGTGGGAACTATGGTCAGTTTCTCCTTTTTTAAAAAATATTTTTATTCAGATTTTTCAATTTTATACATAACAGTAAAACAATAACAAACTCCCCCCAACGACCCCCCTCCCAAAACGACCCCCATCAGAAAGCCGCACCCACTTAGCACTCTCCCCTCTTCACCCCCCTCCCTAACAGCTAACGGTGACTCGCGCTTTCTCCGGTAGAATCCTCACTTGCCCCCTCACAGTGTACTTAACTTTCTCGAGATATAAAAACTCTGAGATTCCCCAGCCACACTGAGGCACTGGGAGGAGAAGCTGACCTCCCCCTTAGCAACACCCACCGAGCAATCAGTGAGGCAAAGGCCAGAATATCTGCCCCTACCCCGTCTGCTGCTCCCACAGTTCTGACACCCTAAATATGGCCCCTAAAGGACAGGGCTTCAGTTCAATTTGTAGAATTGCCAACATAGTGCCGAAGGAGACCCTGAACCCCGCGATCTTTGGACATGACCATAACATATGCACATGAATCGTAGGGCCCCTCCCACACCGCTCACACTCATCCTCCACTCCCAGAAAAAACCTACTCATCCTGGATTTGGTCAAATTGGCCCCTATGCCCTACTTTCAGCTATATCAACCCTCCACACAGCTTCGCACCATAATCCCTCTTCCAATCCCAACCCCAACTCCTCCTCCCACTTGGCCTTATCCCCCTCCACGACACTACGTCCTCCACCATAATCCTACCATAAATCCCAGAGGTTTCCCCTCCTCCATCCCAGCCAGTGACAGAACCCTCTGGAACAGCAAGGACAACGGTACCACAAGGAATGTCGGAAAGATCTTACTGGCAAAATTGCAAACCTGTAGATACCAAAATATATCACCCTGTGAAAGCCCAAATGTTTCCGACAATTCCCCCAGGCTCACAAATCGCCCATTCAAAAACAAATCCTGCATCCCTTCCACCCCTTTTCCTCCCATCCCCTAAACCTGGCACCCAGCCTCGCCGTCTCAAACACGTGATTGGCACAAATCAGCACCAGCTTCGATACCGCCCCCAACTTAAAGTGCTGCCGAAATTGTTTCCAGATCTTCAGTGTAGATACCACCACCAGGTTTGCAGAATATTTCCCTGGAGAAAATGCAGTGTGGCCGTCACAAAGGCCCTTAACCCTAACCCCCTGTATGATCCTGACTCCATCTGCACCTAAACAGCCCCAGGATCCCCACACCACCCAGCACCTTGTCTGCATTCGCTGCCCAGGACCAAAATATCAGGTTCAGCAACTCCAAGACTCCTGACTGCCGATCCGACTGAAGGACTGTCCACTGGATCCTAGCCACTTTATCCATCCAAATAAAAGACAAAATCAATCTCTCCACTCCCCAAAAGGAAGATTTTGGCAGAAAAACCAGCAAACACTGCTGGTAAGGGACTTAGTCTAATCTACACCAGCGGGACTGGCAAAAAACGGGCGGGACTTCGGCCCATCGCGGGCCGGAGAATTTGGGCAGCCCCTGGGCCAATTGAGTCGCGCTGGTCCCCACCATTCTCCGAGGCGGGCGGTGCGACTCACGCCTCGCCGACTTTTGGGGGGCCGGAGAATTTGGAGGACGACGCCCAATACGTCTGTAAAGTTAATTAAAATGCAAATGACCTTCCCAGTTGCTAATTTTCTACCCCTAGTCATTTCAATGGAAGAGCTTTAAAATGACATAGGTCCCATGAAAATGGGATTCCAAATAAAGTAAGTGAGATGATCATAGCTGGAATGTCTAATGGGATATTAAACATTTCTCCATTGTGTGTCAAATACATTGGCTCCAGCCCATAAGGTGGACAATGGAGTACATTGATACTGTCATCACATGACTGAAACCAGCCAGAGAGGGATCCAGTACCTCATTAATTCACATGAGAGCCCAACAAAGCAGTGAGGTATCAGTACCTCAGAGGGAAAGTCACACCCAGCTAAAAGAATAAGTCTCGTCTTAAAGAGACAATAATTTCAGGCAGTAAAAATGAGCTAATTTGGTTTAGCTACAAGATGGTATCTCCTCACTGCAGAGGCTTGACCACAATTTCAATTGAAAAGACAGACCCACCCCCCACCCACCCACCTCCATTTATATTTAAAGAACCAGGAGAGAATCCTTCAGGGCCGCAATGTTTTCAACCATCATCTTAAGGACTGTAAACAAGATTCCTGTTTATTGTCACTCTGTTAATAATCTAAGTACAAGCTACATCTCTGGTAATCATCTTGTCTTGTTCATGTGTGTGTGTGTTTGTGTGTCTGTTTGGAGGGGATAGGTGCTTGTTGCATTTATGTTTTGGCTATTGTGAAAATAAACATGTATCCTTTATTTTGATTTAAACATGCAAGAAAGCCTGTTAGTGTCTTTTCTTTGAGTGTCACAACACTCAAATGGTTAAAACACTCCTAAGAAATACATCTTGCTGTGGGTAGCAAAGAGGTGAGAAGGGGGGAGAAATGCCCACACCTCTCCCATCAATAACTCTGACCTTCACGGTCCATGTACTTATGGAATAAATTCGCTCTAGCCACCCATCAGGGAAATTTATATTCATTGTTTAACTATTTATAACATGGCTCCCGTTTGAATCACAGGTATTTTCGAGATGGTGGTTGAAGTGAGAAAAACATTAAAACAGTTTAGTCACAAGACTTAACTAGTGCCAGCCCTCTGATCACCTGTCATGAGCTTGGTAAATGATAAAAAGACTGACAATGCGACTACCTCTGTAACAACTCTGTCAATGGTTTGAAGAATGGTAAAAGCTGCAGCTATGCTTACAGTCCGACATGTTATTGTCTTTGAAACTGTGAGATCCTGATTGATCTGTCAGGCTGCAGGACCAAGGACAGTTCCACTGAAATCACCAGGGTAGACAGGAAGCATGTCCTGGCTGAATCAACCTCTGCATTTAACTACTGTCAACTAGCATGTAGAAAATGATCATCAACATTTAGAGCCATGTTCTATGGTGAATATTTCACATTAATGGTTTTGATAATGGTGCACTCCTGTTTAATCTGTCGAGAGGGAAAAGGCAAGATGTTGGACTCAGTGGTCAAAAGCAGAGTGGTAAAATGCTTTCAAATGTAAATAACAGATGAATTAGCAATCCTTTATAATAAATAACAAGTGTCCATTATCCATTATTAACCAAACAATGCTGGACTTGTAGTACCCAGTTTAAAACATGCACATCTTTTAATACAAACCAGCCTGGGGTCTCTGAAGATATTTTAGCAGTGACATTTCTAAATGAAGAAAGAAATAAAGGCTCAAATTGTTCAGAAACACATATCTTTACCAATAGGCTGAAATGTACAGGGAAGCTATTTCCAATAATAAGTAGAAAATTACCCTTCCAACTCAATCGTGCAATAGAATAGTGTAATTATCATCACAATTATGCAGGTTCCCTTACTAATTGGTAGAAGCAATAGATGCTTTTACCTGCCATTAGTTTAAGCACCAGGCTAGCTAAACATTATTCTGCACAATAGCTAAAAGGCTGAGCGACACAACTAAGGACTTTCAAATGTGTTTCTTCCCTATTTATAGTAAGCCTTTAAGTACATCCTATTTCAGAAGTCAATTACTTGCAGAATTGTTTCAGATGGTAAGTACAGATGCCTTTCAGTTTGCAGACAGTGATTCAACTGATGTAATTCCATTCAGAAGAAGCACATGTAATGATCCTAAACAAGAGACAGGTTGTCAGATGTTTATTAGCCTGCGAGATACATCAATTTAATAAATTAACAGTTTACTGAGGCATAAAACATGAAAGTCCAAAATACAGGAAGGTTCCCTTCAATCCATTCCACCTACTTAAGATCAATCCTATGGAATGAACTTCAGTAAGGCCTTTGACAAGGTGCCTCATGGCAGACTGTTACAAAAGGCGAAGTCACACGGGATCAAAGGTCAGGTGGCAAGATGGATACAGAACTGGCTTGGTCATAGAAGGCAGAAGGTAGCAGTAGAAGGGTGTTTTTCTGAATGGAAGGTTGTGACTAGTTCCACAAGGATCGGTGCTGGGGCCTCTGTTGTTTGTAGTGTACATAATCGATTTGGAGGAGAATGTAGCTGGTCTGATTAGTAAGTTTGCAGATGGCACCAAGGTTGGTGTAGTGGCAGATAGTGTTGAGGATTGTCAGAGAATACAGCAGGGCTTAGATAGGTTGGAGACTTGGGCACAGAAATGGCAGTTGGAGTTAAATCTGGACAAATGTGAGGTAATCCATTTTGGTAGGTCAAACATAGTGGGGAAATATACAATAAATAGCAAAACCCTTCGGAATATAGAAAGTCAGAGAGATCTGGACGTACAAGTCCACGGTCTTTGAAGTGGTAACACAAGTGGACAAGGTAGTCAAGAAAACATATCGAATGTCTGCTTTCATTGGACAGGGCATCAAGTATAAAAACTGGCAAGTCATGCTGCCGTTGTATAGAACGTTTGTAAGGCCGCACTTGGGGTATTGCGCACAATTCTGGTCACCACACTACTATAAGGATGTGGAGGCTTTGGAGAGGATGCAGAGGAGGTTTACCAGGATGTTGCCTGGTCTGGAGGGTGTTAGCCATGCGGAGAGGCTGAATAGACTCTGACTGCGTTCATTAGAATGACGGAGGTTAAGGAGCGACCTGATAGAGGTCTACAAGATTATGAGGGGCATGGTTAGGGTGGATGGGCAGGCACTCTTTCCCAGGGTGGAGGGGTCAGTCACCAGGGGGCATAGGTTTAAGGTCCGTGGGGCAAAGTTTAGAGGAGATGTGCGAGGCAGGTTTTTTACACAGAGGATGATGAGTGCCTGGAACGCGTTGCCAGTGGAGATTGTGGAAGCAGATACATTGTTCTGTATTGTTCTTTGTTCTTCGGAACTGGTACTGTTGGTATTGCATCTATTTCTAATTCTGTCATCAGATGTAAATCGCAAGTTTCTAAATCCTCTTGCAGATGCTACAAATCTGACTCAGGTGTTAATGACAATTGTTTATGATATAAAAAGAAATTACTAATCTGATCACTGGATGGCTGGACCCCTAAATTAATCTAAGTAGGAAATAGCTGCTTTGACTGTCTGACTAACTCAAAGCCTTTCAGCAAAAGACGAACAAAATTCTGCAATCGGGAGACTAAGGGCACGATTCTCCATTCCCCACGCCGGGTGGGAGAATCGCGGGAGGGCTGGGCGAAGCACGACACGCCCCCCTGGCACCTCCCCGCAATTCTCTCACCCCCCCCCCCCAAAATGGCGTGTCGCGGAATCGCAGGTCGCCGTTTGTCATGGCGACCGGCGATTCTCCGACCCAGATGGGCCGAGCGGCCTGACGTTCCCGACCTGTTCACGCTGGCGCCAACCACACCTGGTCGCTGCCGGCGTGAACATAGCGCGAAAGGTAAGTTTGGGGCCTGTGGGGAGCGGAGAGGGGATCGAGCACGACGGCCATGCTCGGGAGGGGACTGGCCCGCGATCGGAGCCCATCGATCGTTGGGCCGGCGTCTCCAAGAGACGCACTCTTTTCCCTCCGCCGCCCCGCAAAATCAAGTCGCCATGTCTTGCGGGGCAGCGGAGGGGAAGACGGCAACCGCGCATGCGCGGCTGACGTCACTTAGGCGCCGCCGTCGCGTCATTCTCGGCGCGCCGCTTTGATGCAAGCTTCAAGGCCCGGCGGCCAGGTTTCTCACAACGCCGCTCCTAGCCCCCTGGGGGGGGGGGGGGGGGGGGGGGTGAATAGGGTGCAAGGAGCGGCCTCCAACACCGTCGTGAAACTCGGCCGAGTTCACAACGGCCTTCCCGATGCCATACGGGAGCGGAGAATCGCGCCCTAAGTGCTGACGCCGGAGTGAAAACCGGAGTGTTTCACTCCGGCTCCTCTGTTGCCATCCTACCCGCGGGTGCCCCGCAAGACATGGAGGATTGATCTTGCGGGGCGGTGGAGGAAAAGAGCGCATCCTTTAGAGACGCCAGCGCGGCGATCGGTGGGCACCGATTGCGGGCCAGACCCCTACTGAGCGCCCCCCTGGTGCTCAAGCCTCCCTCCAACTCCCCCCCCCCCCCCCCCCCCCACAGGCCGCACATGCAGCGTTTGCGCGCTTTTCACGCCGGCAGCGACCAGGTGTGGTTGGAGCCGGCGTGAACCCGTCGGATTGGGCAGGCCGCTCGGCCCATCCGGGCCAGAGAATCGCCGCTCGACCGTTAGAAACGGCGAGCGCCGATTCTCCGAGCGGCCTGTTGTGAAACGCGGCACGCCGTTTTTGGGGGTGTGGGAGAATCGCGTGCGGGTGCCAGGGCGGCATGGCGGGAATCGCCCGGCACTCCCGCGATTCTCCCACCCGGCGTGGGGGTCGGAGAATTGCGCCCGACATCTCTCTCCATTCTTGTTTACTTACTTCATATGCACAGAACTCCCTCCCCAGTGGTTAACATTTAATTTTTAACAGTAACATGCATGAGTTTGCACTCCAAACATTCGTATGCACTGAGCAAACTTTACAAATATACTCATGAGGATCAAGCACTTTTGAATCCAGGTTTGACACTATACTGGAGTTATACTCCCAAGTATTTTTGACAATATTGTTGACAATTGTTGGCCACTTTAGGGGCCAGTTTATCATAAAATTTACAGTGCAGAAGGAGGCCATTCAGCCCATCGAGTCTGCACCGGCTCTTTGAAAGAGCACCCTACCCAAGCCCACATCTCCAACCTATCCCTGAAACCCAGTTTTAGTTCAGGATGGCTGGATGGCTGGGTCTAGATGCACAGTGACAGTGCAGGTTCAATGCCCTTACCAGATGAGGTTATTCATGAAGGCCCCGCCTTCTCAACTTTGCCCCTCACCTGAGGTGCGGTGACCCTCAGGTTAAATCAGCATCACTCAGCTCTCAAAGTGTCTTCTGAGACAGTGGAGGCATTTTACATTTACATTGTTGACAGGCCTACCTCCCTGGGAGAAGGGGCTCATACTACATTGCTCCAGAGTCAGTTTGGATCGCTTTATAGTGATTCAGTACCAGAGACTGCATTGAATCTAAAGCTCTGAAAAAGGCCTCTTGGCCCAATTGATGTATGTTGGTGTTTATGTTCCACATGAAGCCCCTCCATTTTCCTTCACCTTAACACTTATCAGCATCTTCTCCCTCATAAATTTATCTAGCTTCCTCTTTAATTTGTCATTTAGTTAAATTTGACAGAAGGCATGCTGACAATTGTGACAAAGATAGGTTGCATTAAAGAGATGAGAACACATCATTTACCACTTGTGTTTGAATGTCTCTTCCTGCAGTCACTACACACTGCTCAAATGATGGTCATTCTGATGCTCTCCACGCTGTTTTGCCTCCAGTTCAACCAAGGTGATCACCACAGTAATGTCTACATACAGGCCTATTGGATGATACAGTTCTTGTGGGCACAACAGGCTACAAATAGTTGGGTGAATGAGCTTTCGACAGTCACCCTCCTGGCCAATCAAGGCAGGAAAAGCACCTTTTTAAGATCCCAAAAGTCTCTTCAATGACAAACTTTGATTGAAGCATTCGCCTCATTGTGCCTCAGCTGCTGTACATGTTACTCTTACAGGGGTTATTCCTTATTGCAGAAAGGCAATCACATTATTGCATTTATTGCGTACAGTTCTGGTCGCCTCATTATAGGAAGGACGTGGAAGCTTTGGAACGGGTACAGAGGAGATTTACCAGGATGTTGCCTGGTATGGAGGGAAAATCTTATGAGGATAGGCTGATGGACTTGAGGTTGTTTTCGTTAGAGAGAAGAAGGTTAAGAGGTGACTTAATAGAGGCATACAAAATGATCAGAGGGTTAGATAGGGTGGACAGCGAGAGCCTTCTCCCGCGGATGGAAGTGGCTAGCACGAGGGGACATAGCCATAAATTGAGGGGTAATAGATATAGGACAGAGGTCAGAGGTGGGTTTTTTACACAAAGAGTGGTGAGGCCGTGGAATGCCCTACCTGCAACAGTAGTGAACTCGCCAACATTGAGGGCATTTAAAAATTTATTGGATAAACATATGGATGGTAAGGGCATAGTGTAGGTTAGATGGCCTTTAGTTTTTTTTCCATGTTGCTGCAACATCGAGGGCCGAAGGGCCTGTACTGCGCTGTATCGTTCTATGTTCTATGTTCTAAGCCATCTATTCTCACGATGAGCTTGCCCCAAGAGCTCAGGGAAGGTAGAATTCCTAAAGACAAGTGCATGGAAACAATGTCTAGGAATTCTTTGTGTTAACATGGAAGATTTTTGCACGCTGTCTCACATAAACAAGACAGTAAGGGGATGGTTGCTCTTTCTATTTGAGAAGTTGAGTAGGTTTGCAACACAAATGCCATCTATTGTTCTTCAGGAAACCCAGCAGCCTAATAGAACTGGATGGTCATTGCCTGCTGCTATCTTAAGATGTTAAATAAAGTGAATTCCCCAGGTTCCCTAAAAGTTGTGACAATAATTTGGTAAAAAGTACCCGCATGGCATCCTGGCTGATACTGCAGAGATCTCCGTAAGACTGCTTCAAATAACCTGGAGGTATAAAAGTGGTTATAATCCCTGCAACCACAGATGACCAAGGTGGCAGTGACACCAGGGAATAGCTGGTACGGATTCCCTATTGCCTCTTTGGTAAAGTACACTTTTCTAACATTGTGTTCCTCATTAAAGGTCTTAATAGTATCTGTGTGGTCTGTAAGTGCTTTGCAGGGATATTAGCTTGAGGAGATATCGGCATCATATGCTGCCTCACCATTCCACCAACCACTCCTGCTGCTCCTGTAATGGATCATTTTAATACTTAATATTGAATAACTGCTTAATAGTGTGATTAACTAAAGCTGCAGGCGTTTGTGTGTGTGTGCAAGGTTAGAGAGAGAGAGAGAAAAACTGATATCCCAGCTGTCTGAAGGTCGAGAAAGTAAAGTTAGGAGAAAAACAACTCCTTATATGGAATGGAGATTTACTTGTATCTTTTGAATGAATAAAGACTGAAGGTTGAGGCGCTCGGCGCGCTTTCCTCTCTCTCCTGTAGAGAGAGGAGGGTGTCCTATTCAGAGCTAAGAAATAAACTAAACTTGCTCTTATTCATGACTGATTGTTTCTGAGTTTTCCTTTTCCCACCACACTCCTCTATTAGAATGGCAAACATGGGAATTTTTCATCTCTTCCTCGGAATTTTTCACAGTGGATGGGAACAGAAATGATAGCAGCTGTCTCAGTCTCTCAGGCTGCTCCTGCACTGTCCAGGTGAAAAACCAAAACAAAATGCTCCAAAATCTCTTTCCTAGGTCCATTAATTTGTAGGCAAAATGTGTTCACTCATCCAACTCAGTAGATCCTCACTTCTTATCCCAGCTGTGACTAGCAAAGGGTAGTCTTTATGTATCTTATTATGTTTCTGTGGTACAATGTGAGCATGATCTTCTGGATTTCAGTCATCTAATGAGGTTGGTAAGCTTCATGGAGACTTGGTGAAAACCAAAAGAAGCACTGTTTACTCGGCTGCATTGTTTTGGAATGGAACAATTATGGAAATGGCAATTGCCTTTATTTTCAGGTCTAAAAAAAATCAGGTTATTGTGTGCCAGAGAACAAAAACAAGTGCATTCAAGCCTGTGTGTTTATTGCCAGTCAGTAGTTTTAGTAGCTTTCCCCCACGAGTAGTTGAATTTTCCTTTCCCCAAAGAGTACAACAGTATTCCTTTCAAATTGCACAAAAGGGAAGGCAAAAAACTCGCAACAGCAATTTATGCTGAAAGAACATTTTAATGATAATTCTAGATTGCTCTTATGGGGACCAGACTCTATTAAAACCAGTGTATGCAAAAATCAGAGGAAATAGATCCATTCTAATGGATTAATACAGACACAAAGCATTTAATTTGTTAATAAGAAAGCATCTACACATCATTAGATCAGTTTTCCTGTAGTTTACCTTGTAATTTATTTTTTACCTGCTCTTTTATACATATATCGTGCACACAAGGATGCCTATGAGAATACACTAATTAAAAGTGGGCAACAAATTGAACTGTCCATACATCTTGATCTATGATATATTCATACTGGAAGGTCAACAAGGAATTAAAAGGGAAGCATATGCACCACACAAGGCAAGTTAGTCATATAAATTTAACAAAAATTTACTTTAGGAATTACTGATTTAAAATTTACCAGATTGGCATCGTTATCAATCCAATTTTCTTCTCTAATTCATCACCTCTTCTTTTTTTCTTCAGCTCCCACTTCTTTTTCCTACACTCCCAATCCAAATTGAAATGTGGGACCCGAGTCTGATTCAGAACAGAATCATAATTCATTTCAACTGAGGACGAGTCATGAGACTATCAAGATTGCCAAATACTGGAGAACCTCATTCACTACTTGATGAACTTATGACCTACCTGGCTGATTCTCAGATCAAAATTGGATAGCTTTAGAACAAAACTCAATTAAATGCTGGACTACCATTTACTAAAGGTCTGCATTTCTAACTGAGAAATCGCCACAGACTTGACAATATCTCAAGTATTGATTATTATTTTTAAAGTATGTCCAAGGAAAGCCATCAATAAAAAACACTAAACAATAATGCCACAGTTCATTCAGTTCCACTGCTCCACACAAGCCTATCGAATTGTACAGCTTACCAAAGTTGTTCCTTGAGGTTGTGGGCTGTATGTTTTCATGCTGCACATGAATGGCAACTTTCCCATCTCTTTCCACAGGATTGCTGGTGGTGGACTGACCCTGCTGTTTCAGAACATCAGTCAGAGCCCTGGAAAGAAAGAACACTTTTCAGAAATAAACAAAGCCTTTCATTTTCCATGCTGGTGTATAAATGAAGTACCCTCCGGTCACTTTGTAATTATGACCTATGCGCAGTGTCATTTACATTGTTATTGGGATTTGTTTCAGAATAATCCTATTCTAATAAAGTGAGAACTACAGTGTGAACACCTGTTTCCACCTGAAATGCCAACACATTTAACATGGTGTAGGTGGAGACTTTGTAATTGACTATGTTGGAAATGTGAATGATTGGTGACTTTTTTCCTGATGTAACCAAACAGTTACTCAATTTAAACATCAGTGATTTAAGTGGTGGGAACTGGACTTAAAACTATTAGAAAGAAGGTTGTATGCTGCACAGGCACCTGCAGTCAAATTTGTCATCAGTAGATATCTGCATAAATGAATAAAGCAAATTTCCAATCCATTGATTACTCAAGTGAACAATTTCATCTTATTTTCTGTGAACGTCTGGCAGCAACATGAGGGGACTATGCAATTTTATCGAATGGCAAGAATTCTGTAGACACAAAGAATTGTAGATAGCACCATGTGACCTTACATGCTCTGTTGCACAAAGCCACGAGCTACATGAATCAGAAAGGATTCCACTTGCTTGATGTTCAACTCATTTGCAATTATCAACGCTGAATTACACAAATCAATGGCCGCTTCGCAGTGCTCATCGCACTTCATTTAAGGTAGTCCATAGTTCCACAAATAATCAAACCACAAAATAAATCTCAGAGTGATTCCTGCACCATCAAGGCTCGTGGATTTCAGGCTACCATTATAGTGATGCTTCAGGTGCATTGACAAATCTGAAATACAGTCTAACCAGGGTATCAAGGTAGTGCATGATTCAGAACTCTGCCTGGCAGTAAATGTATGACCTTGGGGGCACAAAAAGAGGGAAGACCCCGCATGCAGGAGGAGTCAGTCTAGATTAGTAATCTAGAGATCTGGACTAGTGATCCGTTAACATGAGTTCAAATCTCACCACAGCAGCTGGGAAATTTAAATTCAATTACTTCAAATCTGGAATAAAAAGCCAGTACTGTATCAATAATGGTGACCATGAAATTACCAGATTGTTGTAAGAACTAATACATATTTACTAATGTCCTTTAAGGAAAGAACTGAACCATTCAGAGGGCAGCAGGGTAGCATGGTGGTTAGCATAAATGCTTCACAGCTCCAGGGTCCCAGGTTCGATTC
This sequence comes from Scyliorhinus canicula, assembly GCF_902713615.1. NCBI lineage: Eukaryota > Metazoa > Chordata > Chondrichthyes > Carcharhiniformes > Scyliorhinidae > Scyliorhinus > Scyliorhinus canicula. The sequence goes on along the minus strand of NC_052160.1, from coordinate 6,230,005 downwards.
CCGGCTGGGTCACTGTCTGTGTGGAGTCTGCACGTCCTCCCCCTGTGTGCGTGGGTTTCCTCCGGGTGCTCCGGTTTCCTCCCACAGTCCAAAGATGTGCGGGTTAGGTGGATTGGCCATGCTAAATTGCCCGTAGTGTCCTAATAAAAGTAAGGTTAAGGGGAGGGGGGGAGGGGTTGTTGGGTTACGGATATAGGGTGGATACGTGGGTTTGAGTAGGGTGATCATTGCTCGGCACAACATTGAGGGCCGAAGGGCCTGTTCTGTGCTGTACTGTTCTATGCTCTATGTTCATTCGCACCTGGTCTGGCCTATATGTGATACTAGACCCACAGCACTGTCTCTTAACTGCCCTAGTAAGCCACAAAATTGTACTCAAGGAGGCGGCACAACAACATTTTCACCAAGGGTAATTAAGAGCAAAGCTCATATCTTGTGAACCAATAAATAAAAAGAGGTTGAATTTGAGTGCTCTCATACGCAAGAAAATCTCTTAACTTTGATAAAGGTTCAATGTATAACTGTTCTGTCTGGATCCTCCCATTTGCTCTGGCATCACACCCTTAGCTATGTGACTGGATATCTCTGTACCTGGCTGTTTAAAGGTAGGGTGGGACTCACACTCATGATAGTGCCAGTAACCCAGAGGGGCAAATTTACAGCCGTATTCCTGTTGGGGATTGGAGGGAATAAAATTAACTCTGGCTACATCTTAAAAAGGCCACAGTTGGTGAAGTGGCAAGAAGCTCTTAAATCTGAGGAAGACAGGAAACAGAAACTTGAATGAGGAGGGGAGAGTGGGTGTCTTGCAATTGCAAGAGAATCTAGATTCCCTAACTAATCTATGGACACATCATTGACAAAGAACACAGCAAAGAGAGATCAGCTGGTTGAGACCCCAGATTGGGAATGCATGAGAGGTTGGTGCTGGCAATATGGAGGGAGATGGTATAGGCAGTCCTAGGAAATTAATGCCACCTTGACCACCCTAGACAAAATGTTACAATAGTGTTTAGTGACCTCACAGAGTGGCTGCTGAAGTACCCACGGGGAGGATGTTCTTCAATTCATTTACAGACACAGTGCAGTGGAACGGGAATTGGCAAGTTGGACGTGAGCTTCCAGGGGCAGGCTGGTAATCTTGTTTGGCTTAAGAGACCAATAATCAGGGAGGATCAATCCTCCCTGTTTCAGATTCCAGCATCTGCAGTTTGCTTTTATATTTAGGATCAATCTTACGAAGAGACAGGCGAGACAGATTACTCTCCGGTGTTGGAAGATCACATTTCAGGATTCCTTAACTTCCTATCAAAAGAATTTATAAAAAGTGTTACATTTCCAATCTAGTGCTTCTCCAATCTATCCACATAAATAATGTTCCTTATCGCTGGAACCATTCTTGTAATTTTCTTTGTGCCCTTTCTCATGCCTGAAATGTGGTGCCCAGAATTGGACACAATACTCCAGTTGAGGCAGAAGCAGTGTTCTTTAATTCTTCACCATAACTTCCTTACTTTTGTACTCTATGCTTCTATTTATAAAGCCATGATCCCATAAGTCTTGTTAACTGCTCTCTCAACCTGCCCTTTCTGCACATTTACCATCAACATTCTCTGTTCCAGCACCCACATTTAGAATTATATCCTTCATTGTGTATTGTCTCTCCTCAATCTTCCTACCAAATTGTATCACTTCACATTACTCTGCCTTAAATTGCATCTGCCATGCGTCGACCCATTCCACCAGCCTGTCTACATTCCCTTGAAGTCTATCCCTATCCTTCTAGGTTCATGAAATTTCTACATTTTATGTCACCTGCAGATTTTGAAATTATGTCCTGCACAACCAAATCAAGGTCATTAATATATATCAAGAAACAGTGATCCACATACTGATCCCTGAGGGATACCCCTGTGTACCTTCTTCCAATCTAATAAATAACCCTTTACGCAACTCTCTGTTTCTGTCACACAGCCAGCTTTGTATCCATGCTGCCACTGTAATTTTTTTTTCGATGAGCTTCAGCTTTGCTAACAAGCCTAATATGTGGGACTTCCTCAAGCACCTTTTGGAACTCCATATACACCACATCAACCATCTTACCTTCATCAATCCTCTTGCTACCTCGTCAAAAGCACAATCAAGTTAGTTACACATAATCTGCCATTAACAAATCTATGTTGGTTTACTTTCATTAATCTATCTCTGTTCAGGTGACTGTTAATTTTGTCTTGGGTTAAAGTTTCTAAAAGCTTTTCAACCAATGAGATTAAAGTGGTTGGCTTTTTCTGAACATAGAACATACAGTGCAGGAAGCCATTCAGCCCATCGAGTCTGCACCGACCCACTTCAGCCCTCACTTCCACCCTATCCCGGTAACCCAATAACCCCTCCTAACCTTTTTGGTCACTAAGAGTAATTTATCATGGCCAATCTACCTAACCTGCACATCTTTGGACTGTGGGAGGAAACCGGATCACCCGGAGGAAACCCACGCAGACACGGGGACAACATGCAGACTCCGCACAGACAGTGATCCAGCGGAGAATCAAACCTGGAATCCTGGTGCTGTGGAGCAACAGTGCTAGCCATTTGTGCTACTGTGCTGCCCTGTAATTGCTGGTCTTGTTTTTACATCCTTTTTAAGAACAATGGTGTAACATTGCAATTCTCTGGTCCTCTGGCACCACCTCCATTTGTAAAGAGAATAGAGAACAAAGAACAGAGAACAGAGAACAAAGACAGGGTCAGAATGCTTATTTATTACCTCAACCATGCCCTCTGCCTCCTAATGTAGATCCTCTTTTAGGTCCCTAGACGACACCAGAGCTCCTCATACCACATATATATACCTAGAGAAGACTTTTCTCTTATCCTTTAATGTTGGTTCCAGTCTCTTCTCATACTCTCCCTCTCTCTTTACCTCTCTTATTTATCTACTTAGCCTTGTTCTTACTTGTATCATCTGCCTGGAATCTTTCATATGGTCCCCTTTTTCTGCTTAAACTTACACTCTCTTTTGCTGCCAGGAGATCTGGCTTTGGTTACCTTACCTTTCCTTTTTTTGGGAATATACCTCAACGGCAGCTCATCGTTCCATTATAGTTTTGCCTGTTAATCCTTCATTCCAATTTATCCAGACAGGTCCGTTTTCAACCTTAAAATTGGCCCTCCTCTAATTAAGCATTTACTCCACATTGCATCGTTTCTTTTTCCATAGCTATTCTAAACCCGGGTTACTATTTATCATTGTTCCCTAAATGCACTTCATTCACTTAACCTATCTCATTCCACCAGATCCAGCTTCCCCTTGAGTCAGAAACATACTGATCATGAAAATTCACCTGAACACACTTCAGGAGGGTTTCTCCTTCTCTTCCCTGTACATCGTTGTTGGCCCAGTTGTATTCTGATTTTAAAAAGTCTGCATTATCAACACCCTATAGTTCTTGAAACTGGCTAATTTACCTGCAATTTTAAATCAAAGTGTGTCTGTATAAATCAGAAAATGTAACTAAAATACCAATATTTTAGAATTTGTTTGCCCAAAGAATATAAACAATGAGCAATTTGTTAGCTTGCCTCCATAAATGCTAAATGCCTAACATTCATTGTGCTGGTAGATCCCTCATCCTGGGCACCCAGCAGGGGTTCTTTGGCATAGGCTATTCTTTTTTGTAAACACAAAAGGATTTTTTAAGAAACAGAGGCATCGGCATGAGTAGACAGTCACATTTTAAATGGAAAGACAAGCTTTCAGCAAGATCAAAGAGAATTCAAAAGGGCAGTTATTTTGTTCAAGTCAAGCAAGATACTGGGAGAGGAAGCCTGTTCATTATTTTATATTATTTGTAAAGACAGTTTCTAATGACGGAATTAAGTGACGCCATTCATAACGATCCTTCTATAGGTTTAATTACTGTGATTTGTATTTGACTGCATCCTCAACATCTCACTCCACGTTGGGTTTTGAAGGGTATTTGGGAATAAATGCAAAAGGCACATCACAAAGGTGTGCAATTGTTACACGCTGGATCATACGATCATATAATGAGGTATTGGACATCATAGAGACTTTGAGAAGAAAGATACTCAGATGGTTTATGGGGCATAATAAGAACTTGTTGTACCAAGGAAAATATCCAAGACATGATCTGAATTCGGAACATGTATCACTGGATACATTGGTGTCCATAACCTATATCTGCAGGCAGCGTCTTGCTTAGTGGTCCATTTTCAATTGTAAATATGGTCAATGGATATCAGTGCGCTGATTGATAGCGACAGCCATCACAGTCAAGACTGACATCAACCATGAATTGCATTTCTGTTGTTTCTGCTGATGCTTTAGGTTATCGGACTTTTGTGTTATTATATTGTGTTCAAATACAATCCTGACACAATAAGGTGGTATAAGTTTGCTAAAAGAATCAACTAAAGATGGTGCAAAACAAAAGACAGATCAGGTGAGTGCTATATGCAAGGAATAAAACGTCATAAGTATCATTAAGAGCAAGAACAGTTTAAAATGCAGAAAAATAGTTCCTATCAAATTTTATGCAGAGGATAAATGTCATGGTACGCCAGAAAAATGGTCAAAATAGACAAAGCAGTTTGAAGGGTTTTGAATTACTCTGCATTTAGACAAATATGTGATCTCAATCAGATTAGCACACTGATGTATTTAAAAGAAAGTGGAGCCTATCAATTTCCTTCAATTGTTTGCAGGAGGAATTATAAAACAACACTGGACAGACTGGAAAAAATAAAAACTTCTTTATGAAAAATTCAACTTCAACCAAAGAAAGCAGAAAGACAGGGAATTGGTGCAATGTTGTGTTACACCTCAAAACTGGTGGGCCCAATACAATGGATACATGATGAGATAACTCATGCTCATATTTGAACCATGAGATTGGAGACTGTCAGGAACTTCAATTACATAACTCAGCAGAGACCATCTGAAATTAATAAGAAGGATTAATGAAAGACGAGGAGCAATATTAGCCAACTGAAAATCTGGGGGAGATTACTGCAGACAGGAACTGAATTCAAGCCAAAGAATAACCGTAAATAAAGCTACAGGAGAGAAGAGAGAAACATCCTAAGAATGCACAAGAAGAAGTGAAGGATTCTGAATACATGCCAGATATTTATGCCTGGTTGAGGTGCAAGACATCATGTAATCAGAAGAGAACTCAGGGCTGTGTGTCAGACAGGGAAGATGGTCAAGAAAACAGAAATGCCTTTCAAAAGCCCATAGACAGCAAATCTGTTTGTTGAAAAAGTCTACATTGATTTTCAAATTGACGCAAGGACGACTGTCTCTCGAGTAACCAATCTGTAAGATGTTTAAAAGGGAACAGGCCACCTCAAGAAACAGAATAAAAATAAATAAAGCAGGGCACAAATCATGTACAAATTGAGTTTGTGGCCTCCCATCTTCAAGAAAAAAAGCACAGGAAAAATCATATGCAGTTCAAGAGCTTATAAATACTCTGATAAAGTGCCCTGCAATACAAACCCTTGAACTTCCATCTCAGGTACAAACAGATAAATCAGAACTGGAGTATCCTAAGAGTTTTGATGACCATGATAAACTCACAGGTGAACATCGCATTGAACTTAAGCTCGATGAAAAGCCTTTTCTGCAGCAGCCCTTAGAAAACTTTATGTTCCATTATGAAGAAAATTGAAACAAGAAAGGATCAGGATGGAGAAATTTGATATGCCAAGAGTGGGGGAAACTACAGACTGTCGTGCAGTAATCATTGTCATCCAAACAGCCAGGTTTGTACAATGCAATTTTGACCAATAATTGTGCATTTGTCTATTGGAAAAATAGGTGAAGCACTCACTCAGTCAGACTCCACCACCTTTAGAGGAAAAGAAAACATATTTCTTTCCTATAATTACTTAACAATTCTGGATTCTGGCAAATGCACCTTTTGAAAAGATCCGCTCTGGTAACAACAAGTATCATATCAAATTAGGAACATTTCCAGAAGTCTATGCCAACGTTGCTGGGAGGCTGCCAAGAGATTGCATGTCAGACAGATAACATTCTAGTAAAAGGAAAGATCCAATCGGAGCGCAATGTGTTGAAGAAAACATAAGCAGAAAAATTAATTTGAATTATCAGTTAAGATTTTAGAGAATAGAATCAAATTCCTGGAACACCTAACTGTATCTGTAGGTATTAAAGTGGGCATCAACGATGCTCAAGAGGTTTTCACCTATGAACATGAAACAGGGTTGATTCTTACTGGAATAGTATACTAGGTAAGTATGGTTTCTGTCCACCTTCAAGGGACTCGGAACAAAGCCAAAACATAAGTATGGAAAAGTAATTGATTGAGATAGTCTTCTTTTTATAGTCTCTTTGAACTAAGTACCTTGCACATACTTATATAGAGAGAGAGGAATCTGTCATTGCGGATGTATTTTCATCTGAACGGCTATAAAAATCCCAGCAAGGAATATCACAAATCACAGACTTCTATATGAGGAAATAGAACAGATCAAGACTTCGAAAGACAAATTCATATGTAGATGTTATTTCACAAAGCATTGCAGTGACAACACAATTGGTTACAGGAACCAAGGAATAAGGTTAAAAATGAGTCAATCTAAATCAACATGGTTGAAAATAGAATCAGAGCTAGGCAGCAGATGATTAGCATTTGGACCATGACAGAAAAACTAATAGTTCAAGATTAGTTGCTTTAGCAGATATTTATTTGGTTATTGCTGCACCTGTGCATTCTGAGATGCTTGTTTTGGTACAGAACACCATGTGATCCAAAAATACAGCAAATTGCTCAAGGAATATCGATGGTAGCCAGATTTGAACAAGCAACTTCGGCAAATTGTCAGGGGCCTCACACATTTCACAAAGTAGCAATGAAGATTTTGGGCTGCATTCTGTTCCACCAGATTATCCTTCATGTGAAAGGTCAAAATTAATCAGTTCTAACTGCAAAGTGGTACCTATCTCCAGACTGTAGATTGCTTCTCGATGTATCTGAATCATTGTAATAACCTAAACTGCAGCTTAGACAGGAGCAACAGAGCTGAAGTCTTATCTTCTTGCAATGGGATGCCTGACCAAGTACCTTGGGAGAATGGACAATTCTCATGGAAGAATTGTTTATTTCCAGAAGGAGTTTGGTTTTACTCAGCTTAGAAATAGCCCTAAATATCCGCAATCAGCATTTGTGGAATATTTATTTGAATGAAACATGTGTGGGGGGGGTTATTGAGTTAGAATCAAATCAGTTGAGTCTGATTAAATAAACATCAGAAAAGGTATTGAATGGGTGTAGCACGACTTGGTGAATAGTACAGACCGGTGATTGGGAGAATACATCAAGTTGCAAAGAGGTAGAAACTGTGAGAGAAACATTTGGGAATTAAAGTCACATCCAATGGGTGGATGCAATGAATGACTTGGGAGTCCATTCCCCTACCTTAGCCAAGCAGATTGAATGACGCCGGTTGCATTGTACCCACTCCAGTGCAGGCTGAGATCAGCCTTTGAGAAATATTGGGCCTTAGAGTTTCCTGGATGGAAGAGTTCAGTTCCACATTCAGTAAGTCACATGGAGCTGATGTATAGTATTGTAACAGTAAGTAAAGTGTTACAGTATTGTCATACTGTATTTATATTTTACAGATTGGCACATACACCCCATCTAGTGGATGATGTGTGAGGAGTGATTTCATTTTCCTGAATATTGATGATGACATGGGAACATCAGAGGCAAGACGGCAGAAACTGCTGCCGCACATTTGCTGGGTGTCACAGTTTGTGGCTGCTCTTTGGGGGTGGGTGGGGGGGGTGAGTTACACTGTGTGTCGAGGGACTTGTAAAGATCGCCAAACTAACCCAGAGACATGACTCCTCCGCATGTGCACCGTCAGAGAGACTCAAGCTAGTAAACAGTAACTTCAATCCATCCATCAAGCTGCTCTTCACTCAGGCTGTGAGCAGTGGCTGGGACCTGCTTCTCCAGGAGGGAAGCAGCGGACTGAAACCCCGCATGATCGCTCCAGAAGCGATTAGCTGTGCTGTGGACTTGAGGAAATTGTGCAGACTTTCATGTTAAATGGGGGCCAGTATCTTTCCGGGGCTGGAATTATCCCGTGTGGTCAAATCAGCGAGTTAATGAAAAGCTTTGAAGGGGGGAGGATGGAGAACATTGCGCAGAAATTGCTGCTCCCATCCTCCCATTAAACTCCCGGGCAAAGCAGCGCCTTCTAGCGACCTGGCGCTGAGAGGAACTGGTTAAATTAATAGTGATGGGAGCAATCCTTCAGCAGGAGGAAGGTGGAGAAAGATGTGAAGGAGCAGCTCGGTGTGGACCTGGGTGAAGTTGAGCTGCCTTTGTGTGTGTGTGTGTGGCAGGCAGGGGGGTCAGGCACCCAGCTGGCGGGCAGTTTACACACTACCCTCAACAGCAGTTGTTTGCCACCCAGAACAGTAAATGTTTTGTTGGCGAGTTGTTGTTAACCCCTTACTCCCCACCTCCGCTCACACAGACACCCATGTGCACATAGCCATGGCCATACAGAGTGTGTGTGTTCAGTTGCTCACTGCACTGACTGATACTCAGACAGAGCCAATGGCTTCCTCCATCCAGCTATTTATTGTGTTACCCCAAAGTGTGAACTAAATCAAATCTGTATTTCCCAGGGCTGACTGTTTTACCTGCACAATGACACTGCAGGGGAAGATCTTTTTGCTCAGATATTTCACTGGAGTGATTTTTATTCCGAAGGCTCGCGGTTTAAAGATAAATAAGAGGTTGTGATTTAGGGAGAAAATGTGCGGGAACTCGGCAACAATTCCATGATCCCAATAGATTATTAAAGGGGTTAAACGTTTTGCTCCTTTGATACTTATTTCGGATAGGAGCTCAGACGTTGGAAGGATTTGATTCTCTTTGCTCCAAGCACAAGACGTTGTTTGGAGCGTGGGGAATACACACAGGATTGGGAATCTGGGAAATAACAGACTCTCTGGCAATCAGAAGCCTGCTCTCTGGCTGCTACCACCTTCTCCTCCACAGAAAGCCGCTGGTGTAGCCGCTGGGGCGAGGGGGCTTTGCTAATGCACCAGAAGCTCTTGGCAGCAACAAGTGTGCCTCTCTGCCTGGACAAACATGTCCCTTTAGTTCAGCGGTGACAATATCTATCATTCCACAATCTCCAACACGCCGAGGTGCCATTTGGAAACAAACAGGGCAAAGAAAAGTTAGTTTGAGAGACCAGTAAGCTATTTGGCTAATTTCGGAAACTGCAACTTGTTTATCACCCTTCGCCCCGCCCCCCCCCCCACCCCGCCCATAATAGGGTTAAAAATGCCAGGAGCCGAGTGTTTGGCCTCCCTGGGGGGGAATCGCTGCTGTACACAGAAGAATCAGCTACAAATAGTCGCCGAGTGAGAACATGCCCCTCCTGTGTGTTTGGGCCTGCTGGACGCCAGTCCCAGTCTCCCCCACCTCACCACTGCCGTTAGTTCATTATGGAGGATTTATAATAGACTCCATTCACTCAGACCCCCTCTTCATAAAGGGTTGGGGGTGGGGGAGAGAAATGATAAACACGAGTGTCGACTTGTCTGCCTGACGAGAGTGAGGAGCAAAGAGTAATCCTGGGGAGAGTGAGGGTGGGGAGTAATCCTGGGGAGAGTGAGGGGAGAGGAGTAATCCTGGGGAGAGTGAGGGTGGGGAGTAATCCTGGAGAGAGTGAGGGGAGAGGAGTAATCCTGGGGAGAGTGAGGGTGGGGAGTAATCCTGGGGAGAGTGAGGGTGGGGAGTAATCCTGGGGAGAGTGAGTGGCGGGAGTAATCCTGGGGAGAGTGAGGGTTAGGGAGTAATCCTGAGGAGAGTGAGGGGCCGGGAGTAATCCTGGGGAGTGAGGAGTAATCCTGGGGAGAGCGAGGGTTAGGGAGTAATCCTGAGGAGAGTGAGGGGTGTGGAGTAACATTGGGGAGAGTGAGGGACAGGGAGTAATCCGCGGTAGAGTGAGGGGTGGAGAGTAATCCTGGGGAGAGTGTGGGGTGAGTAGTAATCCTGGAGAGAGTGAGGGTGGGAAGTTATCCTAGGGAGAGTGAGGGTGGGAAGTTATCCTGGGGAGAGTGAGGGTGGGAAGTTATCCTGGGGAGAGTGAGGGTGGGAAGTTATCCTGGGGAGAGTGAGGGTGGGAAGTTATCCTGGGGAGAGTGAGGGTGGGAAGTTATCCTGGGGAGAGTGAGGGTGGGAAGTTATCCTGGGGAGAGTGAGGGGTGGGAAGTTATCCTGGGGAGAGTGAGGGGTGAGTAGTAATCCTGGGGAGAGTGGGGGTGAGTAGTAATCCTGGGGAGAGTGAGGGGTGGGAAGTTATCCTGAGGAGAGTGAGGGGTGGGAAGTTATCCTGGGGAGAGTGGGGGTGAGTAGTAATCCTGGGGAGAGTGAGGGGTAGGGAGTTATCCTGGGGAGAGTGAGGGTGGGAAGTAATCCTGGGGAGAGTGAGGGTGGGAAGTAATCCTGGGGAGTGTGATGGGTGGGAATTTATCCTGGGGAGAGTGAGGGGTAGGGAGTTATCCTGGGGAGAGTGAGGGTGGGGAGTAATCCTGGGGAGAGTGAGGGTGGGGAGTAATCCTGGGGAGAGTGAGGGTGGGGGGGAGTGAGGGTGGGGAGTAATTCGGCAGGGGCCATCCTTACCTGGACATGTTCAATTCTCTCTGAGGTCTCTGCGATTTCTCCAGCCCCAGTTTGGTGAAGATGCCTACTAACACCATGATGGCCACCACGCCACAAATGAAATAAACGATTAAGTTTGTTTTATCCCGGGTGTGATCAAACGCAGTTTCATCCGGTCTCTGGGGTGGCTTGCCCACGTTAGCCCAGTTCGGGGTGCCATAGTTGGAGCAAATGCTTTGATCGAGCCTGGACTCTTTGAACTGGCAGCAATACCTGTAGCCGCATGTCCCGCAACAGTACTGATAAATACTGGTGTTACAATTGAAAGCTGCGTCGAATTGGCCCATCACATCGAAATAGCCCCGGCAGCGGTCTGGCGTGGCTGGTAGCTCGGGGCTACCGGGTTCTTTCGAGGTGTTCTGTCCGGAGACCAGCAGAATGCCCCCCAGCTGCTGCCCGCCTTTGCCCTGTGCCATGCAGTCCAGCACAGGGCACCACAAGCCCAACAGGTCCAGCAACAGGTAGCGCATGAGTCGGAGGCTGATGGTGTTCCTCGGCATTGTGTGCGCAGGGAAGCCGGATCCGACCTCTCAGGATTCAGGCGTGTCCCTGGGCATCCTCGCCTGGTGCGCAGCCCACCAGCTTTCTCAACTTGCCGCTTTGGTGCCGCTCCCCCTGGGCTTCCAACTTACAGGTGGCAATAGCTTCAGAGAGGGGGTGTGGGCGAGTGTACTCAGTGCCTGGTCACTGCTGCATTCCCGGAGAGACGATGTATGTGCCCAGTGACACTGGCACAGGACTGAGGGGCCATCCACACACCAGCTCAGCTTCAAGCCCACTCCAACAATTCAGGCTGTGAGAGCAGATCGTGCACATCCCCAAAGCGCGTCCGTCCAGTTGGAGCGATCAGGGCAAGTCAGTGAAGCGCAGTATCATGTTAAAGTTCCAACCTTCCTCCTGTCCCTTCGCCTTTTCTACAGGCAAGGCTTTAAAACCTTTACCCCGACACAGATCCCCCCCTCCCTCTCCTGCGGGTTAATCACACAATGAAGCAGTTTGGGTGACTGCTGTGGGATTTTAACGCCGAGGGAGGGAGAGGATCGAGTCAGGAACTCGCCGCGGTTGCTCGCAGCTCCAGACACGCAATTAAAGGGGCAATGTCTGTATCGATGCTGTCGCTGCATTTAACCGCCAAATGAACCAAGAGGTTTACATGCTGAGGTTACTTTTTAAACAAATAAAAAGACTGTTAAAAAAGTTGCCGCTGTGTCTTTAGAGAAAGGCTGGTTTTCTGAGGAGGTGGGACCTACAATGGACTGCCACTTTTAGAGATAACATCCTCAACTACTGCCATTTATACTACAAAAAACACCGGAGCCCACGTTTTTAATTTGAAGGATCTCTCTGCTCGTGTTGTTTAAAATAATTCCGAAAGCGTGCCCCTCATCACCATTCCTGATCATTCTGCTGACTTCAAAGTTTGCTGGGTGGGGGTGTGGGGTGAGGGGGGGATTCTGCTCTGACCTTGTTTCCCACACTCCCAGTAAAACAGCCCCTGGCGTTGGACAGAGCATTTCCTAATTAAGATTTAAAAACAAGGAAAACACAAATAATGGCAGGTCTTTCCACACCATCCGAACAAGATTCAGCTCCAGACCCCATCCCTGAATTTCTGTTTTACACCACTGGCCAGGAGCACAGCACCAATGAAGTGAGGCTACAGATATTACTGGCAAGCCAAACATTAGCCAGTATCATAGTCAATGTGTGAAACAAATGTGTGGAAATAGTAACATTCTCTTGCGGTGGTAAATTTGCCGAATACGATCCAGAAGAAAGTGATTCCTAGACTCCTGCGCGCAGAGGATAGGTGACTTCATTTAATCATCTTACTGAGGAGAATAATAACTTCGCAATATAATCTCTAACTGGTCTGTTAAATTCTGGGAAAATATTAAATCAACACTTTTAAAGGTGAAAGATTGAAATGCAGTCGCCAGGACAGTTTAGTTTGTGCTCAGTGCTGGAGCCCTTGACATCTTTAAACACCGTATATACATTTTATCCTGAACACTAAGGTTTTACTTCCCTCCCCTCCCCAAAAGAATACAGCAGTCTAAATGAGGTCATGTTGCAAAATGTCACAAGCTTGGTGTTCGGACAGGTAATATCTCAACAACAGCGCCAAGCGGCCTGCTCACAAACCACACTAGCAACTCAACATCATTCCACCTGCTCCACTCGAACTGCGCCAGGCAAGCCGCCTCACTCTGTCCTGTGCTGGGCAGGAGGGGCTTGCCCACATTACACACCGTACGGTTTGGAAATAAAGATTGTGGCGTTTATTGCAGCTGCACTGAGTTCATGCTGAGATGTACGCGTTCACAACAGAATGAAGCACATCAACGCTGCAATGAAGTGTCTGATATCAGAGTAATTAGCAGCGGTCGAGTTTGCCACGTAGTGACTGCTGGTGAATCCGGGTGGAAATGGAATTACAAGAAGATCGATGCCAACAGTTCTCACTTCCTCAACCTGGCTGATTGCTGCGATTCTTTTGCCTTCGTTTATTTAATCGGATCTTATGAAAGTTCAGCTTAGTGGAGAAATGTTGAAAATCGACAGGCTGGGTTGTGAACAGTTCTGTAAATACAGATGCTCAGAGCTCTGTCCCAGCTGAGGATCCCATTCAATCAGACAGGGTGGATTAATAATGTCGCAGCTTTGAATTAATTGGTGACACAATCTAACCTCGGCCAATACAACAACTGAGCAGTCCTGACTTGGCAAAACAGTGCCTTGTTAATAGGAGTCCCCTTTATTCATTTCCTTGTTCAGGGGGTTGCCCATTTACAACAAGGGACCGCACCATCCTTTCAATTCTCTCTTTGGATTAATTTCTGAATGCTCCCTCACATTACTTTCCGAAATAACCTCAGTATCTGGTGAATAACTGCACGTGTGAGGAAGTGCTGATTATAAACGGCAATCCAGTGAACTGGTTCAAATGTCACAAATCATAACTGTCTATCTTCCACCACTTTCTTCAACAAGGCTTCAGATCAGCTTCCAGGCTTCTGCCAGAGTTAGTGTCACCCTGTAATTAGCTGCCAGTAGGCCCAGTCAGTTGGTAACTGATGTTCCTTTGTTTTGTGGAGCTGCACTTTGCTGTTCAGTTCCTGATTTGAGAGACTGAGCTCACTGTTTGGGGAATCAGTGAAGTGAGAAAAAAGCACTGTGCATCTATATGGCACTCTTCATGGCACCAGGCCGTTTTAAAGTGTTTCACAGTAAGTACTGGCACAGTTACAATGTACGGAGGTGCAGCAGCCAATCTGGGAACATCAGGGTGCAGCAAACATCAATAACATCTGATTTGTTTTAAAGATTTTGATTGAAGGATAAATGCTGGCCCAGAACACTGGATGAACTGTCCTACATGATGGTCTTGTTCATCCTTTGACCATCATCTTGGGTGTTTGGTGGAGTTCCCATGGTTACATAGGTGACTGCTAAGACCCATCTGTGCCGGGTAAGTTCTGCTGCAAATAGGACAAGGCACTGCAGGCAATTGAGTTTTGGATGAGTTGATGTTTGGGAATTTCCTTGCGTTTTCTGTCTGGCCCGCATGTGCTTTCTTTCGAAGGAGGATGCAGTTGCACCATTTGCAACAAAATGGGTGAGCCTCTCCCAGTAGTGCAGAAGGAGGCGATTCAGCCCATCAAGTCTGCACCTACCCTGTGAAAGAGCACCCTACCTAAGCCCAAATCCCACCAAGGGCAATTTCGCATATCCAATGCACCTAACCTGCACTTCTTTGGACTGAGGGAGGAAACTGGAGCACCCGGAGAAACCCACATAGACACGGGGAGAAAGTGCAAACTCCACACAGACAGTGACCCGAGGCCGGAATTGAACCCGTGTCCCTGGCGCTGTGAGGCAGCAGTGCTAACCACTGTACCATCATGCTGCAGTGCTCAGGGTTGATCTCAAAACTCTGAAATGAAGCCATCAGAGCAATGGTGGGCAACCTGTGGCCTGATGGCCACCTGCGGCCCATCAGGGTTTTGAGTGCAGCTCACGAGTCATTTTGTTGACTGTTGCCCACATGCAGAGTTATCACATTCTGCTGGTTTCCATCGACACAGCTTTTTTCCTACCAGCATAACTGAAGTGATAAACATGCAATGCAAGGGCAAGTGAGGTGCGTGCTGATGACGCACAAAAATGTAAATGTCATCACAGTCCCAGAGGGCCATAGGCTGCTCTCCCCTTTGAGAGCTGACTGGTGGTGATTTAACCTGAGGTTCACCACACCTCAGGTGAAAGACAAGGTTTAGAAGGCAGGACCTTTTAGTACGGGAATTGATCCCACACTGTTGGCATCGCTGCACATCACAAACCACTAAAATGAATGAGGCCACTCATGCAGCCCACTCACTAGTCTTAGTTGCCCATTACTGCTTCAGAGTCTTCTTGCAATGTTTCCTTTGACTGTCATGAGACTCAAGCTCTCTGGAAAAGGTTTGCTTTGATAAGCAAGTGTGAGGCATTCTGGCTGCATCACCAGCACAACTCTGTCTCAATATGGCTTGGATGCTTGGCATGCCAGCTCGGGTTGCACCTCAGTGTCTGGTATTTTGTCTTGTCATCTGATCTTCAGAAGCGTCTGAAGGCAATTCAAGCAAAAGTGGTTGGGTTTCTTGGCATGATGCAGGTACACAGTCCTCTTCATTCCCAGACTGATATTCAAAGTCTGCCAAAGTCAACACTTGTTTTGACATTTCTTCCACAAACCTTGTCATCAACATAGACGGCTGGAGAGAGTGTGCTGCAAGGTAGGGACCACAATCAGATCAGCCAAGATCTTATTAAATGGCAGAGCATGCTCGAAGGGCTAAATGGTTTACTTCTGTTTCTAATGCATATGCTTGTATGTTTGCATGTTTGTATGAGATAAGTGGGCTTCTCCGCAGCTGACAGGTGCTGGTCATGGAATTAAACTTTGGGCTTAGATATGTGTGGTCTGGAAATTCTCAGACTCTTTGACCAGTTTATTAGTAAAACATCTTACCCAGGTGCCCTTATTTATGAGATGAACAAAGGACAAACACAGGTTCACAATTCAACCCAAATTTACTCACAAACACAATAAAACAGCTACTCTCCCAAATTATTCTCAATATTATCTAGCCAGAATTCTAGTACTATCCATGTCAATGAACGTGATCAAGCTGCAGGTCCAATTCTCTGAGACTCCGTCGTCTCAGGGCCCTCATCTGCGAAGGTGGTTCTTGCATGCCTCTTCTGAAATCCCTGGTTTGCTGCCAAGTCTTGTCTGTAGTCTCCATGCCAAGTCTTCACCGGGGAGAGTCTCTGGGTGTCCCTTCTTATCCCCCTCTTCACGTATTTCCAGAATTTTCTCTGGCCTTCAACCAATGAGGTCACTGGACAGGGGGTCACAACACCCAATAGAGTTTCCGAGTCCAAGTCTGCAGGGCACCAGGAACTCCCCCCAAGGTCTGTCCTCAGGCGCATTGCCCGCACGTTGATGCGACCATCAATTCACTTGAGACATGAATAGAAGTAAACCGTGGCTTTAA
This sequence comes from Scyliorhinus canicula, assembly GCF_902713615.1. NCBI lineage: Eukaryota > Metazoa > Chordata > Chondrichthyes > Carcharhiniformes > Scyliorhinidae > Scyliorhinus > Scyliorhinus canicula. Next base: position 6,213,717 of record NC_052160.1, on the reverse strand, counting down.
TCAACTTAGAACAGTGCCTGCCTGCGACTGAACCAATACTGAGAACTGCCTACAGGTCGACTGCTCTTTATACCTCCCTTCAAGGGGAGGGGCCATGGGCGGAGCTCATACATGCCCAACATGTTCCCCTATGGATAATGCCATACAATGGCCCATAGGAGAAGCCCACAAGGGCAACAGCATAGCACAGATACAAATACAAGGGCAACAGCACAGATACAAATACACTGGTGGATTATTGGTATAATACATTCACCACACACATAACCTTTTCCCATATAAGGTAATGGCAGGAAATCCAGGTGCTAGAAAGTCTGGCTGCACCTGGGCAATACACAATAATCAACCTGTCTGAACAGAACTGATTGGATTGGATTGGATTGGATTTGTTTATTGTCACGTGTACCGAGGTACAGTGAAAAGTATTTTTCTGCGAGCAGCTCAACAGATCATTAAGTACATGGGAAGAAAAGGGAAGAAAAGAAAATACATAATAGGGCAACACAAGATATACAATGTAACTACATAAGCACTGGAATATCTCCAATCTCCTGTTTCCAGAACAATTCCAGACTTGCCTGCCTATGGCCAGGTATTCAAACTTGGTTGTTTGAATTCCAATCAGGTTTGTCTGAGGTTTCTGACTGTGGTTTAATTCAAAGTGTCCATATCTGTATTGGGCCTAAGATTCAGGCCGTTGGCCATTTTAACAGCTGGCTTGTAATGTAGAACAATGCCAGCAGCGCGGGTTCTATTCCCATACCGGCCTCCCCGAACAGGCGCCGGAACGTGGTGACTAGGGGCTTTTCACAGTAACTTCATTGAAGCCTACTTGTGACAATACGCGTTTATTATTATTATTATTATACCACAATCCCTTCTCTTGATCCAGTGAGCATCAGTGAACCGGATCACAACTCTAACCAAGTCCCTGGATGGGCAAGTATCAGAATCTCAGGCAAACAATCCTAATCCCTAACGCAACATATATACATTCTGAAGACATCTTAAAATTAAACTGCTTACATGTGCAAAATAAACTGTAGAGAATGCAGATAAATGCAGGAAAAAAACATTTCAACTGTGAGAGTCCTTAATATCTGATTCCTTTCTCCCCATTATCCCTCCCACCAGATGCTGGCTCACTCTTCCGTACTCCATTGTTCCTTCAAGAACACCCTTTATAATATCAATTGATTCCGATATTATAGGTTATGCCATGGGTTTTGTTGCTTTATACCAGAATCTGGAGTGGCCAGGCATCCGTGTTTCATTTGGTGCCTTCTGCTGCTGTTGAGTTTTGTGGCTAAGGCCACAATGCAGAGTTGCACAAACATATGCGAGAAGAGAAGATGATGAAGAAAGACGAGTAACAGGTGGTAAGGGAACTTTTCTGAAAAACTGGACGTTTCGGAAAACCCTGTGAGTTCTATGTGTCTCAGCTAAATCAGGGTGGTCAACACATCCGTGTTTAATTGGGTGCTTCCATAGAATTGAACCACAGAATTCCTACAGTGCAGAGAGAGGCCATTCGGCCCATCAAGTCTGCACCTACCCTTTGAAAGAGCACCCTACCTAGGCCCATCCCCCTCTCTATACCAGTAGCCCCATAACCTAACTTGCACATCCCTGGACACGAAGAGGCAATTTAGCATGGCCAACCCATCTAACCTGCACAACTTTGGACCGTGGGAGGAAACTGGAATACCCGGAGGAAACCATGCAGACACAGGGAGAAAGTGCAAAGTCCACACTGATAGTCACCCAAGGCCGGAATTGAACCCGAGTTCTTGGCGTTGTGAGGCAGCAGTGCTAACCAGTGTGCCACTGTGTCGCCCCCGAGGATGATGAGTTGTGGCTTTTGCCACAATGCAGAGTTGCACAAGTGGAAGTCATATAGACGAGAACAGAAGAGTGGACTTTCAACCAAAGAGTGATGAAGGAACAAGCAAAAACACAGGAAATGTCCCTGCAGGTGAAAGTCCTGTAGGGATTTATTAAGACAATGAAAAGAAGACGATGAAGAAGAGTGGGTTATCGAACAAAGGGTTGTGAAGGAACTAAACCCAAAACCACAGAAAATAACACTGCAGGTGAAAACACATGGAAGTCTCTACTGTCCTCCCACACAAGCAGAAAACAAGCTTATATAAAAGCCAAGGGAAACATGCACCCAGGGGAGGCAGTTTATTTATCGAGCTAAACCGGTATTTGCGAGAAGACTGAGTGTAATTCGGGAAGAACAGTCAGTCTTATGGAGATTATCCTCAGTGAAATCAAAGGAAGATGAAAATGTGGAAGAAGGGGAAGGAAACAAAGGGCCTGTCACAGGGCTTTGGGGTATTTTTTTAAAACAAAGACTGTACATTCTTCTATTTACAATTAGGGACAGTAGGGTCTCTGTATTCTTTCTGCGGCTGTGAATTTTTTAAGTGGGTTGGCTCTGGCTACCTGGGATCTGCTGTTCCATCACCTCCCTGTCTGAGCACTGAACCAGGCATTTGGAGGATCCCAGAGCCAGATGCCCTTGAGAGTACGTGGCTTGATCACGGATCGTTTCTTCCTCCTTTGGGCTATTAGACAGAGTTTCGCAACAGGGGTCTGTGGGATGGAACATGCAACAAGAGGTCAGGGCCCTGACCCTGAGAGTAGGAGCTGGGAGCCACTGGCTCAATTCTCCCCAGCGACACGTGGAACTGGTGGTAGTTGTTTTGGGAGTCAAATGCCTGGTAGGGTTCTCAATAAGGAGAGCAGGATAAAATGAGCAAGACATTAGCAAGGAGTGTTGGGGATAAATTCGATCTTCAACGAGAAGAGTGTGGTTGTAAAGACGAAAGGAGCCGAAACAATTTACAGTTATCTTGACTGTCACATTGTGAATTGTTTCTGGAATCTGTACCCTTCTTAAAATCAACATGGGGCCATGCAGAGCACATTGTTGATGGGTTTGATGAATCCCTGATGAATAAAAATTCACAGGACTCAGAACATTGCAGCAATTCACAATTAAACTAAAATTACTCAGTAAGTAAGAGTATGGGATTTCCACTCAGCCCCTTGAGCTTGTTCAGTATTTAATTACATAATGGGATTTAACCCTGAACTTCTGACATTTATTTTTAATCGCTTAGTACGCTTCTTCAGGTACTATGCCTGAATAGGGCAATTGGCAACCATGGGCTTCCATTGGATTGGTACTCAGCAAAGCCATTGCCTTCTGCATTAATGAAATGAAATGAAAATGAAAATCGCTTATTGTCACGAGTAGGCTTCAATGAAGTTACTGTGAAAAGCCCCTAGTCGCCACATTCCGGCGCCTGTCCAGGGAGGCTGGTACGGGAATCGAACCGTGCTGCTGGCCTGCTTGGTCTGCTTTAAGAGCCAGCGATTTAACTCAGTGAGCTAAACCAGCCCCTGAGCTGGCTGAGCAGGAAACTCTCCTGCTCTTACTTCCTACCATCAGGTGTATTGGAAGAACTTAGCGTTTGACAAGGTTACAGACGCACCTTTGAACCCAGGGACATTACCACTGCATCACAAGACCTCCCATTGATCCCGATACTCTTAACTAACTAAAATCTAATATTCACAGTCTTGAGAGACCCCTAGTCTTTTAGGGGAGGGAGATTTCCTGATTACCAGTCACTTTTGTGTGGGAAAAACATTTCCCCATTTCACTAGAGTCTAAGTGGGTGCACCTTGGAATTATTTGTCTCTTGAAGTGTGCAGGTTTACTGACAAGATTGGGAACTACTGTCTTATCACATTGGCACTAACCTTCTCAATTAGATCCAAGTGCAACTACTTGTTGAAAGTATATACGCTTTTCTAAATTACAGCAATTTTTAGACAATCAATTTCTTACCAACCAATGAACTTCCATTTTTCCTGTGATTCACTCTTTGGGTTTTTTTTTCCAACACGAATTGACTGCAAAAGACTCTTCCCAGCTCTTCTTTAGTTTTGTCCATCACCACAATATCATTGGCACTGCATACACATAGAATCCCTACAGTGCAGAAGGAGGCCATTCGCCCATTGAGTCTGCACAAAACTTCCAAAAAAGCATTCTACCCAGCCCCACTTACTCACCCTACCCCAGTAACTCCATAACCACAGCTAACCTTTGGACACTAAGGGGCAATTTATCATGGCCAATCCACCTAACCTGTACATCTTTGGACTGTGGGAGGAAACCAGTGCACCTGGAAGAAACCCAAGCAGACGCAGGGAGAATGATAAAACCCCACAGTCACCCAAGGTCTCTGGCACTGTGGGGCATCAGTGGTAACCACTATGCCACTTGTGCCACATCTAGGAACATTTTCTGTAATTCTGCCATATGCTGCTGCAACGGATCCAGACGGATGGATAAAGCAAAAGGTAATTATTAGAAGCAGCATCTTTGGAATGGTATTCTGAAAGTAGTGATTTTTTGAGATCCTTCTGCCAAATGAACCCAATACGGCATCTAACATGGTGAGAAACTTTGCTCCTATGAATTTGGGATTCAATTCCTCTAATTTCGGAATCTTGTGTGGGCATCTCTTTGGAGTGAGATTTAAATGTCTTGGGTCCAAGCAAACCTGGATTGTGTTATATGTTTTCAGTATATACATAACTGAGATAACAGAAGATCACATGCTTCATATAATCCCGCTCACTCTTTAGCTTCTGCTGTTTGTGTACACTGCAATTTCGAGGAGGGTTAATTGACCGAATTACATCTGCTCTGAGACACAATACGACCTCTGAAATCTTTCTGAGTTCATCTGTTGTAGGCCATGGATTGACTCAATGTAATTATTTTTGGCCTCTTCTGCCACAATTGATATGTTGTTGATGATCTCACGTGCGATTAGAATGTTGAGTTCTATACATGCCAGCAACACTGCCACTGCTGGTCTGCTTGTGTCTACCAGGTTGAATACTTGTGGTTTCTATGCAGACTAGCCATAGCTACATTTCAATGTTAATGTAACAATGCAATGAATGGGTGACCCATTATACACAATCAGTTTGACTGTAGTAGGTTGTATCATGGCTCTCGATGATCCAGATACATATCTTTCAGGACTTTGACCGGTAAGATATTTGTATTGACTTTGATGTGGAGATGCCGGCGTTGGACTGGGGTGAGCACAGTAAGAAGTCTTACAACACCAGGTTAAAGTCCAACAGGTTTGTTTCAAACACTAGCTTTCGGAGCACTGCTCCTTCCTCAGGTGAATGAGGAGGTATGTTCCAGAAACATCTATATATACAAATTCAAAGATGCCAGACAATTCTTAGAATGCTTAGCAGGTGATTAAGTCGTTACAGATCCCTATCTCTGGATCTGTAACGACTTAATCACCCGCAAATGCTCGCATTCTAAGCATTGTCTGGCATCTTTGAATTTGTCGATATATATGTTTCTGGAACATACCTCTTCATTCACCTGAGGAAGGAGCAGTGCTCCGAAAGCCAGTGTCTGAAACAAACATGTTGGGCTGTAATCTGGTGTTGTAAGACTTCTTACTGTGTATTGACTTTGGCTGCAAGCATGTGTTTATTTGTAGTGTGTGCAAGGCAGCATCACTTCTAGCAAACCATTAAATACATTTTTAAAATTTAGAAGGAGTTCTTTGAACTATCCAGACATTTATAAAGTATATTTTGGATACAGCTAGAGATAAGTTTTATATTGGGTTGAGTACAAGTAGTTTGAGTACCCATTGCCAGTGGCTTCGCAACTCCTTGGCACTGAAATGGCAGATTATAAACCCGAGTCCTAAATTGTACACACGTAATTGAATACAAACCTGAAATCACTTCACATGAATGTAAAAGCAGTCGGAAAATGGTACTATGAGCAAGATCATAAGAAAATCCAGAGCCAGAGAAAGCTATTTATCCCATCCAGCCCACTCCACGAACAGCACATGTATGCAAAATGAATTGCTCTCCCATACTAACCACTGATCTCCTACTTTAGAGAAGAATAAAAATCCTTCCATGCATCCCATAATAATGATATTGAAGCAAATGAAAATGAAGGACAGAAAAGATCAGCGGGCCCATTATTTCTACCGAAACATTCCAAGAATCATGGTGAGACATTTCATATTCCTCAAAAACCACACCATCTCCTGGGAGAGGCAAATAAAGGAAACAAAATCACAGGGATAAAAGACGGGGAGAAATCTGGAAATGTCCTCTCTGACCCCCTCTAAAACGGTTCTGGAGACTTATTATGATCTAATTAGGGACCAGTCACCTTTTGTTTAAAATAGACAACGTGTGGCATGGTGGCGCAGTGGTAGCACTGCAGTCTCACGGCACCGAGGTCCCAGGTTCGATCCCGGCTCTGGGTCACTGTCCGTGTGGAGTTTGCACATTCTCCCCGTGACTGCGTGGGTTTCACCCCCACAACCCAAAGATGTGCAAGGTAGGTGGATTGAACACGCTAAATTGCCCCTTAATTGGAAAAATGAACTGGGTACTCTAAATTTATAAAAAACTATAAATTTTTAAAATGGACAACGTGTGAAATCTCAGTTATCCATTAGGAAAGTAAAGCTATAATATTCCACAGTTTTAAACAAATAAAATAAACTTTACAATGCAAAGCCAGAAAAACAAAATAATTTACAATCTCTCTCCTATACTCTAACATTCAGGGTTACCATGATTTAAATATAAATTAGTAGATAATTGTGGGTGAACACATCACACTGCACATTAAGTGGCAGATGCGACCAAGACAAATTTCATGGATTTCTCAGCAACCCATCCAGACATCAGTAACCACTGTGAGTCACAAAATCTCATTAAAACGCTGATCCCCTGTCATGAATCTGCCTGGAGACAGCAGTAGACAATATTCAAAGGACCTCAATTGGTATGTGTCTCTCCCGAGTTTAGAACAGCAGTTTAGATAATAATCAACTGTGAATAGCTTATGGAAACAGATTATAGACGACTGGGAAGGTCCCCAAGATATATATGTCTTCATGTAAAATCAAGGAAGTTAAGGGCCACATTCACAGAAGGTATAATAAAAGAAGAACAAAGTTAGAATTTCCTAGACCCTGAGAAGCCAGGAGAGGCAGTTACCATCCAGAAAGCAGACAGGCCAGTTTCCAGACACCATGCCCGAAGGTCACGTTTACAGCAAACAAGCTTCTAAGCTACAGAGCAAAGGCAGTGCAGAAAACCTCTCTAACAGTAGTTTTTAAATACCTTTGCAGAACGAGGAAAAAGACAGTTCCCAATCTTGACTATCATCCCTCTATTGTGTGGCAACTATAGTTATATATAGCTGGTATATATATACATATATAACTAGAGCTGGTTATTCTATTTGGATGTTATTTAGGGAACAGGGGAAGTCTTATGGAATTCAGGTATCATAGATAGTTTCATAGAATCATGGAATCCCTACAGTGCAGGAGGAAGCCATTTGGCACATCGAATCTGCCCCAACTCTCTGAAGGAGTACTCCACCCAGGCTCAATCAACTGTCCTATCCCAATAATGCCTTAACCTAACCTACACATCTTCTCAGGACACTAAGAGACAATTGATCATGGCTAATCCACCTAACCTGCATATCGTTGGACTGTGGGAGGAAACAGGAACACCTGGAGGAACTCCACACAGACTGTGACCCAAGGTCAGAATTGAACCCGAGACCTGGCACTGTGAGGCAGCAGTGCTAACCATTGTGTCACCATGTATAACAAGGGGTATTTTCTATATAAAATGTGTGTTTAGGAATTCATACATCTTAATTGTGTGAGACTAGAGTAGTTCTATTTGAGTGTATTTGTCTTTTCTTTACTTTAATAAATAGTCTTTAATAATTGTTTCATGATGACTAGGCTATTTATTCTCACTGAGGTGTCACTTGTCTCATCATTCAAAAACAAAATAGAACTATACACCTCCACGAACTGGTGTTCCAAGTTGGGACACCCCCGCAAATAACATCAGCGTGCTTTGTGACACCCTCTCAGGATGGAATTTGACTCTTCACTTTCAAAGACTTTGCCTTTAGATTTGCTCAAAAGTCTCTCCAACCTGAACTTCCTCAATGACTGCTGGCATCCCGATGGATCAATCTCTTCTCTTGAGACTGTATTCCACAGGATTCACAAATCTGCACTCCTGTCTCTAATTACCGACTTACTTCCAACTCTTTCACAGATCACTAGCTTCCATAAACTGGTACTACCCCTAGGTTTCTCAACATTCTAGTCTCCTAGCTGCATCAAGCTATAAGTGGCTCCCAAGGGTTCCTTTGAGTCACAACTGCCTGGCATGGAACCAGTAGACTTGTGCCATCTTCTCAGCTTCCCAGGACTTTTTTGTCAGCTGTAAATCACACAAGGTCCAAACTGCAACTAACCCCGCTCCCAGCAAACACAGATACATTGAAACTAGAGAATCTTCTTCAGATCCACCCTCTCCATGATTTCAGGATTCACTGAATACTTTTAAACTAATTTAGGTCTAACTCCCAAAACAAGGCGTATCTCTGGACTAAAAACAGAAAATGCTGGATAAACTCAGCAGGTATGGCAGCATCTGTGTGGAAGGGCCATATGGACTCCAAACATTAACTCTGTTTTCCTCTCTCTGTACCATACTCCTTTGCAGGTGGTGCAGACATCACATTACCAATTGGTCAGCTAAGTAAGCCCCCCTGTTCCTTTATGGCTGCAGCTCTTCTATTCTGACTTTATTAAACAAACATGGGTAACTTTCCAAACTGCCATTTTCTTTTAGGTATTCTAGCCATTTCTAACCCAGCATTTTAGTTACTTTACCATCACAATAACTATCTTCCCAAAGCTAAACAATAAAAACCCAGGAGGCCAAATGGCAGGATGAACATTAGTTTATTCACAGTCATAAGAAGTCTACATACAGAGTGTAAGTCCCATGGCTGGGACCTTTCCAGGCTGGCCTTTATACCAGATTATTCTGAGCCCCAGCTGGGTGGGCCTGCCCACTAGTGGGGAGGCTCATATTCCACACGTCACACACACAGATCAATCTGGATATCCCCGTGGGCCTCATGGGGATTATTACACACCTCCACCCCCAGTCCGATAATTCCCCCTCTGCAATCATCGGAAATCTTCTGCACCGCTTTGCACGCAGTTGTACTGCCAGGGGCAGTGTTACAATTTAATGATCGCCTTTTTCGAGATGACCGCTGGAGGGACAGTGCCGAGAATTTGGCTCCGGACCCGAGAATTCGGCTCCGGACACAACATCGTCCATGAATGTAGATTCTTTGGTATCCATCTCCAAGACTGAGTCATGATGGTCTGGACCTTGGACCACAATGGGTTGCACTCTTGGCTATGGAGTGGTCCAAGAGACGGTGGAGGTACCGGCGTCCGTGGCCATCCGGCCTCTGAGGCACATTTTCGATATTCTTCTGAAGGGCCCTTGCGTCTCGACATTGTAAAATAGGGGCCCTGTTTTCTCCAATACTATCCCTGGGAGCCAGAGGGCGCCTTCTCCTAAATCCCAGGCATAACTGCGTACCCTGTTTTAAAACTTCTCCCAGGCATCGTGTTGTCATGATATGTCTTTTGAATACCTTGTTGTAGTTCGACCTTTGGCGCTGTTCCATCAGCAGCTCTGTCGTAGCTACCCGCTGTCATCACATGTGGTATGGCCCGGCAATGAAAAAGGAACCTTGCCAGTCGTGTGTCAAGGGAGCCCTTGGTCTGCTTCAGCATACCTTACATAAATGTTTACACCACCCACTCTGTCAAGCCATTTGAGGATGGGTGGTACGGGGTGGTTCGGATGTGTTTATCCCATTTGTGTGCACACAAATGTGGAGAACTGCTCACTCATGAACAGGCTCCTGTTAGCACGGTAGCATAGTGGCTTCACAGCACCAGGGTCTCAGGTTCGATTCCCAGCTTGGGTCACTGTCTGTGCGGAGTCTGCACGTTCTCCCCGTGTCTGTGTGGGTTTCCTCTGGGCGCTCTGGTTTCCTCCCACAAGTCCCGAAAGACGTGCTGTTAGGTCATTTGGACATTCTGAATTCTCCCTCAGTGTATCCAAACAGGTGCTGGAATGTGAGGACTAGGGGCTTTTCACAGTAACTTCATTGCAGTGTTAATGTAAGCCTACTTGTGACAATAAAGATCATTATTATTACTGTATTATCTGCAACCAGCACTTCTGGTATTCTGTGGGTACTAAACAAGCACCTTAATTTTCAATAGTGGCTCTTGAGGTAGTGGAGGTCATCCTGTGTACATCTCGCCATTTAGAATGGGTGTCCACAAGGATGTAAACATGGACCCCATGAAAGATCCTGCAAAGTCAACATGCACCTCACCCAGGGTCACCCTGGCCATTCCCGGGGTAAAGAGAGGCCGAAGGAGGGAGTTTCTGGTGCTCTTGACACGCCGGCACCTTTTCACTATTCGCTTGATGTCGCCATCAATCCCTGGCCACCAGACATAACTCCTTGCCAACATCTTCACCTTTGAAGCCAAAAGGTGCCCACTATGCAGATCCTGCAGGATCAACTCTTGGCCTGACTGTTGGATGACCTTATGGGCTTCCCACAGGAGGATGTGTCCTTTACATTCAGCTCCTGCTGTTTCATAATGTAGGGCTGCAGGGCTGCCAGGGAGTCACCCCCCCCCCCCACCCCAGGGTGGGTTATGTGCAAGGCCCTGGTTCAAGCTGACCTCATCGTCCTTCCAAGGTGGCATGTTCTTCGCCGATTCTGGCGGCCTTGTTTGCCACGTGCTCTACAACCACAGTTTTGCAATGCTGGCGGTACTCGACCTTGTCCTCTGGGGAGGTGTCACGTTGGTCTATGGTGGCCCGGGACCATTGAGTCAGGGTGCAGCATTGCACAGCTGATTGTTGTTTTGGCAGTATCTGGTCATTTGAACTGCTCTGAGAGGATGCTGGATTCCAGTATGGGGGTCGAGGAGCACTATGGACACTGTAGTCCATGGAATCTTGGAGCTCCTTAAACCCCTTCTCCATGTTCTCATGGGACAGCGTTTGCTCAATGATCTCTTCAAATCAAGCTCAGGTTCCACCAACTGCTTCCTCTTTGTGGTCATATTATTAATTCCTCACACCAGCCGGTCCCTTAACATCTCTGAAAGAGATGGACCAAACACACAGTGCTCAGTCAGCCTTCAGAGTCAAGTTAAAATATCCATAACTGACTCTCCTGGAGTCCACACAGCAGTATTGATCAGTACCGTTGCAAAATCACGGACGGTTTGGGGTCATAATGGTTAGTTAAGAAAACTACCAAATCGTCAAAAGATTTTGAATCCAGAGCAACCGGGTATGTGAGGCTTTTAATTATGTCGAAGGCTGGGGCCCCACAGGCAGTCAGGAGGATTACCTTATGTCGGTCCTCTTCACAGATGCAGATTGCCTCGAAAATGTACCTCATTCGCTCAGCATTCTGTCAGGATCCTCCTGTTCAAACCTTGTTTTCCCTGTGTATTCTCTTTATTTCCTGTTTTGGTTTATACTTTCTACACCTGGACAATTGAGATGGACTGCACCTTTAACTTTAGCTTTTGGTTTGGCCTCCTGAAACATCCAAGTAAAATGTGCTGTTTGGTCTTGCCTGATGGACTTGCTTGGCAGCCAATCAGCTACTTTAAATTCCTGGGTCACAGCTAATAGACTGTGCTGATCGGTGCTGGTGTTCGGGAATGTTCTGCCAAACTCAGACAGGCTCCATTTAGGAGGTTGGAGCTCACTTTTTGATCAAGAGGTTTGGAGAGCCACAGTTCTGATCTCCCCCTCTTACCTGATGACCTCTCTAAAGTCCTGAAGAAAATATCATAGAATTTACAATGCAGAAGGAGGCCATTCGGCCCATCGAGTCTGCACTGGCTCTTGGAAAGAGCACCCTACCCCCTACCCAAGGTTAACAACTCCACCCTATCCCCATAACTCAGTAACCCCACCCAACACTAAGGGCAATTTTAGACACTAAGGGCAATTTATCATGGCCAATCCACCTAACCCGCACATCTTTGGACTGTGGGAGGAAACCAGAGCACCCGGAGGAAACCCACGCACACACGGGGAGGATGTGCAGACTCCGCACAGACAGTGACCCAAGCCGGAATCGAACCTGGGACCTTGGAGCTGTGAAGCGATTGTGCTATCCACAATGCTACCGTGCTGCCCTTTCTCTCCACAGCCAGTTGCACCTGCAGGAAGATCCAAATCAGCAGCGGCGGCAAGCAGGCTGGATTGTTTGAAAACCTCCTTTTAAAATTTCATGTGGAGAACTCTAGTCTTACCCTAGTGAGGCTGATAATTGGGAGTTCTGATTGAATGCACATGCCAGAAGTTCCAATTTAACTGGTGGTTTACAGCGCCGCATCCTGCGAAGATAGCCGACTACAAATGATATCTACATCAGCAATAAAGACTTATCTCTCTTTCTTCCATATTTTAATCCCTATCATTTTATCAATTTCCCTTCCTCTACGTGCGTGTTTGGGTAGGGTGGGACAATCAAGGGGAAAGTAATGATTAGATGCCCGTTATTTGAATTTAATTACATGTTTTAACTTTTCTTGTTACAAATAAACAGTTGTTGTGTTTCACTTACAAATCTGGTGCCTGTAAGTCATTGGAACAGTCGAGGGCCAAAGATCTGAAAAACCTCATACGAATCATTGGTTAATTCACTTATGTTGGTACTCTGGGGTCTGTGGGGCTGGAATTGACTGTACACACGCCCAGGGTGTTGTAACAGTGCTGGGACGTCCAGAATCGGAATGAGTTTCTAATAATAATAATCACTTATTGTCACAAGTAGGCTTCAATGAAGTTACTGTGAAAAGCCCCTAGTCACCACATTCCGGCGCCTATTCGGGGAGGCCGGTTGGGGAATTGAACCCACACTGCTGGCCTTGTTCTGCATTGCAAGCCAGCTGTTTAGCTCACTGTTCTAAACCAGCCCCTATTATATCATTGCCAGTATAAAGACCCAGGAAGCCGAATGGGAGGGGGAATGCTGGTTCACAGTCATCAGAAATTCCCCTACAGCAGCAGCAGTAAATACACAGAGTTAGTCCCATTGGGACAACTAACGTGCAATTCCGTCCAGGCTGGCCTGTATACTAGAATATTACGAGCCCCAGCTGGACGGGCTTCGGCCCACTAGCACGAAAATACATATTCCATGAGCCCCAAGGCGAGATAAATCTGGGTATCCCTGCTGGTGTTGCTCAGTTTGGCATCCCCTCCTTCAGTTCCTCATTCAGATCAGTTGCAAGGTGTCTGTGACCAACATTCCCTTTCTCCTGATGATTCCTAAAGAACATAACACTCACTCTCAAGTCCCAGAGATCTTCAAGGAGAAATGTTTGACAGAATATTGGTGAATTTTAAGAAGGTGCCCAAGAAAGAATTCCATTTTACCTCAAAATTCCTCTTCAAATACAGTGTAGTCATTCGATCTCCATCAACAAATTAACATTGAGAGTTGAACGCAGCTTTATGTAGGAGTCAAAATCCTCAGTGACAATCCTGTTCAGCCTCTTTACTGCATGCTAGAAGGTAGTTTAATTGTCAAACAGCCATTATATAAGTCTCTGGGCCTAGCTCATGCTTTCAATACTCTACCAAAATGTCATCTTGCATCAAACATGGACTAGACTGGAGTTGTCGCTGAATTTAGTGACGAAAATATCCAAGAAAAATTTCCTCTTAGGAAAAGGAGAACCACCTTACTTTCCAGGTATTCGTCTCATTTGAGCTGCTTAGTAGCTTGATCCCAGTCCTCTCAACTATTATCATTAAATACCTTGACAGCTCTCAATCTAATTCTCAACAAATATCTATCCAGTATAAAATGACCTTCATTCAATTAGCTGCTCAGAGAATTTGATTATATCCATTGCCCCACTGAAAATAAATGTTTTCTTGTCCTGCTCAAGGCTTGTGAATGCCATATTTGTGTTCTATCCTATTGTCATTTCCATAACACATGAAATAAATCATAAACTGTTTAAATCAAACATTACTGTCTGCTTATTTTAAAAATGGACTTTGCTGGACCAAAAAATGTCTGTGTGTATAGTTGTAATGACCATCCCCTTGGGTTTAAAAATATGAATAAACAATACGACTGATTTAACCTTGAAGAGAATTTGCTGTGAGTCACTTTAAAATTGACTTCACATAAAAAGGGTTTGCAAACACTTCTGCTTATGAGCAGAAAAATAAAGGAGGTTGGTTTGCCTCTCTCCGCTGCTCTGCAATACCAGATGGAATTTTCTGGTAAATTCCTGCCCAAATTCAACGAGCCTTTTGCTGGTCTGTCAAAATGTTCCATCCCACCTGTGGCGATTCACATGGTGGGCGGGACTGGAAAATCTCACTCACTGGTTGGGATTTTCCACTCTCGCCTGCCCAGAGACCAGAAATTCCCACCTGAGGTCAACAGAATTTCAAATAATCTTCCAAACATTCCGCCCCCATGATGATTCAATTTTCATGGGTTTCCTCCAGGTGCTCTGGTGCTCTGAAAGACGTGGTTATAGAACAATACAGTTCAGAAGGAGGCCATTTGGCCCATCGAGCCTGCACTGACCCATTTAAGCCCTCACGTCCACCCTATCCCCGTAAACCAATAATCCCTCCTAACCTTTTTTGGACACTAAGGGCAATTTAGCACGGCCAATCCACCTAACCTGCTCATCTTTGGACTGTGGGAGGAAACTGGAGCACCCGGAGGACTCCGCACAGACAGTGACCCAGCGGGGAATCGAACCTGGGATCCTGGCACTGTGAAGCCACAGAACTAGCCACTTGTGCTACCGTGCTGCCCTACCGTGCTTGTTAGGTGAATTGGACATTCTGAATTCTCTCTGTGTATCCGAACAGGTGCCGGAATGTGGCGACTCGGGGATTTTCACAGTAACTTCATTGCAATGTTAATGTAAGCCTATTTGTGACAATAAAGATTATTTATTACTTTATTTTTGGAGGTATGGTGCAGGTTAGTGCATACAGTACTATAGACCTGCCCTCACATAGATCTGTCCAGCACCAATATAATGGTCTTTGATTTTCAACCAATACCTTCCCGATTCACTTCAGCACCTGATTATGTCCAATAACTATCTTGCACTAACCAGGTGCTTTCACACCATAATCATCATTCACTCCCAAATCTCCAAGGAAATGAGTAAGCAAATTATATCACTGCCTGAGGTGAGGAAGTTGCAGAGAAGTTTATTTTGGCAATGGATTAAAAGAAGTTGCAGTTCTTCTGCTGGGGAATAAAAACACTGTATTTATTTTCCAACAGTCCGTTGCATATTATTTTAGTTAAAAAATACTTTTCAAAAAGTATGCTACTTGGCTTATACTAGTCCTTAGCCTATTTGCTGGAGATAGCATTTAAATAATTTCCAGATGGATATCAGGAAATAAACTTTGACGTATAGTAAAGCGCAATTTTATAAATGAGCACCATCTTTAAGTTGATTATATCAAATCAGCCAGAATCTCAATGAAAGGGGGAACAGACTCGATGGGCCGAGTTCTTACATCTTATGGTCCAGGAAACTGGTCAGTACTGACAAGTTGCATAGTTTTAGCTAAACATTCACCACAGAATGAAGCTGGCAAATTGATATTCATGTAATTTGGCTGCGATAAGTGATGGATTGTAAAACCATAACAGATTTGTAGCAATAAAACAACAATAACTTTAATTTATATTGCACCTTTAGCATAGTAAAATGTCCTGACATGCTTTATAGGGGCATAACCAGACAAAAATTTGATACCAAACTACATGGCGGCAGGGTAGCCCAGTGGTTAGCACTGTTGCTTCACAGCGCCAGGGTCCCAGGTTCGATTCCTGGCTTGGGTCACTGTCTGTGCAGAGTCTGCATGTTCTCCCCGTGTCTGCGTGGGTTTCCTTCGGATGCTCCGGTTTCCTCCCACAAGTCCCAAAGACGTGCTTGTTAGGTGAATTGGACATGCTGAATTCTCCCTCAGTGTACCCGAACAGGTGCTGGAGTGTGGCGACTCGGGGATTTTCACAGTAACTTCATTGCGGTGTTAATGTAAGCCTATTTGTGACAATAATAAATATTATTGTTATTATTATAACCAGACCTTAACCAGGTGGCCAAAAGCGTGAGCAAAAGTTGGTTTTAAGTGTGGTATTAAAGAAGGGGAGAGAGGTAGAGAGGCAGTCAAGGTTAGAAAAGGAATTCCTGAGTGTAGGGTTTCAGCAGCTGAGGCACAGTCACCAATATGGGAGCAATGAAAATCAAGTATGCGAAAGGCCACAACTAAAGGAGTGCAGTGATCTTGGAGGGTTGGAAGGCTGGAGGAGATTACTGAGACAGGAAGGGGTGAGACAATGGAAGAATCTGGACTTTTCATTAGTATATTTGTCATTTCAGATTCTGGCTACTTTGTAAGCTAATAGCATAATTGTCACTTCTCATTTGTTGTGGTGTATGTGCTTTTCTCTGTTGCAAAACATGATCTAATTGTCCATTTTGACCAAGAACATTCATTGTTATGGCTTTCTAAAATTAACAGAAACAACTCAGAAATGTTTTCTATGGAATAGATAATTACAGTGCTTTTGCTGGTGCTCAAATGCCATTGCTTTTATTCCAAATGAGCAATGCATACTCATTAGTTGGAATCCATCAGCACAATCTGGGCAGCTCAAAGTGTATACGGTCCCATCACTCAAGAAGCTGAGATAAGTGGCAGAAAGCACCACTTCTGTTTGAATGTCACCATCAAAGGAATTTTTAGCAGTAATATATAGAAAAACTGGAAATTTGTTACTGGATTGATAAATACAGGGGATTAAAATGAAACAAAGAACCAAGTGAACTGTTTTAAATAGCTACTATAGTTAATACAATTGCCGCTTTTGTAATTGAATCCTACGTTACTACCAAGTGGTTAGTGTCATTTGTCTCTCTATAAAGGTGGCTGCCTGTGATAAGCGTGATGAGAATTGTACTCCAAAAGGATTCTCTGCACAGACCTGGGAGATCTCCAAAACATGATTATACGCAAGATAACTTAGAGGTCAGGTATGTTTATGATTTAAAAAAGGCTAAAATATACACAATTCTTACACAATTTAAACTACTTGATGGTTTGTGTAAATTGTAAGACTAGAAGTAGGAGGTCCCCCATTTTAAATTAAAGGTTCAGACTGACATTAAAAGAACTCGTGATGAAAGTGTCCTGTTTAAATGTTACCTTATTTAGAAATAACTGGTTCACTGATTGTATCTGCTATTTCTTCCCTGAACTTTTTATCGAGAGTATAGAAACTTTTTGACTGAGATTGTAACGCATTCAGAAGAATTAAAATCAGGCCTCTAGGTTCAGCCATGGCTCTCTTGTTAGCGCTCTCGCCTCTGCATTAGAAGGTTGTGAATTCAAGTCCCAATCAAGGCTGACACTTCATTGCAGTACTGAGGGAAAGCTGCACTGCTGGAAGTGCTGTTTTCTGGAGGAAACATTAAATCAAGCTCAATCCATCTCAGGTGGCATGGTATCACACTGTTTAGCAATGTTGCTTCACAATGCCAGAGACCCGGGTTCAATTTGCTGCTTGGGTCACTGTCTGTGCGGAGCCTGCACATTCTCCTCGTGTCTGTGTGGGCTTTTATAACAATCTATGATGGTTTCATGACCATCACTATACTTTTAATTCCAGATTTTCAAAAAAATTCTAATTTTTGTCCCCTCCGGCTGCTCCAGTTTTCTCCCACAATTTCCGAAAGATGTGCTTGTTAGGTGAATTGGACATTCTGAATTCGCCCTCCATGTACTCTAACAGGTGCTGTAGTGTGGCGACTAGGAGATTTTCACAGTAACTTCACTGCAGTGTTAATGTAAGCCTGCTTGTGACTCTAATAAAGATTATTATTATTAAAAGCTCCTATTACCCTGTTACGAAGAAGAGCAAGGGAGATATCCCTGTTTTCTTGGCTGATATTTATCCCTTGATCAAGATTATAAAAGAGATTATTTGGCCATGATGACATTACTGTTTGTGAGAGCTTGCAGTTTGCATATAGACTGACATGTTTTCTACATTCCAACAATTATTATACTTCAAAAGTATTTCATTGTAAAGCACTTTGTAACATTCTGAGGTTGTGAAAGATGCTCTTTATATATATTTAGATATATATATATGTCAGTCTTTTTTAGAAAAAGAGACATTAACCGTTAAAAGAACTAAGATTAAAATTCATACGATATCGGGCCATTTGGCCCATCGATCGTGGCTGATCTAATCCTGGCCTTAACTCCACCGTCCTGCCCATTCTCCATAACCTTTCAACCCATTACCAATGCTGGCGATATCCACGTACAATGGAAAGAATCTTTTAAAAATCTGGTTGTCTAGAATCCAACCAGACCCAGTGCTACTGAAGGATCATGCATTTGAACTATTGCCATTAAAGCAAGGACTTACATTGTACAATTAATCTGCACTCAAGCCAAAATTCCTTAAACTGCATGTTCATGTCAGCTAGCATGAATTACGCAAGTTATTTGAATCAATAAGTCAGGTAAGGCACATTTATAGAAAGACGTTATTTCCAGACACATTTTTGAATGTCATTCTTCCACAAGTTATGACGATGATGGGCACATTAGCACAAGGTTGCCTCCAGCATGTCAGTTACACTAATAGGCTTCAACATTAGATGAAACCTCCATGACAGCATGCTATAAATAGATGCATCCAACACCTCAATGCTAATTGTTCTGCCAATAAAAGATACAGGAAACATACAGCAGTGCAGCATGGAATGTAAATTGATATAAAAATTAATTTGCTTATGTAATCATTTGGGAAAGTGATACCAGAATGAATAGAAACAACAAAACCAGAAAATCCTAAAGGAGGTTCTTGAAAAAAAATAACTACACGCTGGGGCAGACTCATTCAAAATGTTTCAGATGCTTGTGAAACTTAAAAGGTCTGATTGCTTGAGTTCAGAACAAAAGGAGAAGAATTTTCACGCAAACAAGTTGGAGAAACACTGGGAAATTGCAAAACTAAAATAAATATTCCCAATAACGAGAGAAATAACATAAAAACATACCAAAGTCCAAACTAATCATCAAAATCTAGTGAAATATTCTGTACTTCCATTTCAAAAGAGATCTAAAGGAAAGAGTCTTGACTTAAGACTGTCAAGCTCAATAATTCTGATAATGTCCAGTAACCCTAAGTAGCACAATTGTCATATTTGGACATCATCTTTCTACGACCTGTGATCAAGTTTACAGAATCTGGTTCCACAATAGCCCTGCTTCAAATTCTTCAAAGTGATTGGGAACGATAAACTGGATAAAAATGAAATGAAATGAAAATCGCTTATTGTCACAAGTAGGCTTCCAATGAAGTTACTGTGAAAAGCCCCTAGTCGCCACATTCCAGCGCCTGTTCGGGGAGGCTGGTACTGGAATTGACCTGTGCTGCTGGTCTGCCTTGGTCTGCTTTATAAGCCAGCAATTTAGCCCTGTGCTAAACCAGCCCCTATAAATAAAACTAGACATTGTTAGAAGGAAGACATCCAAGACACCACAGTGTAGGAAGCAAGTAATATACAGCGGCAAACATTTGAATTAGGAGCGGGAGTAGGCCACTCGACCCCTCAAGCCTGAACCAATATTCAATAAGATCATTGCTGATCTGATTGTGGCCTCAACTCCACTTTCCAGCCCAATCCCGATACTCTTTGACTTCCTTGTCAATCAAGAATCAACCTAACTCAGTCTTAAAAATATCCAATGACGCAGCCTCCACTGCTCTACCTAGGGAGAATTCCACAAACTAATGATCCACAGAGAAAAAAATCTCCTCATCACAGTCTTAAACAGGAGATAATTATTTTTAAATGGTGTTGCCTAGATCTAGGGCGCAATTTAACCACTGCGTTGTGCCCGGAGCGAATCTGGACGTGCCAGTTAAATAGCGGGAAAAGCCAAAATTAAGGTTTGCGCCAAGCTCCCAATGGCAAGTTCCGGATCTCGACCAAATATGACTAAGCATTTCATTAACACCAATTTGCATTAATTTCCATCTCATTCGCGAGATTGAAGTAAAATGTAATAGCATCCTGGGAATTAACTGGGGCCCTCGCGAGAAATCATGCCGACATCGTTTAGTACTACTTTTTTAAAACGTGAAGTTGATGCAATGGCTCCTGAGGGGAACTGTGGAGGTGAGTAGCCATTTCCATTTTCAGGTATGCAGCTCAAGGACCTTGCAGCTGCTGCCCCAGCGCTTGAAGGTGAGTGGATGGGCCCTCAGTGGGGTTGGGCTTGGTTGGGGGGGGGGGGGCTGAAATGTTTAAGGGCAGCACGGTAGCATAGTGGTTAGCGCAATTGCTTCACAGCTCCAGGGTCCCAGTTTTGATTCCCGGCTTGGGTCACTGTCTGTGGAGTCTGCACTTTCTCCCCGTGTGTGCGTGGGTTTCCTCCAGGTGCTCCGGTTTCGTCCCATAGTCCAAAGATGTACAGGTTAGGTGGATTGGCCATGCTAAATTTCCCTTAATGTCCAAAATTGCGCTTAGTGTTGGGTGGGGTTACTGGGTTATGGGGATAGGGTGGAGGGCTTGGGTAGGGTGCTCTTTCCAAGGGACAGTGTGGACTTGATGGGCCGAGCGGCCTCCTTCTGCACTGTAAATTCTATGAAAGGTCGGGGTCGCCCTTGGCCGGGGATGAGGGAGGGGAGGGCGAGGGGCTTTTAATCCATGAAGCCTTCAAGCCATCTTTAAACTTTGTGGATACCCATAACAGGGGCAACTATAGTTGCTGCCTGTCATAAACAAACCAGGACAGAGCCCTGTTCTTGGTTATATGCTTGGTTATAACTCCCTTTGACTGTGAGCAGCCTCAAGCTTCACATCTGAAGGCTGTTGCTAATAAGGAATTGGCCTTGTTAGTTGTGAGAGCACTTCACAGCTGCAGATTGTGTGTGCTGCTTGCTCCTGCAGGTGGCTACAAATGCTTAGAGGCTGCTGTTGCTGTTTAATTTCTTTTCTTTAGCTGGAAAGAAGGACATTTCTTTCTAAGGTGCCTGGATCCTGGAACATCAGGCTCAGGGGATGTACGAGTCCAGAAGATAATCGGGTTTGAAGCAAGAAGGCTCTGTGAGAACTGGTGGACGACATTGATCCAAGTGGGCCAGCTGATGAAGCCATTTCACAGATTGCCGATGCTTTTGTTTCTGATGTGGTTACTGCTACATGTAACTGGCACATCACCGCGGGTTAAACATACTGGAAGTGAACTGCACCATGAGCGGGCAGCACGGTAGCACAGTGGTTAGCACAGTTGTTTCACAGCTCCAGGGTCCCAGGTTCGATTCCCGGCTTGGGTCACTGTCTGTGCGGAGTCTGCACATCCTCCCCGTGTCTGTGTGGGTTTCCTCCGGGTGCTCTGGTTTCCTCCCACAGTCCAAAGATGTGCAGGTTAGATGGATTGGCCATGCTAAATTGCCCTTAGTGTCCAAAAAGGTGAGGTGGTGTTACTGGGTTATGAGGATAGGGTGTCAGTGTGGGCTTGGGTGGGGTGCTCCTTCCAAGGGCCGGTGCAGACTTCATGGGCTGAATGGCCTCCTTCTGCGCTGTGGATTCTCTGATTCTCTCAGCATCGGTGGAATATCTGGATGCCAGGATTTGGTTCCGGTAAGACTGGGCCGTGAGGCAGGGCCTGCACATTTGCTATTCCTGGACAGAGAATGGCACTGATATGTAGAATAAGTAACACCTTGATGAACAGATCATTTCTACGACAAAGTTGCGGACATGATAACACATACCGTGTGTTTGGGTTTTTTTGTGAAAATGAGCTGATGTAGTTTTGTATTGGTACAAATTTCCTTGTTGTTTAATGGTTACAGTGATATGTGGAATGTTACATTGATTTTCAAATCTTTGTTACTGTTGATCACTTAGTGAACAAAATATTCCCAAGTAGTGCTGCAGGTTGAGTTTGCTGCTCGCTCCTGTTAGCAGCTGCCACCTCTTTTGCTTTTGTGGCCTGGCGTAAGGAAAACGAGGATGGAAGATGATTTGCCAGCACTGGACAAGGAGAAGGGGTGCTTTTTTCTCCTGGCATGCTCTGTGTCGGTGTGGCTTTCCGGTGTGACTTTCCACTGTTGAGAGACTACTGCTGGGAGCTGCGGGAGGGGGAAAGAGGCAAATTGATCCCAATGCAGCTGCAACTGCTTGGAGGCTGTATATTTATTTGCTGCCGCCATTTGCTTTTGTGGCCTGGGATAGGGAAAGGGATGCAAGGTGACTTGCTGCCAGTGCTGGAGAAGGGGAAGGGGAGCTCGTTCTCCCTTCCGGTGTGCTCTGAGTTGGTGTGATTTTTCCCTTGCTGAGGAGCCTACTATTAAAAGCTTCAGGAGAGAGAGAGGTGGATTGATTTAAAATGCTTTTGCAGATTGCTGGAAACTTTATTGTATTGTTGACTATTTCATGTTTAATGCCTGGAGGCCGTGTGTTTGTTTGCTGCCACCTCTTTTGCTTTTGTGGTCGAGCGAGGAAAGGGAGGATGTATGATGACCCGCCGTCAATGCCAGAGAAGGGAAAGGGATGCTCTTCCCCTCTTCTGGTGTGCTCTGCATCGGTGTGACTTTGCGGTCTGACTTTCCACTGTTGAGAGTCTACTGCTGGGAGCTGTGGGAGGCGGTAAGAGAGGCGGATTGCTCTGTATCAGCAACTTGATGAAGGTGTTGAAGAAATGCTTTTGCAGATTGCTGGTGACTTTATTGTCCTGTTGACTGTTTATTTGGTTTTCTTTGTATAAATGAACTATTGTAGTTTTGGGTTCATACCAATATTTTGCAGCAAAAAGGTACATGAATATCGGGTACAGCGTCTTTCCCTTCTTGGTTATTAGTTAGCGTGACATATGGGACTTCCAGTGGCTGTGATGGAGCAGGAAGCCACACATTTGGGAGCTCCCGTTTTAAAGAGACTTTTCGGCTCTTTTGAGAGCCCAAAACGGAAATTGTTTGACGTCTCCCGGTGGGGGAAGGTGTGCTGAACGACTTTCCCCGCAGTCCATGCCTCGAACTTGGAGTGGAAAGGGGGAAAAAACGGCAGCAGCTCCTCAGAAAAAACGGGGGAAGGGATCCAAGATGGCCACCGACAGAGCTCCAGAGAAATGGAGGCTCTGGGCCCAGGAGCAACAAACTGATCTCCTGCGCTGCTTTAAAGAATTCAAGGATGAGGTAGTGAGCTCTCTGCAGGAAACGAACAGAAGACTGTCAGAGATTCAGTCCACCCAGGGTGCTGCCATCAAGGAGTTGCAGACGCAGGCCACTGAACGAGAGGAGGAGGCCGTGGTCCTCGTGAGTAATGTGGAGGGGCACGAGGCACTCCACAAGAAGTGGCAGGAACGCTTCGAGGAGCTTGATCACTGCATGAGGTGGAAAAACCTGCGGATCTTGGGCCTTGCGGAGGGGCTGGAGGGATCGGACCTGACAGCCTACGTGGCTGTAATGCTGAATTAGCGTGACATATGAACTGTTAAGTAGTTTGTTTTCATATTTTTGTAAAAAGGTATTGTTGACCATTTAATAAACAAAATATCCTCAAGTGGCTTCGCGTAAGTACATATGCCATGGCTCAGAGGACGATTAGTTCATCACATTTCAACCAAACTTTGAAGCCTGAACACTGCCTGAACTCATGCTTCAGCACATTGAGGCAGCAGCCAACAATCAAACACTCAAGAGTTGGGCTTCAGCACTAGGGACAGCCTCGCAACAAATGTGGATCAGGGGAGAGCACCTGAACACGGTCTCCCTGATCTTCCCAGCATGCGTCTGGGGTCTTGCTGTGGCTAGAGGTGAGTGTGCAGAGTGAGGCTCTCCAGCACAACTGGCTCACTGGATGGCACTCTGAGAGAATGTGGACACGTCACGGTGGGGGAGGCTTGGGGAATTTGAGGGTCCTAGGATTGAAGCCCTGACTGATTGTCAGTCTATCTCCTTCTCCAATTCCTTACAGATACCAAAATGGATGGTGGCGTCAGATCCGCAGAGGATGCCCTCGCGTTGCTGGTGGCTGCCCAGGCGGCTGGATGCGAGAGAAGAAACAGCGTTGACACAGGCTGGAGGCAGCCACTCATATGAAGGGGACTGCCGCACACCCTGCAGACCCAGCTGCCCATTGGACCAAGGATGAACCGAGAGGGTGGACACCAGCAACAGCCCAAGATGTACATGTGCCGTTGGTCTTTCGAGGAGGTGATGGACAGAACGTGCCGCAGGAGACTCCATCTCAATAATGAGACAGTGTGGCACCTCTATCATGTCCTCGCAGATTTGGCATCCCATCGAAGAGGAGGACATCCGCTCCCGGTGGCCATGAATGTCACCGCAGCCCTGAACTTTTATGCAATTGGTTCATTCCAGGGCTCGAATGGGATCTGTGCCGACGTTCACAAGCTACTGCTCACAGCTGCCCGAGCAGTTGACTATATTAACTTTGAGCCGAACTAAGCCCACCAGGAGGCCCAGGTGGCAGAATTCTCCGCCATCGCCGGGAGGCCCAAGGGGTAATTGATGGCATGCATGTCGCCTTGCGTGCTCCCGGGCATCAAGGAGTGCTTTTCATTCACAGAAAGGCCACTCCCTGAATGTTCAACTCATGTACAACCACCACCTCCAGATCATGCATGTGCGTGCACGTTTCCCAGGGAGCGTGCATGGCAGTTACATCCTGGGACACTCAGAGGTCCCCAGTGTCAACAAAGACCATCCGAGGATGAAAGGTTGGCTCTTGCGGGATAAGGGGTACCTGCTGAGGTCCTGGCTGCTGTCACCAGTGAAGTGGACGGAGACTGGGGCAGAGACCTGATATAACGAGGTCCATGTTGCCACCAGTGCTGTCATTCAACGGTGTATCAGAC
The DNA here is from genome assembly GCF_902713615.1 of Scyliorhinus canicula. Lineage (NCBI taxonomy): Eukaryota > Metazoa > Chordata > Chondrichthyes > Carcharhiniformes > Scyliorhinidae > Scyliorhinus > Scyliorhinus canicula. The sequence goes on along the minus strand of NC_052160.1, from coordinate 6,188,745 downwards.
TGCTCAAAATGCAGTTCTGTTGCCTTGACTGCTCTGGTATGCACTGCAGTATACCCCCAGAGGATCTGCTTTATGGTGGTCTATTGTACCCTCCCCTTTTGGTTATATTCTCTGGAGTTTAGAAGGATGAGAGGGGATCTGATAGAGATATATAAAATACTAAAAGGGATTGATCAAATAAACATAGACAAAATATTCCCCTTGTGGGGTAGTATAGAATAAGAGGTCATGGATATAGGTTGAGAGATGGTAGATTTAGAATTGAGATGAGGAGGAACTACTTCTCACAGAGGGTGGTGAATTTGTGGAACTTGCTGCCCCATAGTGCGGTGGAATTGGTGTCATTAATAGTTTCAAGAAAGAGATAGATATATTTCTGATTTTAAAAATGAGTTAAAGGATATGGGGAACAGGTGGGGTGGTGGGTTTGAGACGAGGAAGAATTTCTTCACGCAGAGGGTGCTGGATCTGTAGAACTCTTTGCTGCAGAAAGCTATGGAGGCCAAATCGCTGAGTGTCTTTAAGACAGAGATAGATAGGTTCTTGATTAATAAGGGGACCAGGGGACCAAGGTAGAATAAATATATCAGCCATGATTGGGTGGTGGCGCAGATTCGATGAACAAAATGGCCTAATTCTGCTCCTGTGTCTTATGGCCTTTATTGCGAGCATACCATATGCAGCTGGATTCTCCGTCAACTGGATCCTCCGCTTTGCCAGCAACGCATTCACGTCTGCAGATTTCCCGACGGCGTGGGGGCCCACAATGGGAAGCCCCATTGGCTGGCTGCCTGGACGGCGGATCCTGCTACCAGCCAAGGCGTGCCGCACTATTCAAATAATCAGCCATGAACTGATTGAATGGCGGAGCAGGGTCAAAAGGCTGAATCTGCCGCACAGTAGCACAGTGGTTAGCATTGTTGCTTCACAGCTCCAGAGTCCCAGGTTCGATTCCTGGCTTGGGTCACTGTCTGTGTGGAGTCTACACGTTCTCCCCGTGTCTGCGTGGGTTTCCATTTTCCTCTCACAGATGTGCAGGTTAGGTGGATTGGCCATGCTAAATTGTCCTTCGTGTCCAAGAAAAGGGTAGGTGGGGTTACTGGGTTACAGGGAAAGGGTGGAGGCGTGGGCTTAAGTAGGGTGCTCTTTCCAAGGGCCGTGCAGACTCAATAGGCCGAATGGTCTCCTTCTGCACTGTAAATTCTATGATTCTATGATTATTGATCTTACGTGGACAATTGCTACGTCTACATGTGTCGCTAGGATGCACATCAGAGGTAGAGGCTGCTGGCTGCTTTTCGCACTGTGAACTTTGATGCCCTTGGCTGTTATCCTCTGGAGGGCCTGGAGGCGGAGGGCCTGGCCGACTTAACAGTGTCACTCATATTGCTGTCCCACCCTGTTCTGCCTGCTGCTCTTTTTTTTAAAAGACATTTTATTAAGGCATTTATAACTTTATAACAATAAATGGTAGAAATACAAACGTAAACATAGTGCAAAAAACATCTCTCCCTCTCTCACTAATCCCGCCTACCCTAAACACAAAGTAGCCTAACTCCCCCCCCGACCCCACTTTATTGCCTCTGCTGAAAGTTTAGCTTTCCCTGAAGAAGTCAACAAACGGCTGCCACCTCCGGACAAATCCCAATATTGACCCTCTCAGGGCGAACTTAATTTTCTCAAGTCTGAGATACCCAGCCAAACCTCTGATTTCAGGAGCTTCGAGTCCCTCCATGCTAACAATACCTGTCTCCGGGCTACCAAGGAGGCAAAGGCCAAAATGTCAGTCTCTCTCGCCCCCTGGACGCCTGGATCTTCCGACACTCAAAAGATCGCCACCCCTGGACTCGGCGCCACCCTTGTTTTAAGTACCATGGACAAGACATCCACAAATCCCTGCTAGTATCCCTCAGCATTGGTCATGCACAAAACATATGGAGATGGTTTGTTGGCCCTCCCGCACACCTCGCACAATTGTACTCTATCCTGAAAAACTTGCTGCCTGCTGCTCTTGCGATGCACCCGTGTCAGATGGGGAGATTCGGAAGAACTGGAGACCATGGTCCTCTCATTGGTGGCAGGCCCCGGGTTGGCCTCCAGTGCTACCTCCTCCAGTGCTACCTTCACCCTGACGGTGCCCGTGGGGCCCTGAGGTCTCCATCAGATGGAAGGGCAGCTAAAGTGAGCTCCAGAGGCCTCTGCGTCATCTGGCTCTGCTCCCATTGTCTGCACCATGGTGTTGACACCCTCAGTGATGCTCCTCATGACTGGGCCATGCTCTGCAGTGCCTCGGCCATGTCCACCTGTCTCTGGGACATGTCTCTCATTGACTGGAACATGATGAATAGGCCCTCAGCCATGGTCATCACAGACTGAACTATGCCTTAGACAACGCCATTGAAGACGGTGACCTCATGCTCCAGGTTTTCCACTGCGGTTACCCCCCTTAGCAGTGTTGGCCTCGGTATCATGCATTGTTGGCATCATCCCCTGCATCCTAGTCTTTGGGACTCCTCCAATCAGCCATGCACTCACTGGAATGTCATTGCCACCCCCTCCTGAATCTCACGGTCGTGTCCTAACATCTGCATCAGCTCTGGGATAACCTTGTCCAGTGGCTCGTCATCTAACTGGGACTGCTGACTCCCTTGGATGTTCCTGCCTCTGTCTGTTGTGCTTCAGGAACTGTGTGGTTCCCACCAGATTATGCCCCAGAAGCCTGTCCAATAATGTCGCCTTCCGAGGTGTATGTCTGTGCGCTGGTGGAAGGTGGGAGTGATAGCTGTTGCGCCTTGATCGTGGTCTCTTCGGTGCTCTCCTCCAAGGTGGTCTCTCGGGCAGCCGGAGGTTGGCGGACGACTACCGACGACCCGGTTCCATCAGTTGGAGATCTTGCAAGAGAATAGACATTTGGTCAGTGAGAGGGAAGAATGATTTTGTCTGGCATGAACAACTCACCTGAGACGGGTCACCTGGGTGAAGGGGCAATGGATTCTCACCTCTGCGTGCTCTCTCCTCGGTCAACCCTGCTATCTCCAGGGCCCGTTCCTCTTAGGGGTGAAGATGCAGATCTCAAGGGCGGAATTCTCCGACCCCCCGGGGGTTTGGAGAATCGCCCGGGCCTGGCATCAATCCCGCCCCCGCCGTGGCTCAAATTCTCCGCCACCCGGGAATCGGCGAGGGTGGGAATCGCGCCGCGCCGGTCGGCGAGCACCCCACGGTGATTCTCCGGCTCGCGATGGGCCTAAGTCCCGCCGCTGACAGGCCTTTACCGCCGGCGGGAATCAAAGCACGTCTGGTGCCGGCGAGATTGGCGGCAGGGGTGGGCGCCGGGGTCCTGGGGGGGGGGGCGCGGGGTGATCTGGCCCTGGGGAGTGCCCCCACGGTGGCCTGGCCCGCGATTGGGGCCCACCAATCGGCGGGCGGGCCTGCGCCATGGGGGCACTCTTTTTCTTCCGCCCCGCCATGGCCTTCACCATGGCTGGAGCGGAAGAGACCCCATCCCCTGCGCATGCGCCGGTATGACGTCAGCAGCCGCTGACGCACTGGCGCTTGCGCGGACTTCCGCCGGCCGGCGAAGGTCTTTCGACCCGGGCTGGCGGGGCGCCAAAGGCCGTTTGCGCCAGCCGGCGGAGCGGGAGCCACTCCGGCGCGGGCCTAGCCCCTAAAGATGCGGAGAATTCTGCACCTTTGGGAAGGCCCGACGCCGGAGTGGTTGGCGCCACTCCGTCCCGCCGGGACCCCCCGCCCCACCAGGTAGGGGAGAATCCCGGCCCTAGTCTCTGCACCTTTGCCTTGGCTCTTTCCCACTTACTATGGGCTATCTTCTCCTCCCGGGACATAGAGAGGGCTTTGTGAGCCATGTGCTTGATGGAGCAGGGGGGTCTATAGCAGGTGGCATGTGTGGGCACCACAACTGGACTTGAAGGGCTGTGCTGGTCAGTGCGAGGGGGTGCTGAAGAGTAAGCATGAAAGTCGGGTGTGGGGAGGATGCACGGTATCAGCCAATCATTTTGTTGAAGGGGATGGGTTGGGAATTTGAGAGGTGGCTGGTGGAACCGATGCCAGGAGAGAGGTGGTAACTTACCCTTACAGCTTGGTGGAGGTTGTTGGTCTTCCTACATGTATGGCACTGCACCAACAGCACCGACAGCTGCTACCACTGCCTCCCAGACGGCATTGGTGATCCTGCTGCAGTGTCGTCAGGGGAACAGGATGTCCCATTTCATATCCACAGCATCGAGAAGGCTTGTGAGGTCAGCCTCCCTAAAGCGTGGAGCAGGTATGCGCACTGCCATGCCTGTGTTTACTGGGAGTGAGTGGTGAAGGAGCACTTAAAAGCAGCTCCTCCTTGTTAGTGGCGAGACGCCGACCGATGGCCTGGCGAATTAGACGGCGAGACAGCCAGTAGTGGTGGGAAGCTTGTGAGGGCTCACTTGCAGCACTAAGTGTGGTTAAATACGGGCTGCGATATTGCCAACACGGCCATCGAGAAACACCTGCCAATCGAGCCAAAGATTACACTTAGAAAGTTTTCCGTTAATTTGCATCCCTAGTTCTACCCATAAGCACTCACCCTGTCATAACTCAAATAATTCACTCAAATATTCAACCAAAAGGAAGTTCTACAATCAGGAAAAAGCAATGGCAAAATAATTCAACAAAATACTACAATTAATAATGCATCGACTAACTGATTGTTGAAAAGTCAGCTGTCCACCTGCTATTTCTCACTCCTGAAAAGCCAATATTTATGACTTAATTTTTCACTACAAGTAAGGGCTACCTGGTGCAGCAACAAATTGCAAACTGGGTGGACAAAAAAACAACCTTCATATATTTTTCAAGATCTACTCCCCAAGAGCCATTGAAACATAACAGTGAAAATGTTGCACTAATGAGAACCTTTCTCCAAATGTGTCAGAGGCTACTGCAATTGAAAAGAAACAAAGTATTATGATGATAAGTTTGACTTATTTGTCTTCATATCACTGTTATTTATCAAGAATTCCAAGTTATAGTAAATAGTAATTCCCATAGACAGGTCGGTTTGTCATCAGTAATAGGAAAGATTCTGGAATCTGTGCTGAAAAAAGAGCATCTGGAGACAGAAAATACAATAAAATAGTCAGCATGGATTTCAAAAGCCTCAGTCATGCGTAATTAACCTGATAAAATTATTTGAATAGAAGCAGTAGAAAAGAGTAATTGGGTGTCATATTTTTAAAGGTTTTCAATAAGGTACCATGGGCGGGAGTTTCCCTCCCGCCGTACCCATTTTGTGGTGCGGCACGCCTCGACTGGTAGCAGGATCCGCCGTCCAGGCAGCCAGCCAATGGGGCTTCCCATTGTGGGCCCCCACGCCGTCGGGAAATCTGCAGACGTGAATGCGTTGCTGGCAAAGCGGAGGATCCAGTTGACGGAGAATCCAGCTGCATATGGTATGCTCGCAATAAAGACCATAAGACACAGGAGCAGAATTAGGCTGTTTGGTCCATCGAATCTGCGCCACCACCCAATCATGGCTGATATATTTATTCTACCTTCTCCTTATAACCCCGGGTCCCCTTATTAATCAAGAACCTATCTATCTCTGTCTTAAAAACACTCAGTGATTTGGCCTCCACAGCCTTCTGCAGCAAAGAGTTCTACAGATCCACCACCCTGCGTGAAGAAATTCTTCCTCATCTCAGCTGTAACGGATCGTCCCTTCAGTCTGATGCTGTGCCCTCAGTTTCTAGTATTTCCTAGTGGAAACATCCTCTCAGTGTCCACTCTATCTCAGCCTCTCAGCATCCTATAAGTTTCAATAAGATCATCCCTCATTCTTCTAAATTCCAACGAATACAGACCCAAAACTCTCACCTACTCCTCATATGATAAGCTCTTCATTCCAGGGATCATTCTTTTGAACCTCCTCTGTGTTATGTTCTGTATTGTGGCCACGGTAAAGATGCACTCAGAATATCTAGTTCTTTGACTAGTGTTGATAGTTTATTAACAAAATGAACACGTAGAAAGATAACTAACAAACTATAATACGAATGGTAACAAATAAGTGAATTCTCCTGGAGCTACTCCGAATATGACTGTGCTCTAGTACGACTTACTACCAACTGCCGATCTGTGGAGTTACATGGTGGATCACCATCCCCACCTGCTGGTCGGAGGTTGTATATCCAATTATATATATTGCTATGCATATGCATATCACTGCATCCCCTTTCCTTTGGAAATGGGAATGTTTAACAAATATAACAGCTTTACAAAACATGATATGCACAATAATTTCAAATATGACACACACACAAATCTAACTGTGCTTTACAAAACTTGACATGCATAACAATTTCAAATGTGTCCCTCGTACACAGTTCATCATGTTCAGTCTTTCAGGTTAATAACATCTTCTTGTTGGTCTCCTGAACCTTGACTGAATATGTGATCTTGTTTCATCTTTCAAAAGACCAGTTTTCTGGCTGGTCTTTGGGTCACCAACGCTTTCAGCCTTTTGAAACGTTGCTTCCTATTCCATGTCTGTTCTTGTAGATTGGCCTTATTGCCGAAGCTTGTGTCTTCATTGTTGTGGCTGCCCCCGGTTGACCAACTGTGTCCTCAACTCTTCTCTTACCCTTCCTTCTCTTTTTTTAAATAATCAGCTCTTTCCTTCTCCTTTTCTTCTTAGCTTTAGCAGCATCGTCCGTAAAGTTGATGCGGTCCACACTCACATCTGCCTGTGCACCTAGAGCATCTGTTCTTGCGGCACGTTTTTTGATGGACTGGCCTCAAATATTGGGGAATCCACTTCAGGAACCATTCCATGGGCATAGGATAATTCATCATACTTCTCCAGAGCCAATTTCTCCAAAGTGGGGATTATTTCTTCAGTTACCAGTTGGCTGTTCGCAGTTGATTTGCTCTCAGTTAATTTGTCTGCTATTGCAATCTCACTTTCAACCTCTGCACACTCCACCTTAGAGCTTTCACACTCACCGTTCTCCTGCATAGATTAGATGCTTTTTGTTATCACTTCTTCACTAATGTCAAATAAATTAAATAAGCTTTCATGGTCTTCCTCTTCTGGCTCATCATCCACTTCTTCACTTTCCTCATCGTAATCATCATCATCGTAATCACCATCTTCGTAATCATTATCATTGTAATCAGCATCATCATAATGATCATCGTCGTCTGCAATAGCTTCTCCTGTGAAGTATAACACTCCTCGTGGAATGATGTGTTCAGGCAAGAAGTTAATAATTTCAAAGTTAGCAGCAAGTCTTTCCACAGAACCTTCATCCAGTTCCCCATCCTCTGGAACTGCAGGAGGACTAAAAAAAATGAAGGAAGAGTCATTTGGTACCATTTTCGTAACTGTTCTATCAATGCCCCGACCCTTACGCTTCTGAGTTGTTTTATTTGTTTTCAATGTGATGTTTTTTCCTTTCTTCCAGTTGATCTGGCACCCTGTGCATCCCGTGGTATATGGTTCATCAAAAAAGAAAAAGTTGATTCACCAGGCTGCGACTCCACCTGGTATGTTTTTGTCGCTGCTTCATTTGTGAAGTACTCATTTGGCTCAAACTTAAACTCCAGAGTAAAATTCATTGGCTGTCAAGGATTTGAAAATGGCACCGTTAAATCTTGTAAATGCCTTAAGATAGGCTCATCATGCGCCTCTATCATGTCACTGAGCAAATCCACATTTTTGAAGACTGTCAACCTGAATTCTGAAATTCCTTTCGGCTCCCCCTTTTCTTCATCTCGTTGCCATTTGCATTCTTCCTCTGACGCAGTGCTGCCTGGAATGTACAGCCACTCAACAAGCTCAAGTGCCTCACATGCTTCCACTCCTATGATAAACTTGAGTTCTGTGTCCACAATGGAAAATGGTATGATGTGACTTCTGTTATGTATCCATGCTTTGAGCTCACATGCTCCTAATGTTGCAATCTCATTCCCATGATCGTCTTTCAATAGTCTTGTTTGATTGACGACTTTTGGTTTAACTCGCAGCCCGTTCAAATCTGACAAGGTTGGCCCTCACTCCCGTGTCGAGCTTGCATTTGATCAATGTGCCATTCAGCATCAATGGACCTGTCCACCTGTCTTCCATGGTATCAGCGTCACCATCACTATTTCCGCAACTGGTAAGTAAGACTTCTTCACTTTCCATATTCGGACTCATCGTGTCCTCAGTCAAAATCAGATCAGTGAAACACAGGTCTTCAACGCACATCTCATCAATCACATTGACTGATCTTGTTTGGTCCACTGTTGGACGTGAAAAACATTGCCTCGAAAAGTGATTTATTCTGCCACAATTGGCTCACACATTCCCAAATGCTAGATATTCCATCATGGCAAAGGTCGATTTCCGCATAGCTGCATAAAATGGCAGACCCGGTCGGTCACTTAAAATGGTCACCGCACTGGGACTATGTTTCTTATTCAACTGCATCACAGTGCTTATGGTGCTGGCGTATTCTTCCACATTGGCGGCAAAATGTTTCAGATTGAGCGCTCTAATCTGCTGTGTAGCTAGCTCTTGATTGCGTTTTCTAGTTGAAACTCATCTTTCCAGCCTTAATAGCCTCTCGCGTACCTTGTCATCTTGAACACTATCTGATCGCGGATCATTGATGACTTTAAAGAATTAAAATTGCACAACTATGCCTGCAACCGCAAGTTGGTTAGAAAACTATCGAACGATTTGCCAGCCTTCTGAGTAAATGCGTGAAAGATATAACGCTAAAATGTTTAATTGCATTACTTCATCAAAGCTCTTGCTTTCTGCTTCATTGGCAAATGCAAGGGTATTATAAATTTTGATCGCTTGAGGACCTGCTATTGTGAGCAGCAATGCAATAAGCCTTTCATCAGGCTGTGCCTGCAGGTCAAGGGCTGTAACATAGAGTTTGAATCTCTGCTTAAAAGCACGCCAATTCTTGTCTACATTACTGGTGACTTGAAGCTGGTGAGGTGCCTTCAGACATTCCATCTCTAACTTCAGTTTTTCCGTACGCTGAGTTCCAATACCCGTAGTTTACCAGGTAGGTGGAAGAATTTTTTTTTTTTACTTTCTTCGATCCATTTCATCCTGTCTTCTCCGTAGTTATCTTCAATTGTTCTACACTCTTGGTCGCATGTTATGTTCTGTGTTGTGGTTGTGGTAAAGATGCACACAGAATATCTAGTTCTCTGACTGGTGATAATAGTTTATTAACAAAATGAACACGTGGAAAGATAACTAACAAACTATAATACAAACGGTATCAAATAAGTGAATGCTCCTGGAGTTACTTCTAATCCGACTGTCGTCTAGTACGACTGACTACCAACTACCATTCTGTGGAGTCACATGGTGAATTACCATCCCCACCTGCTGGTCGGAGGTCTCAAATCCAACTATATACATTGCTATGCGTATGAATATCACCACACTTTGGACCCTTTCCAAGGCCAGCACATCCTTCCTTAGATATGGGGCCCAGAACTGCTCATAATACTCCAAATGAGGTCTGATCAGAGCATTATACAGCCTCAGAAGTACATCCCTGCTCTTGTATTCTAGCTCTCTCGACATGAATGCTAACATTGCATTTGCCTTCTTAACTGCTGACTGAACCTGCACATTAACCTTAAGAGAATCCTGAACTAGGACTCCTAAGTGGCGGCATGGTAGCACAGTGATTAGCACTGTTGCTTCAAAGTGCCAGGGGCCCGGGTTCGATTGGGTAACTGTCTGTACGTTCTCCAGTGTTTGCGTGGGTTTCCTTCAGGCGCTCCGGTATCCTCAAACAAGTCCCGAAAGATGTGCTTGTTAGCTGAATTGGACATTCTGAATTCTCCCTCAGTGTACCCGAATAGGCTCTGGAGTGTGGTGACTAGGGGATTTTCAAGTAACGTCAATGTAGTGTTAATGTAAGCCTACTTGTGACACTAATAAAGATTTCTATTATTAAGTCCATTTGTGCTTCTGATTTCCGAAGTCTTTTCCCATTTAGAAAATAGTTTATGCCTCCATTCTTCCTACCAAAGTGCATAACCTCACCCTTTTCCACATTGTATTCCATCTGCCACTTCTTTGCCCACTCTTCTAGCCTGTTCAAGTCCTCTGCACGCCCCCCCCCCCCCCCCCCCACCCCCTGATTTCTCAATACTACCTGTCCCTCTACATATCTTGAAAATTAAATGAAATGAAAATTGCTTATTGTCACAAGTAGGTTTCAAATGAAGTTACTGTGAAAAGCCCCTAGTCGCCACATTATGGCGCCTGTTCGTGGTGGCTGGTACGGGAATTGAACCATGCTGCTGGCCTGCCTTGGTCTGCTTTAAAAGCCAGCTCTTTAGCCCTGTGTTAAACCAGCCCCTTTGTAGGGCATGCGGAGTCAGGGGAAGTTCGCAAAAAATTATTGTAATGAAGAGTCCACACCTCGTAGGTCAAAACAAAACTTACTTTATTTTACAATTATTATTATATACAGCTCAGTAGTTCCCTACTGGGTCTTTTTTAGTCAGTGCCTTATTGGCCGACTCTATTTATACATCCAGATATTGTTAACACCCCCGTCTCCTTTACAGGGGAGCTCGTATTCTGCAATATCCACGGGGTAATTAACCATCCCTACCCTGCAAGACCCATGCGGGTTATAACATCCCTCCCCCTCCCCCCAAAGTCCACAGAATCGTCCAACATCTGCGGAGGAGGAGGGCGTCGGACTTTGTTTACATTCGGTTGGGGATCTCGCACCCGAGTTGCCAGGTCAGAAAGGCAGAATCTGAAAGGCAAATGACTTTTCTGCTTGGAACGACGCAGTGGCCATTTCATTGATGGCGGCTGTACTGCATGCTCCGTGTCGGAGACTTCCAATGCTTGAGTTTCTATTTCTGAATCCGTGTCCACGACCGCAGACATCTCAGCATCCTAAGCCCCTTGGGATTGCGTCACAGGCAGCTGTGGCATCAGAGGTGGCTGGATAAGAACTTTCTGCTCACGAGGATGTTTCCGAAGAAGTGGTCGCCTGGAGCAATGGTGGTCAAGATGCTTTGGCATAATATGACCCTGGACTTGCACCGAGTGAGAAACTGGCCCTGTCTGGCAGAGGATAATGTCAGAGATCCACCAAAGTGCCTGGAAGGTTGATGTCGAATGGGGAAACCCCCTTGCTGCTCCTGGTTGTAGCGCACGTTTGCGACTATGTCTGGGAAAATCATGGTACTGTGGGTATAAAGTCTCCGGCCCATCAGCTGATCCACGGAGGCTATCCCAGTCACCGCATGCTGAGTGATCCTCACTGAGTGATCCTAGCAAAACAAGAAACAAACCAGCCTAGTGTCCATCAATCCTGAAGACTGTTTCTTGAGGCCCCATTTAAATGTTTACATCACTCGCTCCGCTAATCTATTAGAAACCAGGTGGTATGGTCAGAATATGCCACGCCCCATTTGCCTTCAAAAACCTGAGAACTCCTCACTCGTGAAAGAAGTGCTGTTATCATGGATGTAATGTGTGCAAAACAATAAATGCAACTTCTCAATAGTCGCCTGGGACTGATTCCCGGTATAATGCGCACATCGAGCCATTTCGAATGGTCGCCAGTCGACAAGAGGAACATAAACCCCTGAAATTGGCAAAGTCGGCATGCAACTGCACCCGCAGCCGACCTGGCCATTCCCAATGATGAGGAGGAGCTTCTGATGCTTTTGGGAAATGGAACATTGTTGTGCCATCTTCTCAATGTTCGCATTGAGGCCAGGCCACCATACATAACGGCATGCCCAGAACTTACATCTTGGACATACCTGGATGACCGTTGTGCAGGTTCTTTAAGATTAACTCCTGCCCTTTTTCTAGGACGATCACGCACATACCTCAGCAGGATTCCATCCCCTACAATGAACTCAGACAGCTTGGAGGAAAATGCCCTTCACTCTCCTGGGAGTTGCCGATGCTGTCCACCAAAATTTTGAGAGGATCGGGTCCGTCTGGATCCACTCACGGATCCATGACGTTGTGACAGGTAAAGTGTCCATGAAATTCAGAGTCGCGACCACCTCAACCGACCTGAGGGTTGATAAGGAGACAGTCGACAAAGGCAACCGGCTCAGTGTGTCAGCATTCACAATTTGTGTCTCCAGCCTATGTTAAAAGAATACTTATGGGCAGTGAGTAAAAAAGCCTAGTGCTGGATTTGTGCAGACGCAATGGGCGGAACTACCTTATCCTCCTTGAAAAGCCAAAGCAAAAGCTTAATATCTGTAATGGTAGTGAAGTGGCAGCTACAGATGTATTGGTGAAAACGTTTCACTTCAATTGCCACTGTCAGACCTTCCTTCTCGATCTGCATGAACTTCCTTTCTGCTGCAGCCAATGTACGGGAGGCGAAGGTGATTGGCTGGTCCTTCCATTCTCTATCCGTTGGGACAGGATGGCCCCAATACCATAGGGTGAAGCGTCGCATGTGATGAGCAAGGGTTTGGCGGGATCAAAATAGGTCAGTAACCTGGAAGACAACAACTGCTTCTTCACCTGTCGAAAAGCTGTTTCCCACAGCTGGCCCCCAAGCCCATATGTAATTTTTCTTCAGAAGAAGATATAAGGCAGCCAACGTGGTTGCAAGGTTTGAGAGAAATATCCCGTATTCATTTTTATATATATATATTTTAAATTTTTCCAATTAAGTGGCAATTTAGCATGGACAATCGACCTACCCTGAATATCTTTGGGTTCTGGGGGTGAGACCCACGCAGACACGGGGAGAATGTGCAACCTCCACACGACAGTGACCTGGGGCCGTGATTGAACCCGGGCCTCGCCGCCGGGAGGCAGCAGTGCTAACCACTGCGCCACTGTGCCCCCCCAGCCAGGGTGGCAGTGCCACAGTGGTGGGTGGCATCGGGGTGCCAGAGTACCTCCTTGCCCAGAGCCTGACCACCCAGGGGCTCCTCAAGTGTCGGTACACCTGGACCACTTTTGTGGAAAACAGTGCTAAATGGTGCCTGCTTGGATCTCCGAGGTGAGGCCATTAGGTTGCGGACGCTGGGTAGATCCGGCGTTGACATACTCAAGTGAGACTAACTGCCCACTTGACTATGCAAATCTGGGTCCTGACCTCAATGGGTGGGATCCAGAACACAAGATCTCGCAAGGCATGATGAGGCCAGTAAATCTCACAAGAGGCCTGTCGTTAGATATACAGGGCTTGTTACACACAGGTCAGGTTTGGCGAGGCTGGTAGATCAAGCTGTAAGTGTAGGTAAATACTGGTGTGGATCTCAGCAAAAAAGCCAGCTTGAAACACCCTGCCAAACCCAGCCAAAATGACACTTAGAAATGTTTCAGTTAAATCGTGCACCACGTCTGATAAATTTACTGGAGTTCTTTGAGGAGGCCAGGGTAGATCGAGGCAAACCAGATGATGTTGTATATTTGGATTTTCAAAGGGCGTTCGATAAGGTTCCACAAAAAGGCCACTACGCAAGATAGGAGTGCATGCTGTTGGAGGTAATATTCTGGCGTGGATAGAGGCCTGGCTAACTAACAGGAAGCAGTGAGTAGTGATAAGGGGGTTTTTCTCAGGTTGGAGGGCAGTAACCAGTGGAATGCCGCTGAAATGAGTGCTAGGTCAGCAGGTCTTCACAATATATATTAATTATTTGGAGGAAGGAACAGTGAATGCTATGGCCAAATTTGCAGCTCAGACAAAGGTGGAAGAGGAGGCAGGTTGTAAGGAGGATATAAATCGCTTACAGAGAGATATTGACAGGTTAATTGTGTGGGCAGAAAATTGGCAAATGGAATTCAATGTGGAAAAATGTGAGATTTTTCATTTTTGAAAAAAGAATGGAGACAGATTAATATTTAAATGGAGGGAGACTGCAGAAAGCTGTACTACAAAGGGATGTGGGGGCTCTTGATCATAAAACCCAGAAAGCTCACTCACAGGTGCAGAAGATAATAGGGAAGGCAAATCGAATGCTGGCTTTGATTTCAAGGGGGCATGAGTAAACAAGTAAAGAGCTGCTTCTGCAACTGAGCAAGGTACGAGTGAGGCCACATTAGATATATTATCATTGGAGGCAGTACAGAGGAAGTTTATTAGAACGATCCCTGGTATGATGATACTGCCAGATAAGAAAAGAGTAAACAGATTGGGTCGGTACTCCTTGGAGTTCCAATGAATGAGAGGTGATTTGATTGAAGCATGTAAGATTCTTAGGGGGTTAGACAGAGTAAATGTTGGGAGGATGTTTCCACTCATGTTAGAGTGTAGGGCCAGAGGGCACAGTCGCAGAATAATGGGGTGTTCATTGAAGACAGATTTGAGAAAGAATTTCTTCTCTCAAAGAGCGGTGAATCCTTGGAATTCTTTACCCCAGGAAGCCACGGAGGCCGAGTCCTTGAACAGAACTTGATGCTACCGGGACTCGATGGTCTGAGCTATAAAGGAGAGGCTAGGACATTTTTCCCTGGAGCGTAGGAGGCTTAGGGGTGATCTTATAGAGGTCTATAAAATAATGAGGGGCATAATGTAGATAGTCAACATCTTTTCCCAAAGGTCGAGGAGTCTAGAACTACGGCATAGGTTTAAGGTGAGAGGGGAGAGATACAAAAGAGATCAGAGGGGAAATTTCTTCACACAGAGGGTGGTGAGCATCTGGAATGAGCTGCCAGAGGCAGTGGTGGAGGCAGGTACAATTTCTTCCTTTAAAAAATAGTTAGACAGTTACATGAGCAGGGTGGATGTAGAGAGATATGGGCCAAATGTGGGCAAGTGGGACTAGCTTAGTGATAGAAACTGGGCGGCATGGACAAGCTGGGCAGAAGGGCCTGTTTCCATGCTGTAAACATCTATGGCTCTATAACAGTCTCAAGGCTGAGATAAGAGGTGTTTAATCATTAAGGTTAAGGTTACGGAGATGAGGCAGGAAAGTGAATGTAGTGAGTGTTAGATGAGCCATGATCTTAGTAAATGGTGGAGCAGGCTTGAAGGGCTGAATGGCCTCTTCCTGTTTCTATTTCTTATGGTCTTATGGAAACAGGCCATTCGGCCCAATCAGTCCATGCAAATGTTTATGCTCCGCTCGGGTCTCCTCCCATCTTTTCCCATCTAAATCTCACATCATAAGCATCTATTCCTACCTCCCTCTAGCTCCCCGCTTAATGCTTCTATTCTATTAATTTCAACCATTCCCTGTCGTAGCAAGTTCCACATTCTCACCACTCTTTGGGTAAAGCAATTACTTATATCATAAAACAAATGGCATGGAAGAGCAAAGGCAACTAGGTATGCAGGTAACACACTCTTAAAAGCAGCATTGCATTTCAGCAAAGCAATAACAAAGCTTTGAGTTTTATTTCTCGGGGTAAAGAATTCGAAAGCAGTGAAATTATGATAGAATTGTAAAAGGTTCTGGTCAGGTTGCAATTAGAATACTGTGCTCAGTTTTAGTCTCTATAATATAATAAAGACAGAGAAACACTGGCAAATGTGAAAAAATGATATACAAGAAAGATTCCAGATTGAATAGATTGTGATTTTTTTTTCTTTAGAAAAGTGAATACTTAAGGAGTATACTAATTGCACAATGATCAGTATCATTCATGACTTCTTGGATAATAAAATAGACATACTCGCATTCAACAAGACCTGGAAAATATTCAAGCTTGGGCTGATAATTGACAAATAACATTCATGCCTCACAAGTTCCAGGTATTGACATCTCCAACAAGAGAGAATCTGGCTAACTCCCTTTGACATTCAATGTCATTACCATTGCTGAATCATCACCAACATCCTGGAGGATTATCACCGACCGATAAACATAATTAGACCAACCAAATAAATACTGTGACCACAGGAGCAGAACAGAGGTTGAGAATTCTGCAGCAAGTAACCCACCTCCTTACTCCTCAAATCCTGTCCATCATCTACAAGGAAAGTCAGAAAAATGATGGAATAATCTCCACTTCACTGAATGAGTGCCGCTCTAACAACACCTGAGAACTTCTACACCACCAGGACAAAGCAACCCACATGATCGACATCCTATCCACCATCTCAAACATTTACTCCACATGCCACAATGCACGGTGCAAGATGCAAAAGAGCAATCCACCAAGCCCTTTACAACATCTTCCACACCCACGACCTCTACCACCTAGATTGACAACGGCAACAACAGTGCACTACCACCTGTAAGCTCCCCTCCAAGTCACACAACATCCTGACTTAGAACTCTATTGCCATTTGTTCACTGTTGCTGGGTCAAATTCCTGGACGCCCTTCCTAACAGCACAATGGGTGTACCTACACTAGATGGACTGCAGCATTTCAAAACGTCAGCCCACCACTACTTTCTCAAGGCAGTTAAGGATGTGCAATAAATGATGACCTTGCCAACAATGCTCACATCCCATGAACAAATGAAACCAGCTGGTCTAGCACAGTGGGCTAAGACAGCTAGCTTGTAATGCAGAACAATGTCAGAAGTGCGGGTTCAATTCCCATACCGGCCTTCCCGAACAGGCGCCGGAATGTGGCGACTAGGGGCTTTTCACAGTAACTTCATTGAAGCTTACTTGTGACAATAAGCTATTATTATTAACTTGACAAATAAAAAATGAGGACAAAAGCAACTAGATTGGTATTTCAAGGCAGTAACAGTTAGAAATCCCGACTGTGTTTATAGTGACTCTATGCTTGGTGATTTATAGAAAATACTCAGTGCAGAAAGAGGCCATTCGGCCCATCAAGTCTGCACCAATCCTCTGAAACAGCACCCTTGTAGATCTACGTGCCCATCCCGCCTCTGTAACACCACCTAACCTTTTCGATACTAAGGAGAAATTTAGCATGGCCAATCCACCTAACCGGCACATCTTTGGATTGTGGGAGGAAACCAGAGCGCCCAAGGCCGGATTTGAACCCGGGTCCCTGGCACTGTGAGGCAGCAGTGCTAACTGTAAGTGAAACATGTTGAGTGAGACTACTTCCTCATATCATTAGTCAAAAAGAGGCCCTTTCGGCCCTTCATGTCGCTCCAGCCATCAAGCACCTATCTATTCTCATACCATTTTCCAGTACTTAGTCCATAACCTTGTATGCTATAGCATTTCAGGTGCTCATCTAAATGCCTATTATGGACAATCTAATCCCCACTCATGCCTCATAGCTGATTTTATGAATTAGTTGCTGTATCTTAAAGCTAGTTCAGCAATGTGGATTTCAATGTCTCTTTCCTCTTATTTTTGCTGGTTTGTTTCTTCATCCAAGCTGTTATTTCCTGCAGCATCTCGTAATTATTTGATAAATTACACAATAAAATGTATTAGCATCTGAACTATATATTCACTTACAGTGTTTGAATTATAGCAACAGTTTTCTGGAATAATTTTATATCACTCATAAATAAGAGTGATTTTACTGCACTGTTTTAGCATTCTGTCATACACGGGGTACTGGGGCCACTTACATTGAAAAAGGGAAGAAGATTTAATTGAAGATTTTATAATGAGGACAGCCTTCGATAATAAGAATGGGGGAAGATGAATTTGTCTGGTTGGGCTGTTGGTAGCAAGAGATCATCAATTTGATATTGTCACGAAGCCTGAGGAACAAGGTTAGGATTTTTTTAATGCAGTTGTTGGAGCAGCAGGTATTTTTCTATCGGGAATAGATGAGTCAGAGACAATTGTATCTTTTAAATGAAAAATTGATAAATATTTGAAGCGGAGCAAGATATAAGGCTGTGGGAAAGAGCAGAACAGTGGGCTTAATATTAGACTTAAATAAAAACAAATGTGTTGGAGATACTCAGGATGTCTGGCAGCATCTGTGGAGAGAAACTTATATCCCGCAGGTATCCTATGGGGTGGGAACAATAAACTTCCCCATGAACCTTGCAGAATATGAGCTCCTCCTTTAAGGGGGTGGGGGACCTCTAAACAATCTCAAGTTGTAGGTTATATGAAGCCGGCCAGTTAGGCATTGGCACGGCAGACCCATAGGGGTCTACTGTGTGATATATATAATAGTTACTGTAAATAAACTAGTTTCTTTCAACTACTCAGTTTGGACTCCTTCGTGGCCTTATAAAAGAAACAGAGCTAACATTTTGAGTCGAATATGACTCTTCTTCGACTTCTTTCTCTGTTCCAAATTAGAGCCATATTTGACTTGAAGCGTTAACTCTAGACACGATCTACCCGAATGGGGACAGAGGCCCGTAGCGTGTGATTAGCCGGGTTTCACCCGGTGCTCAGAGCGCCAAGAAACACCCCACTATCTAATGTCCATACAGGTAGATTGGGGGTGTCAGCAGGGAATGTGTGGCCAAGGCCTCTCTTAGTCCCCTTCCCTGCACTGAGGAACTCCGCTCGCCGGAACTCCTCAGCGCAATGAGAGATCAGGACACCATTTTTAAATGGCGTCCCAATCTTTCAAGCCCTCGACGTGACCCCCGAAACCCCCCAATCCCCAATCCACTATAAAGGGTCCTTGGGCCCCCCGCACCCATGCATGGCAACGGCCGGCTTGATCACTGTTGCATGAAAAATGCTAGCTTGGCACCTTGAGTGCTAGCCTGGTTCCCTTGGTGGCACTGCAAGGATGACATCCTGGCAGTGCCACGATGCCATTCTGGCAGTACCAGGTTACCCAGATGTTACCAGCCATGCCAGTATGTCATCCTACCAGAAGGCAAGCATTTGGGGGCCTCCAATCCCCTGATAGACTCCCATTCCTTCTGGTCCCCATCTGTGGAGACCAGCACTGAATGGCGCTTGCCCAAGGTCTCCAAGGCAAGGGGGTTAGATCACTAGCTTTGGTTAGATCTCAGGAACGCATATTAGAGTGAGACATAGAAACATACAAAATAGTGCAGGAGCAGGCCATTCGGCCCTTCGAGCCTGCACCACTATTCAATTTGATCATGGATGATCATGCAAATTCAGTATCCCACTTTTTCTCCATATCCCTTGATCCCTTTAGCCGCAAGGGCCACGTCCAGCTCCCTCTCGAATATATCCAGCGAACTGGCTTTCTGTGGTAGAGAATTCCACAAGTTCACAACTCTCTGAGAGAAGACATTCATCCGCATCTCAGTTCTGAATGGCTGACCACTTATTCTTAAGCTGTGACCTCTAGTTCTGGACGTCCCCAACATCGGGAACATTCTTCCTGCATCTAACCTGTCCAGTCCCATCAGGATTTTATACATTTCTATGAGATCCCCTCTCATTCTTCTAAACTCCTGTGAGTACAGGCCCAGTTGATACGGTCTTTCTTCATATGTCAGTCCCGCCATTCCGGAAATTCGTCTAATGGACCTTCACTGGACACCCTCAATAACAGCACGGTAGCTTGGTGGTTAGCACAGTTGCTTCACAGCTCCAGGGTCCCAGATTTGATTCCCGGCTTGGGTCACTGTCTGTGTGGAGTCTACACGTTCTCCCCGTGTGTGCGTGGGTTTTCTCCGGGTGCTCCTGTTTCCTCCCTCAGTCCAAAGATGTGTGGGTTAGGTGGATTGGCCATGCTAAATTGCCCTTAGTGTCCAAAAAGATTAATTGGGGTTACTGGGTTAAGGAGATGGGGTGGAGGAGGTGTGTGCTTGAGTGGGGTGCTCTTTCCAAGGGCCGGTGCAGACTCGATGGGCCGAGTGGCCTCCTTCTGCACTGTAAATTCTATGAAATAACAAGAATGTCCTTCCTCAAACTAGGAGACCAGAATTGCACACAATACTCATCAAGGCCCTGTATAACTGCAAGACAGCCCTACTCCTATACTTAAATCCTCTCGTTATGAAGGCCAGCCTGCCATTAGCATTCTTCACCACCTGCTGTACCTGCATGCCAACCTTCAGCAATCGTTCCACCATGGCTCCTAAGTCTCCCTTTTCCGAAACTCCCACCATTCAAATAATAATCTGCCTTCCTGTTTTTGTCACCAAAGTGGATAACCTTACATTTACCCACATTGTATTGCATTTGCCAAATATTTGCCCACTCAGCCAGCCTATCCAAGTCACCCTGCAGCCTCTGTGCATCCTCCTCACAGCACACACTGCCACCCAGCTTAGTGTTGTCTGTAAATTTGGAGATATTGCATGCAATTCCTTCGTCCAAGTTACTAAAGTATATTGTGAACAGCTGGGGTCCCAGCACTGAACCCTGCGTGACCCCACTCGTCACTGGCTGACACTCTGAACAGGACACGTTTATTCGCACTCTCTGCTTCTTGTCTGCCAACCAGTTCTCTGTCCACATCAATACATTACCCCCATTACCATGAGCTTTAATTATGCTCACTAATCTCTTGTGTGGGACCTTGTTAAAAGCCTTTTGAAAATCCAGATACACATTATCCATTGGTTCACCCTTGTTCACTCCACTTGTCAGAAAATACCTGAAGATTTGTCTAGCATGATTTCCGTTTAGTGAATCCATGCCGACTTGGACTGATCCTGTCCCCACTTTACAAATGCTCAGTTATTTCATCCTTCATAATTGTTTCCAGCATTTTCCCCACCACCGATGCCAGGGTATCCTTCCCCGTTTACTCTCTCCCTCCTTTTTTAAAAAGTGGAGTTACATTAGCTGCCCTCCAATCCATTGGAACTCTTCCAGAGTCTATGGAGTGTTGGAAAATTATCACCAATGCATCCACTATTTCTAGGACCACTTCCTTAAGTATTCTGGGATGCAGAGCATCAGGCCCTGGGGACCTATCAGGTTTTAATCCCATCAATTTCACCAATACAATTTCCTGACTAATAAGGATTTCCTTCAGTTCCTCCTTCATACTAAACCCTCTGTCCCCTAGTATTTCCGGAAGGTTATTTGTGTCCTCCTTAGTGAAGACTGAACCAAAGTAATTGTTCAACTGGTCTGCCAACTCTTTATTGCCCATTATGAATTCACCATGATTTTAACTGTAAGGGGCCTACATTTGTCTTCACCAGTCTTTTTCTCTTCACATATCTATGGAAACGTTTGCAGTCAGCTTTTATATTTCCTGCAAGCTTATTCTCGTATTCTATTTTCCTTTCCCGAATTAAACCCTATGTCCTCAGCTTGCTGCTTTATCTGGCCAATTTATATCCCTCTTCTTTGGCTTTAACACTATCCCTGATTTCCTTTCTTAGCCATGGTTGAGCCACCTTCCCCTTCTTACTCTTCCGCTAGACCGGAATATACAATTGTTGAGGTCCATCCATGTTTTCTTTAACTGTCTGCCATTGCCTATCCATCGTAAACCCCTTATGTGTCCTAGCCAATGCATGTCTCATACCATCAAAGTTAGCTTTCTTTAAGTTCAGGACCCTAGGGTCAGACTTAATTGTGTCACTCTCCATCTAAATGAATAATTCTACCATATTATGGTCACTCTTCCCTAAAGGATCTCACATCACAACGTTGCTAATTGATCCTCTCTCATTGCACAATACTCAGTCTAGGATAGCCTGCTCTCTAGTTGGTTCCTCAACATTAAAAAAAATATTTATTTACGGAATGTGGGTGTCGCTGGTTACCACCCCTAGTTGCCCTTCAGAAGATGGTGGTGAGTTACCTTCTTCAACCGCTGCAGTCCCTGAGGTGTAGGCACACCCATTGTGCTGTTAGGGAGGGAGGTCCAGGATTTTGCCCCAGTGACAGTGAAGGAACGGCGCTATATCTCCACGTCAGGCTGGTGAGTGACTTGGAGGGGGTCCTCCAAGTGGTGGGGTTCCCAGGTATCTGCTGCTCTTGTCCTTCTAGATGGTAGTGGCCGTGGTTTTGGAAGGAGTTGTCTCAGGAACCTTGGCTCAGCAATGTATCTTGCAGATGGTACACACGGCTGCCACTGTTCGTCAGTGGTGGAGGGTTTCAATGTTTGTGGAAGGGGGAACAATTAAGCAGGCTGCTTTGTCCACCCGGAGGAAATCAACGCAGACATGGAGAGAACGTGCAGACTCTGCACAAACAGTGACTCAGCAGGGAATCGAACCTGGGACCCTGCCGGGTCAGGAGGTGAGTTACTCGCCAAAGGCTAGGATTCCTAGCCTTTGACCTGCCCTGGTAACCACAGTATTAATGTGGCTAGCCCAGTTCAGTTTCTGATCAATGGTATCCCCCAGGATGTTGATTGGGAGGGATTTTGGTCAAAAAAACCATTCCTTTATATTCTAGGAAATCCTGCTCCATCGCATTGCTACCAGTAAGCTTCCCAAGCTGATTAATAATAATTTAAAAATTATAATAATCTTTATTGTTGTCACAAGTAGGCTTACATTAACACTGCAACAAAGTTACTATGAAAATCTCCAAGTTGCCACACTCCAACGCCTGTTTGGGTACACAGAGGGAGAATTCAGAATATAGAACATAGAACATACAGTGCAGAAGGAGGCCATTCAACCCATCGAGTCTGCACCGACCCACATAAGTCCTCACTTCCACCCTATCCCCATAACCCAATAATACCATCTAACCTTTTTTGGTCACAATACACCATGTTATTGATCTTTCCTCCAGCTATTAATGTTTTAACCACTGTTATCTTTCAAACTACACCTAGTCAATTCCTTGACTCAGTTGAAATAAAAATACTTAATCAATCTAAAATATAACTGCGAAGGAAAATTAACACTAATTTATTTCATTTTTAACAAATAGCAATGTTGAAAGGATATTAAGTACAATACACCCTCCAATCTCTGCAGTAGTGCAGTGTAAGGGCAGTATAATCCACTGTGTGATAAAATGGTTGGACACAGATTCATACCTGTGATTCCCCTGTTGTGAGCTTTTGATTTTGTCCAAGCCAGCAGGGAAATTCAACAAACAGAGGTGAGGCACTTTGCCACAGGTAGGGTAGTTCAAGGGCAACATTGATAGAAGCCTTTGAACATGTCACCTGCCATTCTTTGGGCTATGAAAATATGCAGCAATCCTGCAGAGAAAAAGAAAAAAAATGAACAAAGCAAAACAGATCAGCCGTTCAGTATTTTTTTAAAGTACAAACCCTTTAATTGAGTGCCGATTATTCATTTAGAGAATGATACCAGAGTTCGCTTCAAATGATTTAAAATTTTGAGCTTTGCCAAATCTAATTTAAATCAAATGTGCTTTGGTTTTTCGAATTGAATTTGACAGATGTGACGAAGAAATCATCCCCTGGATGTCACCAGTTCTTGCAGCAGTTCTGCAGCAAGATCTCAGGGTTCCCGAATCTGTGGAAGACATCCTGTTTATCTAGTGGGTGTTTTTTTGCAACAGTCAAACAGGAAAATCTACAGTAGATGTACCAGAATATATCTATTTTCAATGGCGGAGATTGATAGATTTTTATTTATACTGTTCAAAATAGCAGTCTTACGAAGTACCATTTCTGGTTGCTTGCCAAACCTCCAGATGTATCAGCACTTTCTCATTTAACTTACCATACTACACATGACACACACTCAAAGCCCTTCATGGAGTTGTAGCATTAAGCAGCTCGTTTTATTTTTTTGTGTAATGCTTTTCTCTTTTAATAAACGTCTCTCAACTGCTTGCTTCTGATAAGGTAATATAAAATTGAGGGGGTCAGTTATGTACTTAACTGTACTCTATGGATTCTTTGTTCTGCTCCATATAAGGTTTTATCAAGTGATTACCCATTTTTGTTTCCATCATCCTGATAGTCACAATTGACAGCTCATGCATAAGTGTTACATCTGAAGCACAAAATGATTTTCAGTACCTGCTTGTACAAAGTTTGAAGTAAAAAATGAATAAAAGTTTTAAATAGTTAAATCATAGGGCCAGGTTGGATAGATGGGGCTTGTACTCCCTTGCAATTAGAAGATTAAGCGGTGATGCAATTGAGATGTTGAAGATGATTAAAGTATTTGATGAGGTAGATGGAGAGAAATTATTTCTTCAGCTGGAAAGTCCAGAACAAGGAGGCATTCTCTTAAAGTAAGAGTTGTTTTGTTACCTGTGTGGTAGGTAACATGTGCTACTCAAACCTTGGTTAGTGATGAGGTCTTCTGAATCTTGATGAAGAAGACTCGAACTCGTCCAGTCGTAACAAAAGGTTTATTGAGTAACTATAACAATAATTGCATGAGTTCTTTACTTTAACTTTGATACTAGTGGTAAGGTTAACAAGATCTAACTACGGTAACTATACGTAACTCCACTAGCCATCTGAACTAGTCTGCTATTGCCCTGGTCACAGTGCACCCAAGAGAGACCCAGAGACCCAATGTGGTTGCCTTTTATACCCTTGTTGGTCCGGGCCTCTAGTGATCATGTGGTGCTACTGATTACACATTAACCCCTTGTGTACATGAAAATATAGAGATCACTACATCCCCCTTTTTTCATGTTACATATTTTCTGTATGTTGTAAAGAAAATTGAACAAACATAATGAATGCAGTTTGCGGCATCTCCTTCGATAGCTCAGCCGGGAGAGCGGAGGACTGTAGATGATTAAAACTGACATCCTTAGGTCGCTGGTTCAATTCCGGCTCGAAGGAAGCCCCCTTCCATGAATGCAGTTTGCAAATGCATTACATAAAATCAATGAGTTAGTCCGTCAAATGTGAAAAGTCTCTAAGGTTTTTTTGCTTGCGTGAGATAGGTAGACAAATGATGTTATGTATAAGTTGTGATGATCTTGATGATTATACAAAGCCAATTAATATTTATGAGTCCAATCTCAATAAAAAAAATTGTGAGTCCATACTTTATGAATTTGTTCAGTTGAGTTGCTTTCATCTTCTATTGTTGATGTTGTTATTTCTTTGTGCACATCGTCAGTGTTCTTGTGTTTAAGTGACCATCAAGTCATCATGAGGTGTTCAAATGGTCGAATCACTTTGTTCTCTGATTTAGACTTTCTTTTTTTATGCTTGTGGAAGCGATTCTGTGTTACACCATTGTCTGACCTGGACTTTTTATGCTTGCGGTATTGATTCTGTATGTCATCTTTGTCGTCTGACCTAGACTTTTTCCTGTGCTTGCAGTATTGATCTAGTGTGTAATCTGCCTTGAAAGCTGGTGTGCTTGCTTGTTCTGGAGCAGATATGAATTCGTGAGATTCTTTGTCATGCCTTGGCATGTAGTCTTGTCGTTGTTTTGCAGTGTGCTGTGGCATTGTCCTTCATGTGCAGAGTTGTACCATTATGTACAGGTCGTTGTTTCTTTGTTGTTGTTTCTGTCGTTTCTGTGTTTATTGTTTTCATTGTCATTCTTGTTGTTGTCATTCTTGTTGTTGTTTTTGTCATGCTTGTTGTTTCTGTTTTTGTTATTTTCGCTGTTGTTCTTGTTGTTTTTCTTGCCATGCTTGTTGTTTCTGTTTTGTTGTTTTCGTCACTGTTCTTGTCGTTTTTCTTGTCATGCTTGTTGTTTCTGTTATGCTTCTGGGGCACGATTCTCCCAACGGGAGACAAAGTGCCGACTCCGGAGTGAAAACCGGAGTGTTTCACTCCGGCGTCAGAGGCCGCTCCTTGCCCCCTATTCTCCCACCCCCAGGGGGCTAGGAGCGGTGCCGCATCAATTTCGCGCACCGGGCCTTGGCGCCCGCGTCAAAGCGGCGCCGCCTAAATGACGTGGCCGGCAGCACCTAAATGACGTCATTCGCGCATGCGCGGTTGCCGTCCTCCCCACGGGCGCCCCGCAAGACATGGAGCATTGATCTTGCAGGGCGGCGGAGGGAAAAGAGTGCGTCTTTTAGAGACGCGGCGCGCTGATCGGTGGGCACCCCCCTGGTGCATGATCCTCCCTCCCCCCCACAGGCCGCACACGCAGCGTTCACGTGCTGTTCACGCCGGCAGCGACCAGGTATGGTTGGCGCCGGGGTAAACAGGTCGGATTGGGCAGGCCGCTCGGCCCATCCGGGCCGGAGAATCGCCGCTCGACCGTTAGAAACGGCGAGCAGCGATTCTCCGAGCGACCTGTCGTAAAACGCGGGGGGTGGGTGGGAGAATCGCGTGCAGATGCCAGGGCATTGTGGCGGGAATCGCCCGGCACTCCCACAATTCTCCCTCCCAGCGTGGGGGTCAGAGAATCACGCCCCTTGTCTTTGTTGTTCTTGTTGCGCTGCATGTTGCTTTTGTTGTTGCTGTTGTTCTTCTTGTTTCTGCTGTGCGTTTTGCAGTGTTTGTTGTTCTTGTTGCGCTCAATGAATGTTCTGTGTGGATGAACTTCTCATCTACTTTAATCCACTGTATATAAAGCTGTTAGTGCACAATATACGATTTTCATGTGCATTGTTATCAGAGTGAACACTATCGTCCTATTACCGGGGCAGCAACATCTTGGGATATGATTTTACTCTTTATTAATTTTCAGGATGTGAGTATTAGTGGCAAAGCCAACATTTATTGCCCCTCCCTAGTTGCACTGAGAAATGAATGGCTTGACAGGCCATTTCAAGGACAATTCAGAACCAACCACATTGGTGTTTGACTGAGTTTCATATCAGCTAGACTGGGTAAATGCAACCACTTTGGTTTCCTATTAGAACAAGACTGAACCAGTTGGGTTTTTACAATAATCTGACCATTTCAAAGGGTGGAATTTTTTGGTCCTGACACCAGCGGGCATCGGACGGTAAACTTGGAGAGTCCATTGGTGTCGGTGTTGGAAAATCACTTTAAATGAACCCAGTTATTTTTCTATTTTCAGAATTCTTAAACATTGAATTCAGACTGCCATTGTGAGCTTTGAACTCACATTCAACTGACTATTATTTGGCTGCCTTTAAGAATTAAAGTAATTCAGTGACCTCTTGTCTTAAATCCATGGTTGCCCCTAAGAGAATGTACAGCTAAGGTGTGGGCTGGGTGCCACTTTGAGGGGGACGGAGGGAGGAAGGGAGGGAGGGCGAGGAGGAGGAGGAAGAGGATAGAGTAACCTGAATAAAACTGAATTTTTCTACAGAAGTCAGTTCCAAGTGGTCGCTTGCCTAAGACTTTACACTGAACATGTATGCTGTATGGAAGATTTATTTGAGCATGGCAATGGGGTGTTACGAATGTGGTATTTGTACCTTGAGGATCAGTTCATCTGGAGCCCTCTGTTGGGTGATGAGGTGTAAATGAGATGATTTAATGAGTGAATTCTGCTCAATTCTGTGAAGTTGCATACTAATGACCTATCAGTTGTTCATGGTCAATGATTGGCAGCCACTTGGCCAGTGTAAAGTTCCAGGTGAGCGATCACACGGAAGCGATGACTAAGAAAGCTCAATATTTATTTTACTTACTATGATACAATTCCTACTCCCTGAAAGGTCTCCCGTGTCTTTCCCACACTCGGGCCGGGGTATTTATGTCCCATGGTGCCCTTAGCTTAAGGATATAGCTCCACCTCTTCATCTGGGAAGATCATATTCATGTCTCTGTGGCCTCCGTTGGGTTATAACGGCCAGCTATAAATGGTATTTATGGTGAACACTTGATGAAATGTCATATATGGTACATCTGTGCCCCCTTCACAATTGCCTGCATTCACCAAATCTGCATTTCTACCTTATACTGTCGATAATGCACTGTGATGTGAAGTCAGTGAGTTATGTTTATCCTTTTAACAACACTAAAGGAAAAGAGTGGCTTTCAATTGCTTCCTGGCTGCCTCCTTTGGAACAAACCTGGATCCTGTCCATGTTTGTGACATTGTGTCCTATGAAGGCGCCTCAGTGCCCACCATAGCGGTCCTCCCACACTGCCTTAAACCCCACCCAGACAAAATCTGTTACTTTGTTTTTGTTAAACGCCATTACTCTACGACCTCAAAATCGTGCTGCGACATCTGTACTTCAGGACCAAGATCAAAGCTCCCTCCGTGTGCGTCCAATTTACCTTGAGCCTCACGATGTGAAGGTAAAGCTATCTCTTGTTAATCTCGTCTCTCCCAATAATACCGGTTCCTATCATTGCAGTGGTGGACAAACTGATCCTCCCCCCCCACCAAGTCAATTGCGTGCAAAGTGGCAATGTCCATCTGCCCCTCCATCTAGAGGCTGTGAGCACCATTACCTATAGAGGGGGAACACTCCCCACCGCTGCCCCCCCATGAGAGCTTGACATGCTGATCATGTGTCCCTTATTTACATGCTACCATTCACCATTCCTTCTGCAGCCCAGTACAGAGCCAGGGACATTGACTAACATAGCCCTACACACCAGGCAGTGCATTTTTCCTCTGGCGCACACAGTCCTTGTACCTCCTTGAAGCTGGGGTACACCATGCTCCCAATGATTGGTCCTGCTGCATGTCTGCTGTATCCAGGTTCGATTCAAGGCTTGGGTCACTGTGTGTGCGGACTCTGCGTGTGCTCCCCATGTCTCCATGGGTTTCCTCCAGGTGCTCCGGTTTCCTCCCACAAGTCTCAAAAGATGTGCTTGTTAGGTAATTTGGATATTCTGAATTCTCCTCTGTGTACCCAAACAGGTGCCGGAATGTGGCGACTAGGGGATTTTCACAGTAACTTCATTGCAGTGTTAATGTAAGCCTACTTGTGACACTAATAAAGATTATTCTTACATTATTATGAATCACCTTGGGAATCCTTCCAAATCCAAATATGTACAGATTAGGTGGATTGGCTATGCTAAATTGCTCATTAGCGTCCAAAGATGTGTCGGTTGAATTACGGGGATAGCGAAGGGGAGTGGGCCTAGGTAAAGTGCACTTTTGGAAGGTCGGTGCCCACTCGATGGGCTAAAAGGCCTCTGTCTGCATTGTAGGGATTCTATGATTCTAACACCATCCCCGCTATCCCCCAAAGGAATAGAAAGTGTCTGCATCGACATGCTTTAAAAAAAGAAATAGGTGAAAATTAACCTATTCTATTGATTCTTGTTTCCACAAAGTTGCCATTCATTTAGCAGAAGTACCTCAAAATGATAAATGTCTTCAAATAATTTCTTAAAATGGCTCTTTTCTACTATTTTTATTCTTAATGAGGTGAGCCTAAAGCTATTTGTAACCTAACAACTCTATCAAAACTTAGAAAGTTCTGAAAATGAAATGACTAAACTTGCTTAAATTGGAAACAACGGTCACGGCGCTGAGGTCCCAGGTTCGATCCCAGCCCCGGGTCACTGTCCGTGTGGAGTTCGCACATTCTCCCCGTGTTTGCATGGGATTCACCCCCACAACCCAAAGATGTACAGGGTAGTTGGATTGGCCATGTTAAATTGCCCCTAAATTGGAAAAAATTAATTGAGTAATCTAAATGTTTTTAAAAATTGGAAACAATGGAAGGACGTTTGTCTCAAAAAGGCCTATCCTTGTGTCTGAAGCCAGGTGATTGAGTTAGATATTTTGGGCATGATTTACAGGCCTTGTCATTCCTGACTTGGTGACACAACGAGGCCGTTAAATCCCGCAGAAGCCTCTCGCAAGATTTGTAATGCTCAAAACGTCTCGCAAGATTCTACGGAATCTCGTGAGACATCGCGATCTGGATCTCACCCTAACTGTGCGTGATCCAGATTAGGAGCCATTAGGCTAATTTAAATATGTCTGCGCCAGATTTTCCTGGCGCCCAGACCTAACGACCGAGCCTGGAGAACCTTGCCATTTAGCACTGGTCCACACAAACATGTACCAGGCGTAATGATACCTTGAGGGGGGTTCTCCCAGGGGTCTCCCAGGCTATTAGAGGCCCTCTGGTGGTCAAGCACCGAGGCAAAGTGCCATTGCCTAGCGGGGTCTTTCCCAGCGTCTGCCCAGCTCAATGTGCCCTAAACGGATCTGTTTTTGTCCTGTTAAATCGCAGGAGTCAAAACATTTACAGCTACTTTCCTCAGTTTATTTTGCTTTGATCCAATATTGAGTGGTCATAGAAGCTTTCTTTTTAAACTTTGCTTCTTCATCCATAATTTATTCATCAAACCTAGGCTGATGCTGGGAACTCTTTGGAATGTAAATATTCAATCCAAAAAATAAATTATATTTAAATGGTTGGTTCTGGGAATGAGGGTTATTTTGAACCTACATTTGATATGAGGAGTTTCACCATCAGTATTTCAGCCAACGTGTGAAACATGAGAAGTAAAATTAGGATTATGTTATACCGTCAATTCACTGTGAGACCGTGAGAACAAGTGAACATTAGGCTTTAATATCCATGAACTCACCTGCCAGAGTCGGCTGTACAAATGAGTGCCACCCTCAGGTGGCCAGACTATATATGGCCCCGGTGAGGGCGGAGCCAGAGGCGGAGCCCACCGGGGTCCCAGTACAGTACCTGGAAGTAGCCCATATCATCACTTCCACGTCATGGGTCACATCATTATACAGACAGTACAGACAGCTCATGCATTAGGTGAAGTAGATTCACCACATTCACCCCCTGTTAAAAAAATCAAGACCAGCGGGGGTGACGTGGGGTCACTTAGAGATTTGTTCTGTCTGGAAGCCAGATCGTTCTTTTAGACCTCCTCAGCTCTGGCGATGCGGTGGGCACGGTCGTTGCAGATGGTGACTCCGGGGGCATCTTGTCTGGAGCTTGAGCCTCAGTCCGGTGTGTCAGGGATGGTTGGGGGGTGGGGGTAGGTAAGTGGGTGGCGGGTGGCAGCAGTGCCGGCGCGGGCCAAGACAGGAGACCCAGGGGGGTGGAAGGGGTGCAGGGGGTGGCTGTAGGCAGCGGGGAGGGGGGGGCGCGTTGGCAGGGGAACCTGTTGGCACTAGATCTCATAGGGAGACCATATCATGCCGTCCGTCCTGGTGCGTGATGTAGGCGTACTGGGGTTGGCGTGCAGCAGCAGGACCCTCTCGATTAGGAGGTCGGACTTATGGCTCCTCATGTGCCTCCGGAGAAGGACAAGTCCCGGAGTTGTCAGCCAAGATGGAAGCGAGACCCCGGAGATGGACTTCCTGGGGAAGAGAAACAAGCGGTCGCGAGGGGTCTCGTTCGTAGCTGTGCAGACGAGTAATCTAATGGAGTGGAGGGTGTCGGGGAAGACCTCCTGCCAGCAGGGGGTCAGGAGACTTCTAGACCGGAGGGCCAGAACACGGCCTTCCATACCGTCGTGTTCACCCTCTCCACCTGTCCATTACCCTGCGGGTTATAGCTCGTAGTCCTGCTCGAGGCGATACCTTTGCTGAGCAGGTACTGACGCAGCTCATCGCTCATGAACGATGTGCCCCGGTCGCTGTGGACGTAAGCAGGGAAACCGAACAGTGTGAAGATGCTGTGCAGTGCCTTTATCACAGTGGCCGACGGGCTGGTTTAGCACATTGGGTTAAATCGCTGGCTTTTAATGCAGACCAAGGCAGGCCAGCAGCACGGTTCAATTCCCGTACCAGTCTCCCCGATCAGGCGCCGGAATCTGGCGACTAGGGGCTTTTCACAGTAACTTAATTGAAGCCTATTCGTGACAATAAGCGATTTTCATTTTCATGTCGGAACATAGGATAGCGAAGGGGAAGTGGGAGTACTCGTCAATGACGGTCAGGAAGAATATATTGCAGTTGGTGGAAGGAAGGGGCCCTTTGAAGTCCATACTCAGGCGCTCAAAGGGCTGGGAGGCCTTTACCAGGCGGGCCTTGTCTGGCCGGTAGAAGTGCGGTTTGCACTCCACGCAGACCTGGCAGTCCCTGGTCATGGCCTTGACCTCCTCGGTGGAGAAGGGCAGATTGCGGGCCTTAATAAAGTGGGTAAGTCGGGTGACCCCCCGGGTGACAGAGGTCATTATGGATAGCCCGAAGTCGGTCATCTTGCGTGCTGGCGCATGAGCCGTGGGACAGGGCATCAGATGGCTCGTTGAGCTTCCCAAGACGATACTTGATATCGTAATTGTAGGTGGAGAGTTCGATTAGGTTGGAAAATCAAGGCTGACATGTTACAATCCTATGTCCAATCAGCACTCCTTTTGGTAATGAAAAATGCTCAGTCAACTTTCCCGGCAGCAGGGCAGCACGGTGGCACAGTGGTTAGCATTGCTGCCTACGGCGCTGAGGACCTGGGTTCGAATCCCGGCCCTGGGTCACTGTCTGTGAGGAGTTTGCACATTCTCCCCGTGTCTGCGTGGGTTTCTCCCCCACAACCCAAAGATGTGCAGGGTAGGTGGATTGGCCACGTTAAATTGCCCCTTAATTGGAAAAAATAATTGGGTACTCTAAATTTATTTTTAAAAAACTTTCACGGCAGCACCGAAAGACTGGAGGCTAGATTCGCCGTTCCTGAGATTAAGTGTTGATGCTGTGGTAAACCACTGTTGCACCTGTATTATGTGATATACGGTAGGACATGTACTACAGGTTCGCCGGTAGTCTCTGCTGGCTGTATAAATATGTGTGTCCTCCAGCTAGCAGCCATTTCGCCAGCTGCTGTGGGAGGCCACACACCTTATAGCAATAAAGCCTCAGTTGGATTTAACTATCGTCTTTGTCCAATTGATCGTGCCTCAGATGCCACGGCAGGATTTGTGGACTTCTACAACAGCAAAATTAACACTACACCTGGACCATTCCGTCATTAAGGGGCTAGCACCGGGGCCGCGTGGAACACAATCGATTTCAATGAGCAGCAGTGTCGGATTCGCCAGGTTCAGGATTGACACTCAGGAGGCTGACGTGCTGCAGCTACCTACACACTTCACTCCCCATGCACATTCATCCAAGCCAACAAGATTGCAGCAAGAAGAGCGGCACCCCGTTTCACAGACGACAAGAACTCGAGATCCTGCTGAATGTCAAGGAGGAGGTGGGCGATCCCGTGCCCCAGACTGGGAAGGAGGCTGTTAGCCGCTGCCGTTCACCATGCCTGGACGCAGGTGGCAGAGATCATCAGCACCGTAGGCAACACTGGCCAGCAGTGCTGTGAACAACTGCACAACCTCTTCAGGGCAGCCAGAGTGAGTAGACAGCACTGTGCCCCTAGTACCAACCCCCATCCCACACACCCGTAACCACACACCCCCCCCCCCCCCCCCCCCCCCCCAACGGAGGGAGGCCGTACCTCCAACCTGCACCACATGCTGGCACCCATACCGGTCAGCATGGCCAGGTGCCCCGGCCACTGAAGCCACCATCTACGTGCCCCTGGGCAGCATGCGTCGGACTGTCTAACACTGTGCATATCTGTTCCTTCCCCTGCCCCCCCGCAGGAGAAAAACGCTCACCGTCGCCGAGACAGGGAGAAGACTGGAGGGGGACTGCCGAACCTGCGGCCCCTCACCGCAGCGGAACAGAGGGCACTGGATGTGGCCAGTGGCCTGAAGAAAGGGCAATCGCCGAGGCGGAGGTCAGCATCGGCCGAGGAAGTGAGACGCCACTGAGTTGCGGTTCCCCATTGCACGTATGTCACACCCCACACCACCACCCCAACCACCAAACCCCCACACCCACCTCCACCCCCACACCTCCCCCCACACTCCCGCTCCATCACCACCCCCACACTCCTTCCTCACCACCACCCACACAACTCCCCCCACACTCCCACTCCATCACCACGACCCCACACCCCCTCTCCATCACCACCCCTGGACTACCTGTCAACAAACCCCTCCCTCCCCAACACTCCCCCACCCCCACTGGCCTGCGATGCAATAAGGTGTCTTGTCTTGTGTCTTGCCCCCGATGGGGGGTACGCGGCTTCCCTCCCGACAGGGAATCAGGCACCGGGTTCAACTACGAAATACGGTGCAACCGGCCCGCGCCATCCAAGCAGAACAGGTACGACACACACACGGGAGATGTGTGCGACCCTTTAGTTCTTCCTCTCGTTGCCAGAGAAAGTGTGTTCGACCACAGGAACAGGGACACAGTGCTGGTAAAAGCCAACACTGAGGACTCGGAGCAGGAGCTGCTGGAAATGGCATAGGCCCTTTTGGTGCCCCCGACCCCAACCCCAACCATAACCTGAACCACAAGTGGCGAGCAGTGATGACGAAGACATGGACATAGACGGGAGCCATCGACCCGCATCACGTGACACCCTCGAGCTCGAGTCAAGGGAAGACACTGATTTTCAACACCCTCCACCATCCCAGAGACACTCACCTCAGTTGGGCACTTTAGTGAAGACTAAAGTGGGACACTATCTGGTGTGCACCACACACAAGCTGTGGTACATCAGGTGGAGTTAGGAACATGTGAGTGGCCGGACAGTCGGAGGACAGCCCACCCCAGGACTAGCTGTCTTTCACGGTTTCAGGCATCTGGAACAAACAGTCCAATCGATTGTGGAGGTGCAGTCACAAAGCCAGGGACTGCTTGAGGTGTTTTCGGCAACCGTCCAGCATCTGCAGGTGCAGGTCGAGGAGTCCAACTTCGAGCAGCAGCAGGAGGCGGTGCCGACCATGCAGGCAACCCAGGCCAACATCGCACAGGTGGCGTCTGCGGTGCAGGCCTTGGGGGAAAAGGTTTCGGCCATAGGTCAAGATGTCCAAGGCCTGGGCAATCTGTGCAGGTAGTGGCCAAGGCCCAGGACAGAGTTTCCCTATCACAGGCTGTCATGGACCAGAGCCACCTCGACATTGCAGCAGTGGTCCTGAACGTGGTCTAGTCATAGCGGGTCATGGCTGAGAGCTTCTGTGGCCGACGTGGCACAGACACAGAGGGAGGTGGCCCAGTCCCAGAGGGAGATGTCGCAGTCACTGACTAATGTGGCACAGACCCAGAAGGTGGTGGCACAGTCACAGTGTGATGTGGCGCAGTCCCAGGGAGGTGGTCCACTTCCTGTGCTTCTTACCGCGAGCATCGATACTCTGGCCGAGACGAGAGCAGGCCTCCAGGACAGGCACCGCCAGGTAGCGGGGGAGCCTCAGGGGTTAGGACCGCTCGCACCCCTGTTCCATGGAGTACCCCGGGGGTCAGCGGGCACCCTGAGGGAGGAGGAGGCAATGAGGCCTGTGCTGGAAGACCGCAGTGCCTCCTATTCCCCGCCACTTGTCATTGGCACATCATGAGCAGCGGGCGGCAAAACGCAACTTCGGGCACCCAAGCATCAGCCAGGCCAATTCCGGCCCGGTTGCCGCAGAAGATGGCTGCCAAAGGGGACCCAGGTCGCAGGGTGGGAATCGCAGCAGGCTGCCTCCACTCCACTCCGAGGTGGACGGGGGAAATTGCTACCGTGCACTATTGGGACATGCATCCCATCTATCACCTCCTTGTCCCAGCGATTACGACAAACCCCGCTGCCCAGGCATCCTGGTGGGCTCGGTCCGTATTAAAATGGATGTATTGTGCAGACCGGGCATATAGGGTCTCCATGACGGCATGGATGCCCCTGTGCCCGAGCTTTGTGAAATGCTGGACAGGTCCCGATTCGGCACCTGGAACGGCCACGTGCGCAGAAGTTCAGGGCGACTGTTACCTTGACAATCACCGGGAGCAGGTGTCCTCCCCCATTCCCCCACCGTGTCAGGTGTGCCATGATCTGGCAGATATGTTGCGCTGTCCCCCTGCTCAGCCGGAATCTTTGACGGGCAAGCTCAGTCCGCAGATCCTCGAATGACTGTCGCTGCTGGTACACACAAGGCCTCATGTGGCACCTCCTTCCCACCTCTTCCTCGTCCTGTTGGGTGACCGGCTTTCCATCCCCAATGGCTGCCTTCTGGCACACTGGGGCAGGCTCCACTGCTGCAGTGTCCTCTTCCTCGAGCAGCTCCAGCTCGTACAGCCGTAGTGCATCCCCAAGGCTGCGGGGACTACGAGGAAGGCCACCATTGCTGGCTGAATGCCAATATTCATTGCCGCAGGGGGTGAAAGGCTGACATGTTAGCATGGGGCATAACCCCATGCCCATCCAGGTCACACGGTCTACAAGATGGCCCTGGTTTGCTGCGGATCATGCCCCCGCATGCCACCCCCCCCCCCCCCCCCCACCTCATCACCGTACTCCTGGCCTGGTCCATGCTGGGTGCCATGGGGGTCTCTATCCCTGGTGCCCAACCCTGCTGCCAGGGGTGCCTTACCAGCGGTACACTCCACGGCCCCGTTCAGTCCTATCTGTAGGGGCTACTGTGGTGGGTAGTGTGCTGCAATGCCGGCAGGTGGCAGCCGGTTTGGTGGGGGGTGGGAATGGTTGTATCACAGAGAGTGGGGACTGGGGTACAGTGGGTTGAATGATGGGGATGGAGTGGAGGGTGGAGTCCCATATGGCCGGTGTCACTCTGCAAAACCACGGCCACAGAGGGCGGTCAGTGGGATGTGCAGCAAGATGGCTGCCTTGCAGGCCATGGCAATGCACCCTTCTCCCATCGGTTCACCCTGGCCCCATGGCCCGTCCCCTGGTCACCGCCCCCCCCTCCCCCCCACCCAGCCAGCCCAGCCAGTGTCAGGACCAGCAGTCCACGTTCAAGCCTCTGCGTGTCCTACTTCCTCTCTCCCTCATCAGCTACAATGCCTGTCTCACAATTTTAAAAAGCATAAGTGAACCTCACCATCGGGAATTCCCCCGGCGGAAGATCGCGGAGGCTCCAGGGAATACCGGATCAGGCCCACAAATTATATGCGAATGGTATTTACTGTACAAGTGGAGTGGAACGCATTGATGCCATTGACAAGGCACTGGAGAATTGCGATTTTGCGTGAACCTGCCGCCCGTCACAATTTTGGCACTAAGACCGATTCTCCGCCCAGTTGCCTTTTGCGATTTCAGCATTTGCACTGTTGGATTCAGTAACTCAGTAAATTATCTTTCAATGAGGCTGACTGTACTAAATGAAATGAAATTAAAATCGCTTATGTAATCCAAAACAAAAATTAATCGGAAAAATTATTTTGTAGAGGTTATTCTAATGACAAGGGTCCCATATAAGTATCCTTGAACAATCGCTTAAGATACATTAGTCATCTCTTACTTAATGTTTGGAATTTTTCAGCTATTTCCTCATCTATGTTACCATCATAATTATTTGAATAAACTTGGTCTGATTATTCTGTGTATGACTGCTAGTAATTCCTTTTCTCTCGCGATCTGATATGCACATAATTTAAAAATATTAGAAATAGAATGCTTTCAAATTGATCAATAAACGCCACAAGTTATTAATTGAGCAACACAAAGATTATTGTTGCTCAGTAAATTAGTTATTTATTCCATATTCTTTTATATAATTATTACAGCACAGAAGGAGATCTTTCAGCCTGTTATGTCAGTTTTATGGGTCAGTGAGTGCAGCTGTTGTTATGATGTTGTGGGGTCTATACATGGTGGGGTGAAAATATTCTTTGATGGCAATGCAAAATGAGTGGTGGCATAGCAGCAGTTCTTTGAAATTCCACCCAGCTTTCTTTTCCATTAACCCTTGCATTAATGTTGCTGGTCATAGGCAGCTTGGTGTTATGTTCTTGCATCTACATGACTTAGCAGCTGAGCGAGAAGGCTGGAAAAGTAACAGGAGTTGTCAGCAGGAGGGAGTAGAGCATTTCTGTCAAGGGGAGTATGGGGTGAGGGGTTCTTGTGGTGTTACCACCCACACTATATTATATCAAATTCATTTATTCATTTTGAATATTGGCACTGAGCATGGCATGCCACCTAAAACAGATTTCAGTTTCTGCAAGACGGTTCTCAGTATCCATAGGTGACTATGATTCAACATCTTTCCCTTTATTGCAGGGCCCTGGAGATGTGAGTTCACACATTCTGGAGCCTTCTTAAGATTGCTGTTGGGGAATTTTTTTTTAGAAAATTGCAAACATAATAGGCTGGACAATCTCTGCAATTACCAAAAGACAAAAAGCATAGCCTCCTGTTGGTTGTGGAATATGAGCCAAAGGGGTATTATAATTTAAAAAGATTATTAATGCTTCCACAGCATAAAATAGTGCCAGTTCTTCACAAAAATATAATCATTTCTGAAGGCACTGTCCTCATTACATTTGTGTTGTACAATAGGCTCTTTTAAGTGAATCCCAAAATGGTTCACGGTCACAAAGTTAGTGTTAAATGTGGAAATGAAGGCAACATTTGGGTGAGAGCTGTGCAAAGGATCATTTCCACAGCAGCAATAAAAGTCAGAGCAAATCAATCCCAAACTCATCCAGAATAAAATCTCCAAATCTGTTCTGAGTTCATTAGGACACACTTATGTGGTGAAATGATTACAGTAGTATTATAACATCATGCTAGCATGATACTGGTGCATAAAAGTTACATTCATTTGTGGGGCATTAAAAATATTCAGGACTCTTTAATGTTTAAGGAAAGCAAAGCATGGCATCATTTATTTTAACAACATGCAGCAAATGAAGGATTTAAGCTCAGCTAGAATATTTTAATCAGGTTGGTAGGAAAAACCCCTAAATACCTTTAAGCAAAGTTTTTAGATATTTTCTGCAATAAAACTCAACACAGCTTGAAAACGTTGAGTTAAAGTAAACTCAGGTTCAGGGACATCAAAGGAATCTAATTAGTAGGCTTTATTCGTATATTATCCTTAATTTTCTTTGAGTTTCACAAAAATATGGTTTGCACTATCTGTATTAAAGTCTATTTTCTAATTAATATAATTTGATCGTATATAATTAATATAATTATAGTCGGCCGGGGCATTAATGTGCGGGAGTTGAGGCTCGGGCGCGCAGCCGATCGGGGGGTCTCTTTCTTCAGTCTGGCTCCGCGGTCCACCATGGAGCAAGGCACGGCCACTGGAGGCCACCGCTGTGCGCATGTGCGGCCTCTGACTCGGAAGTACGGGGGAACTGTATCTGCAGCAAAAGCTGCGAGATTCACCCGGGTCCCTGCTAGCCTCCTGCACGACTATGAAGTTGTTTAAACTTTTTTCTAGGAATTTCAGGAGTAAAACACCACTGTTTCTACGCCAGCTGGGGACATGGTCTTAATAATGGAGAATCCAGCCCAAGGTGTGCGGCCTTTAAAACTTTGATGATAACCTTGACATGATACATTAAGTTAGGTAACGAATAAAGTCAGTCAAGCTATCTCATTCTTCAGTAGACCTTTGTATTAAGACATCAGGATATGCTAGCTGGTGTCAGGAGCCAATTCTAAGCTGGTAGACAGTTAAGTTAACCAATTATTGATTGACAGTGAGGCTAATTCAAGATAAGAGATATAACTTAAAGGAAGTCATTGTCTTAAGGTTGAGGCAATGTGCATAAAATGTCTCGATCAAACAGTCAGTTCTTATTCTTGACAAATTACAGACCAATTTCTAACAACTCAGCTAAAATGGGCTTAAAACAACTTTGCAGTATAAAACACAGGTTTCAAAAAGGTTTTAATGTTAGCATTTATCCATCTTTTGGGTTTATCACTTCACCTCTTCACCCACGATGTTGTGCTGAACCTTTGTCCAAGATTAAGAACAAATTAATCTACACCCCATCATTCTACCGTAATCCCTGTACCTATCCAATGCATTCCATGCCCTCACTACTCTCTGGGTAAAGAACTTACCTCTGACATCCCCCCTATATCTTCCACCATTCACCTTAAATTTATGCCCGCTTGTAATGGTTTGTTCCACCCGGGGAAAAAGTCTCTGATTGTCTACTCTATCTATTCCCCTGATCATCTTATAAACCTCTATCAAGTTGCCCCTCATCCTTCTCCGTTCTAATGAGAAAAGGCCGAGCACCCTCAACCTTTCGTCGTAAGACCTACTCTCCATTCCAGGCAACATCCTGGTAAATCTCCTTTGCACCTTTTCCAAAGCTTCCAGATCCTTCCTAAAATGAGGCGACCAGAACTGCACACAGTACTCCAAATGTGGCCTTACAAAGGTTTTGTACAGCTGCATCATCACCTCACAGTTCATAAATTCAATCCCTCTGCAAATGAACGCTAGCACACCATAGACTTTCCTCACAGCTCTATCCACTTGAGTGGCAACTTTCAAATATCTATGTACATAGACCCCAAGATCTATCTGCTCCTCCACATTGCCAAGAACCCTACCGTTAACCCTGTATTCCGCATTCATATTTGTCCTTCCAAAATGGACAACCTCACACTTTTCAGGGTTAAACACCATCTTCCACTTCTCAGCCCAGCTCTGCATCCTATCTATGTCTCTTTGCAGCCGACAACAGCCCTCCTCATTATCCACAACTCCACCAATCTTCGTATCGTCTGCAAATTTACTGACCCACCCTTCAACTCCCTCATCCAAGTCATTAATGAAAATCACAAACAGCAGAGGAACCAGAACTGATCCCTGCGGTACGCCACTGGTAACTGGGCTCCAGGCTGAATATTTGCCATTCACCACCACTCTCTGACTTCTATCGGTTAGCCAGTTCGTCATCCAACTGGCCAAATTTCCCACTATCCCATGCCTCCTTACTTTCTGAATAAGCCTACCATGAGGAACCTTATCGAATGCCTTACTAAAATCTATGTACACTACATCCACTGCTTTACCTTCATCCACGTGCTTGGTCACCTCCTCAAAGAATTCAATAAGACTTGTGAGGCAAGACCTACCCCTCACAAATCCGTGCTGACTATCCCTAATCAAGCAGTGTATTTCCAGATGCTCAGAAATCCTATCCCTCAGTACCCTTTCCATTACTTTGCCCACCACCGAAGTAAGACTAACTGATCTGTAATTCCCAGGGTTATCCCTATTCCCTTTTTTGAACAGGGGCACGACATTCGCCACTTTCCAATCCCTGGTACCACCCCTGTTGGCAGTGAGGACAAAAAGATCATTGCCAAAGGCTCTGCAATTTCATCTCTTGCTTCCCATAGAATCCTTGGATATATCCCGTCAGGCCCAGGGGACTTGTCTATCCTCAAGTTTTTTGAAATGCCCAACACATCTTCCTTCCGAACAAGTATCTCCTCAAGCTTACCAATCTGTTTCACACTGTCCTCTCCAACAATAATCTCTCATAGAAGAGGGCAGGAAAATGAGAAATCCACAGGTGGTCAAGGGATAGGTGGTCTAGTTAGAGATATTAAAGGATTTTGCCTCAGATTAGAAAGGAAATTCATGATGATGGAAGATAGGTGAGTGTGGTGAACATATTGCTGCTACAATTCACCACTGTATTGTATTGTATTATGTTGATGCGCTTGTGGGCTCTGCCTGTGGCTCCGCCCCCTCGGGGGTGGTATATAAATCTCAGCCAGTAGGTGGCACTCAGTACAGAGCAGTCGCAGGCAGGCACAGATCTAGCTTATTAAAACTACTGTTTACTTCTACTAATCGTCTCGTGTGAATTGATTGTCGCATCAGTAAGAAAAGTTAAATGTTTTCATTGTAATAAAGTTGGACACACTGTCAAGGTTCCAAGCTGGCGATCGAGCTGGAGGTGCCCTGCAGGGGTGTCGGGCTGGTGTGGGAGACGGGGACCCTGTCATAGTGTGTTGGGGCTTGGGGTGGGGTGGGGGGGGGGGGGGGGGGGGGGGTCTGAGGTTGCATCGGGCCTCAGAGATCATATAAAAATGGCACCCCGATCTCTCACTATACTGAGGAGTTCCGGCGAGCGGGGCTCCTCAGTGAACAAAATGAGGCTATGTGCAGCCTCGTCGCACATTCCCCGCTGAGATCCCTTATCTAAAGTGAGTGGCGTTTTATAACCATGTATTTTCTCGGCGCTGAGAGCACAGAGAAACATACGGCTAAAAGCACTCGCTATGGGATTTTGTTTCCTTTTAGTTAAATCGCGCCCAAAGTTACGTTTAGGAGCTTCACTGGGGTGTGAATAATTTATGAGAGATTGTGTTTAGTCCTAGCTAAGGAGGTTATATAGGAGTATAGAAAATAGGAGCAGGAGAAGGCCATTTGGCCCTTCGAGCCTGCTCCGTCATTTGTCACGATCATGGCAGACCGTCTAACTCAATAACCTAATCCTGCTTTCTCCCCATAACCCTTGATCCCATTCACCTCAAGTGCCATTTCTAGCGGCCTCTTGAATATATTCAAAGTCATAGCCTCAACTACCTCCTGTGGTAATGAATTCCAAGACCGGCTCTGGGGGTGGTGGGACCAGTACAAACCGGACGGTCTGCACCTGGCAGGACTGGAACCGATGTCCTAGGGGGGGTTTTTGCTAGAGCTGTTGGGGAGGGTTTAAACTAAGGTGGCAGGGGGATGGGAACCAATGCAGGAAGTGGGAAGGTAGTAAAACAGGGACAGAAGCAAAAGGAAGAAAGGGGGAAAGTGCAAGGCAGAGAAGACATAGTCAAAAATCAAAAAGGGCGACAGTACAAGGTACAGTGACTGAGGGGAGCTTAGTGAATAGGCCCAATAATACTAAAAGGAAGAAAACTGGAGATGTTAAGATTCAAAACAGATGTAAAAATACCAACATAAGTGTACTTTACTTGAATGCTCATAGTATTCGGAATAAAGTAAATGAGTTGATGGCGCAAATCATCGTGAATGACTATGATTAGTGGCCATTACTGAAACATGGTTAAAGGATGGTCACGACTGGGAGTTAAATATCCGAGGGTATCAAACTATTCGGAAGGACAGAGTGGATGGTAAGGGAGGTGGTGTAGCTCTGTTATTTAAGGATGACATCCGGGCAATAGTAAGGGATGACATCGGTGCTATGGAGGATAAGGTTGAATCCATTTGGGTGGAAATCAGGGGCGGGATTCTCCGTAGCCCTTCGTAACGCGGGTTGCCTGCGAGAAAAATCGGTGTTAATCACTCCTGCGTCGGGGCCTTCTTTAAGGCCGCTATTCTCCGTTCCCGGAGGGGCTAGCAGCTGACTGACGCGATACGCGTCAGTTTCTCCAGCTGCGGAAGTGGTGAGACCCGGCGTAGTTTGAGGAGAGAGACAGACCCGGCAGTTGTTGGGGGGGGGGGGGGGGGGGGGGGGGGGGGGGGGGGGGGGGGGGGGGGGGGGGGGGGGGGGGGGGGGGGGAGATGTCGTGTTCCGGCATTTTGGGGAGGGGTGGGTTTGTGTTCCGGCATTTGTGGGGGGGGGTGTTCCGGCATTTGGGGGGGGGTGTGTGTGTGTTCCGGCATTTTGGGGTGGGGGGGGGGGTGTGTTCCGGCATTTTTGGGGGGGGGGGTGTGTTCCGGCATTTTGTGGGGTGGTGTGTTCCGGCATTTTGGGGGGGGGGTGTGTGTTCCGGCATTGGGGGGGGGGGGGTTGTGTTCCGGCATTGGGGGGGGGTGTGTGGTTCCGGCATTGGGGGGGGGTGTGTGTTCCGGCATTGGGGGGGGGTTGTGTGTTCCCGGCATGGGGGGGGGGGGTGTTGTGTTCCTGCATTGGGGGGGTGTGTGTTCCGGCATGGGGGGGGGGGGTGTGTTCCGGCATTGGGCAGGGGGGGTGTGTTCCGGCATTGGGGGAGGGGGGGGTTTGGGGGCAGCGGCGGGCAGAGAGGGGGGGCGACGGATGCCCGGGGCAAACGCACCGTCGCCCCCCCCCCTCTGTACGCCGCTGCCCCCTACCCCCACCCCCCCCTCACCACCCCTACCCCAACCCCCCCCCTCACCACCCCTACCTCAACCCCCCCTCACCACCCCTACCTCAACCCCCCCCTCACCACCCCTACCTCCCTCCCCACCACCCTACCTCCCCCCACCACCCTACCTCCCTCCCCACCACCCCTACCTCCTCCCCACCACCCCTACCCCCCTCCAACGCCGGTCTCCCCCCTCCCCCCAACGCCGGGTCCCCCCCCTCCCCCAAACGCCGGGTCCCCCCCTCCCCCAAACGCCGGGTCCCCCCCCTCCCCCAACGCCGGTCCCCCCCTCCCCCAACGCCGGGTCCCACCCCCTCCCCCAACGCCGGGTCCCCCCCCCCCCAACGCCGGGTCCCCCCCCTCCCCCAACGCCGGGTCCCCCCCCTCAATGCCGGTCCCCCCCCCTCAATGCCGGGTCCCCCCCCCCTCAATGCCGGGTCCACCCCCCCTCAATGCCGTACCCACACCCCGTCCCCCTCCCCTCTGAAGGCCGGTACCCACACCCCCCCTCTCTCCTCCCCCCCCTCTCTCCTCCTCCCCCCCTCTCTCCTCCTCCCCCCCTCTCTCCTCTCCTCCCCCCCTCTCCTCCTCCCCTCCCCCCCTCTCTCCTCCTCCCTCCCCCCCTCTCCTCCTCCCTCCCCTCTCCTCCTCCTCCCCCCGCTCTCCTCCTCCCCTCCCCCCCTCTCTCCTCCTCCCCCTCCCCCCTCTCTCCTCCTCCCCCTCCCCCCTCTCTCCTCCTCCCCCTCCCCCCCCTCTCTCCTCCTCCCCCCTCCCCCTCTCTCCTCCTCCCCCCCCTCTCTCCTCCTCCCCCCCCTCTCTCCTCCTCCCCCCCTCTCTCCTCCTCCCCCCCTCTCTCCTCCTCCCCCCTCTCTCCTCCTCCCCCCTCCTCTCTCCTCCTCCCCCCTCTCTCCTCCTCCCCCCTCTCTCCTCCTCCCCCCTCTCTCCTCCTCCCCCCTCTCTCCTCCTCCCCCCCTCTCTCCTCCGCCCCCTCCCCCCTCCTCCCCCTCCCCCCCTCTCTCCTCCTCCCCATCCCCCCCTCTCTCCTCCTCCCCCTCCCCCCTCTCTCCTCCTCCCCCCTCCCCCTCTCTCCTCCTCCCCCCCTCTCTCCTCCTCCCCCCCTCTCTCCCTCCCTCCCCCCTCTCTCCTCCTCCCCCCCCTCTCTCCTCCTCCCCCCCCTCTCTCCTCCTCCCCCCCCTCTATCCTCTCCCCCCTCATCCTCCTCCCCCTCCTCTCTCCTCCTCCCACCCTCCCTCTCTCCTCCTCCCCCTCCCTCTCTCCTCCTCACCCCCTCCTCTCTCCTCCTCCCCCCTCTCTCTCCTCCCCTCCCTGCCCCCCCTCTCTCTCATCTCCATCCCCCCCTCCTCTCTCCTCCTCCCGCCCCATCCCTCTCGTCCTCCCCCCTCCACTCTCTCCTCCTCCCCCCTCCTCTCCTCCTCCCCCCTCCCTCCTCCCCCTCTCTCCCTCCTCCCCCCCTCCCTCTCCTCCTCCTCCCCCCCCTCTCTTCTCTCTCCCCCTCCCTCACGCCTCCTCCCCCTCTCTCCCTCCTCCCCCCTCTTCCTCCTCCCCCCCTCCCTCTTTCCTCCTCCCCCCTCCTCTCTCCCCCTCTCTCCTCCTCCCCTCTCTCCTCCTCCCCCCCCCTCCTCTCTCCTCTCCCCCCCTCCTCCT
This sequence comes from Scyliorhinus canicula, assembly GCF_902713615.1. NCBI lineage: Eukaryota > Metazoa > Chordata > Chondrichthyes > Carcharhiniformes > Scyliorhinidae > Scyliorhinus > Scyliorhinus canicula. The sequence continues at coordinate 6,143,747 of NC_052160.1, read as the reverse complement.
CCCATCCTCTCTCCTCCTCCCTCACGCCTCCCCCCCTCCCTCTCTCCTCCTCCCCCCCTCCCTCTCTCCTCCTCCCCCCTCCCTCTCTCCTCCTCCCCCCCTCCCTCTCCTCCTCCCCCCCTCTCCTCCTCCCTCCCCCTCTCCTCCCCCCCCTCTCTCCTCCTCCCCCCTCCCTCTCTCCTCCTCCCCCCCCCCTCCCTCTCTCCTCCTCCCCCCCCCTTCCTTCCTCTGTTAGTGGGGGGGGGGGGGGTGCGGCGTTAGTGGGGGTGTGGGGGTGCGGCGTTGGAGGGGGGTAGGGGTGGTGAAGGGGGTAGGGGTGGTGAAGGGGGTAGGGGTGGTGAAGGGAGGGGGTTGGGGTAGGGGCAGCTGCGTTCAGAGGGGGGGCGACGGTGCGTTGGCCCCGGGCATCCGTCGCCCCCCTCCTCTGCACGCCGCTGCCCCTACCCCAACCCCCTCCCCTCACCACCCCTACCCCCTTCACCACCCCTACCCCACCCCAACGCCGCACCCACCCCCCACTAACGCCGCACCCCCCCTCCCACTAACGGAGGAAGGAAGGGGGGGAGGAGGAAGGAAGGGGGGAGGAGGAAGGAAGGGGGGAGGAGGGGGGAGGAGGATGGAAGGGGGGGGAGGAGGAAGGAAGGGGGGAGGAGGAAGAAGGGGGGGAGGAGGAAGGAAGGGGGGGAGGAGGAAGGAAGGGGGGGAGGAGGAGAGAGGGGGGGTGTGGGTACCGGCCGTCAGAGGGAGGGGGACGGGGTGTGGGTTGCGGCGTTGAGGGTGGGGGGTTGCGGCGTTGAGGGGGGGGGGACCCGGCGTTGAGGGGGGGGACCCGGCGTTGAGGGGGGGAGTTGCGGCGTTGCGAGAGATGGGGGGCGGCGTTGGAGGGGGGTAGGGGTGGTGGGGAGGGGGTAGGGGCGTTGGAGGGAGGTAGGAGTGGTGAGGGGGGGGTGGTTAGGGTAGGGGGCAGCGGCGTACAGAGGGGGGGGCGACGGTGCGTTGGCCCCGGGCATCCGACGCCCCCCCTCTCTGCCCGCCGCTGCCCCCAAACCCCCCCGATGCCGCAACCCACCCCCCCCGATGGCCGCAACCCCCCGATGGCCGCAACCCACCCCCCCGATGGCCGTAACCCCCCCGATGGCCGCAACCCACCCCCCCCGATGGCCGCAACCCACCCCCCCGATGGCCGCAACCCACCCCCCCGATGGCCGCAACCCACCCCCCCCCCGATGGCCGCAACCCCCCCCATCATGCCGCAACCCACCCCCCCCATCATGCCGCAACCCACCCCCCCCCCATCATGCCGCAACCCACCCCCGACACTGAACGGCGTCAACCATCATCAATGGTTGACGCCGTTTTAAATCAACTGTGATTTTCGCCGACGTGACCCGTGGCCACGTCGGCGGGACTTCGGCCCATCCGGGCCGGAGATTTAAGGTCAGTGCAAATAAAATGAAATCCCGCCGGCGCCAGCTGTTTTCACAGGCTGCCGGCGGGATTTGCACAACGCCGGTTTTTTACCGGCGGGAGAATTCGAAAACCTGCGGGAGCGGAAATAACGCCGCTTCCCGCCAATTCTCGGACCCTGCGTGGGGTCGGAGAATCCCGCCCCAGGAATAGTAAGGCGAAAAAGTCACTGATAGGAGTAGTCTATCGGCCACCAAATAGTAACGTTATGGTGGGGCAGGCAATAAACAAAGAAATAACTGATGCATGTAGAAATGTACAGCAGTTATCATGGGGGATTTTAATCTACATGTCAATTGGTTTAACCTGGTCGGTCAAGGCAACCTTGAGGAGGAGTTGATAGACTGTATCCGCGATAGTTTCCTAGAACAGTATGTAATGGAACCTACGAGGGAACAAGCGGTCCTAGATCTTGTCCTGTGTAATGAGACAGGATTGATTCATGATCTCATAGTTAGGGATCATCTCGGAAGGAGCGATCACAATATGGTGGAATTTAAAATACAGATGGAGGGTGAGAAGGTAAAATCAAATACTAGTGTTTTGTGTTTAAACAAAGGAGATTACAATGGGATGAGAGAAGAACTAGCTAAGGTAGACTGGGAGCAAAGACTTTATGGTGGAACAGTTGAGGAACAGTGGAGAACCTACCAAGCGATTTTTCAGTGCTCAGCAAAGGTTTATACCAACAAAAAGGAAGGACGGTAGAAAGAGGGAAAATCGACCGTGGATATCTAAGGAAATAAGGGAGCATATCAAATTGAAGGAAAAAGCATACAAAGTGACAAAGATTGGTGGGAGACTAGAGGACTGGGAAATCTTTAGGGGGAAACAGAAATCTACTAGAAAAGCTATAAAGAAGAGTAAGATAGAGTATGAGAGTAAACTTGCTCAGAATATAAAATCAGACAGTAAAAGTTTTTACAAATATATAAAACAAAAAAGAGTGGCTAAGGTAAAAAATATTGGTCCTTTAGAGGATGAGAAGGGAGTTTTAATAATGGGAGATGAGGAAATGGCTGAGGAACTGAACAGGTTTTTTGGGTCGGTCTTCACAGTGGAAGACACAAATAACATGCCAGTGACTGATAGAAATGAGGCTATGACAGGTGAGGGCCTTGAGAGGATTGTTATCACTAAGGAGGTAGTGATGGGCAAGCAATGGGGCTAAAGGTAGACAAGTCTCCTGGCCCTGATGGAATGCACCCCAGAGTGCTAAAAGAGATGGCTAGGGAAATTGCAGATGCACTAGCGATGATTTACCAAAATTCATTAGACTCTGGGGTGGTCCCGGTGGATTGGAAATTAGCAAACGTGACACCACTGTTTAAAAAAGGAGGTAGGCAGAGAGCGGGAAATTATAGGCCAGTGAGCTTAACTTCGGTAGTAGGGAAGATGCAGGAATCTATCATCAAGGAAGAAATAGCGAGGCATCTGGATAGAAATTGTCCCATTGGGCAGACGCAGCATGGGTTCATAAAGGGCAGGTCGTGCCTAACTAATTTAGTGGAATTTTTTGAGGACATTACAAGTGCGGTAGATAACGGGGAGCCAATGGATGTGGTATATCTGGATTTCCGGAAAGCCTTTGACAAGGTGCCACACAAAAGGTTGCTGCATAAGATAAAGATGCATGGCATTAAGGGTAAAGTAGTAGCATGGATAGAGGATTGGTTAATTAATAGAAAGCAAAGAGTGGGGATTAATGGGTGTTTCTCTGGTTGGCAATCAGTAACTAGTGTTGGGCCCACAATTGTTCACAATTTACATTGATGATTTGGAGTTGGGGACCAAGGGCAATGTGTCCAAGTTTGCAGATGACACTAAGATGACTGGTAAAGCGAAAAGTTCAAAGGATACTGGAAGTCTGCAGAGGGATTTGGATAGGTTAAGTGAATTGGCTAGGGTCTGGCAGATGGAATACATTGTTGACAAATGTGAGGTTATCCATTTTGGTAGGAATAACAGCAAACGGGATTATTATTTAAACAATAAAATATTAAGGCATGCTGCTGTGCAGCGAGACCTGGGTGTGCTAGTGCATGAGTCACAGAAAGTTGGTTTACAGGTGCAACAGGTGATTAAGAAGGCAAATGGAATGTTATCCTTCATTGCTAGAGGGATGGAGTTACACACTAGGGAGGTTATGCTGCAATTGTATAAGGTGTTAGTGAGGCCACACCTGGAGTATTGTGTTCAGTTTTGGTCTCCTTACTTGAGAAAGGATGTACTGGCACTGGAGGGTGTGCAGAGGAGATTCACTAGGTTAATCCCAGAGCTGAAGGGGTTGGATTACGTGGAGAGGTTGAGTAGACTGGGACTGTACTCGTTGGAATTTAGAAGGATGAGGGGGGATCTTATAGAAACATATAAAATTATGAAGGGAATAGATAGGATAGATGCAGGCAGGTTGTTTCCACTGGCGGGTGAAAGCAAAACTCGGGGGCATAGCCTCAAAATCAGGGGAATTAGATTTAGGACTGAGTTTAGGAGGAACTTCTTCACCCAAAGGGTTGTGAATCTATGGAATTCCTTGCCCAGTGAAGCAGTTGAGGCTCCTTCATTAAATGTTTTTAAGGTAAAGATAGATAGTTTTTTGAAGAATAAAGGGATTAAAGGTTATGGTGTTCGGGCCGGAAAGTGCTGCTGAGTCCACAAAAGATCAGCCATGATCTCATTGAATGGTGGAGCAGGCTCGAGGGGCCAGATGGCCTACTCCTGCTCCTAGTTCTTATGTTCTTAAAACCTGGTCACAGGACATCTTAGTGAGAGAAGACTGGAAAATGCCTTATCCTTGAGATACAGATGATATACTTAATGGGAGGAGCCAGGTCAATCCTTAATTTTGCCATAAGAATTTAAGTTGAACAGTTGTTTGCCATAAGATTTGAGTTTGACAAACAGAAGGATTTTCAGGTTGTTCCTGAAAGGGTTTCTCTCCAAAGGTGAAAAATGAAATGAAAATCGCTTATTGTCACGAGTAGGCTTCAATGAAGGTACTGTGAAAAGCCCCTAGTCGCCACATTACGGCGCCTGTCCGGGGAGGCTGGTACGGGAGTCGAACCGTGCTGCTGGCCTGCTTGGTCTGCTTTAAAAGCCAGTGATTTAGCTGAGTGAGCTAAACCAGCCCCAGTCTGTACAGAGAAGCAATTACCAATGGTTATTAACTTCATTTATAAGTGGCGTATTGTGTTGCTTGATTGGAATATGTAGGAGCAGGTGTAGATAGGGAGTTAAAGTTTTCTTTTCCTTTATATAAGGACTGTTTTAACTGTTAATTGGAAAACTATAATTGTGTTGCTAATGTAATTGATTCTGTTGTTTAAATTCAAGTTTTTTTCACATAAAAATTATTTATTGGCCAGTGTTATCACTCCTTTGGTTTAGTAGTCTTCCCTCAGTCTTACAAATGGAAACATGTTGGCATTCTCGTACGAGAGCCTCAACACGCCTAAAAATACTCTTCCCTCATATTGAGGTCTCTCGCTGATGATTAATTGTGTGGTCAGGGTCAGGTTGGAAAAATGGTGCATGTCACCTTTCAAACTCGTTCCACCAACTTCTGCTCAGTCCCTGCCCTCACTAAATTACCCCCAATTACTATAGTCACACCCAGTATCATCATTGCTCTGTCACCTCCCGTGTGACGATATCATGAGCCACCTCCACATGCCTTTCTTCCTCTTAGAACCGATCGCCATGCCCACCCCAACCCTGCCCTCTCCTGTTATTCAAACCACCTCTTGTCCCCCTCACTGACTCAGCAGATAAGCCGTTCATCTACCAAACTCTCAGCCTGGATCTGCCACACTACCACATTCCACTTCACCCTCTGACTGACTGATTACTCTATCACCAGTACTCTCAGATCTCCGCCAAGGATCCCATCATTGACACCACTGACCCTAGCCCTCTAAGACGTTCTTCCCCACCATATCCAACTACACTCTCCCTTGTTTCCCCTTCTCTGATCCAGTCTTCATTCCACCCTTCAAACTATTTCCCCCTCCTCGCGCTATCCCCCCCCCCCCCCCGAAATCACTCCTTCCAGCCTTCACCTGTCACCCTTGACCAGTCTTGGCACAATGTTTGCTAATTGCACTAGAGTTAAATTATGCCAGGTCCCCAAGAAGGAGAAAGCAACATTTATTGGCCTCAAAGGTTGTGAGAGGTGAAACTTGCAAGGTGCTCGCTACTTATGCACAACTGTAAAACATAACATTCTGAATTCTCACTGGTAGGGAAGCTAATTTGGAGGGTGAACATAATTCCAGTGAAGTGGCCTTTTAATGATCATGCTTGAAATGTTAATGCAGGCAAGTGGGTTCACCAACATTGTTCGTCAGGAAGTGCGATCCGCTTTTAACCACCCTTGAAAGCTGGGGAAACAAAATTCGCCCAGATAGTCCTGGCATCAAGAAACTGTTTTTTTGCCTTCCCCCGCCCAGCACGATTCTCACCGCTGGCATGATCAGAAAATTCTGCCCGTAGTGTAAAGAGGCAGCTAAAAATAGAAATGAGACTCTCTGAGAGATTTAACCGGAAAAGAATCTGTGTCCAGTTTTGGGCGCTAGTTTAGCAGGGCGTTTCTCAGTGACTGCAATGCCGAGAAACACCACTTTTCTTTTTTGGCCTCATGGAGTTTCTCTCAGCCAAGGCCGCACTGTCATTTCCTGTTGGCGAGCCCAGCAGGAAAGGCTCCTCGCAGATTGCTCCTCCATTTTGTCTGGCTGCCCTGATCTTTCCTACCCCTTCACCTCTGTTTTTGACCCCCCCCCCACCAGCCTCGGGGATGCCTCTGGGCAAGATCCTTGACAGTGCCTGGGTGCCACAGCGAGGGTGCCTGGGCGGTAGTGTCAGGCAAACGGTACCCATGTGCCAGGGTGAATCCTGCCGTGTCCCTGACGACCCGGGGATCTATGATGCTCTGGGAGACAACCCCACACCCACCCCCCGAAGGTGCCATTACGACTGGTCCACGTTTGTGGAAAGCAGTACTAAATGACGCCCTGGCAAAGTCTCCCAGCTGTGGATATTAGGTCCTGGGCGCTGGGAGAATCCCGTGAAAGCATATTTAAATGAGCCCAAGTGAAGGAGAGATCCAGATTGTGACGTCTCACAAGATTCTGTTAAGTCTTGCAAGGTGTTTTGAGTGTCACAAATCTCATGACAAGCTTTTTGCAAGATTCAATGGCTTCGCCCGACACCAAGCCGGGCATGAAGAAGCCACTAAATCGCACCCTCTATAGTGCAAAGTTATCATAACCTGCACTGATCATTTTGCTACCCAAGATGCATTAGAAATTGGGCCTCAGGCCTCAAATCCATAAAGAAGACAGCTGTAAAAGCTAATTGGGCAGCCCAATGCAGCCTGCCAGTCAGGCCATCAGGACGATTGGCCTGCTTTTACACTGAGCTGGCCCACAAGAAGTAGGTCAGCAAAGGAGGAGAGGTGGGCTGAACCAGAGGGTGGAGCGAGCCTGGGCTGATTGCGGCCGACAGTGTTGTTGTGAAGCTAGGAAGAGTAAGTCAAAAATGTAGAACAGTGGTTTTAGCTAACAGCATGAAATGGTTGCTCTAAGTAATGCAGTTCAGCACACCGAGCCAAAAGTAAATTTGGCAGCGGAATCCTACAACCTGTGTTGGGACCCTAGGTAACTTATTTTTTCTTCCTAGCTCTCAACTGTTTCAAATGGGTGCCCTGGATTCTTGGCATTTGCTAGTTTCCAGTTTGACAGTCACTACACTTTCAGAGGAGATTGTGAACAAGAGAACTCTGAACTTATCCAAACAACAGGCTCAAAAGTGATTTAGGAAATTTTGGGAAAAAACCTGTTTCCTGATGCCAGGACTATCTGGGTGAATTTCATCAAGAAGCATCATCAATGGCAGGAGAACCATAAACTAACTGTGAAACATCACTTAATTAATGCAGAAACATTACAATTCAGTTACTACTGAATCCTTATCTAAGTTATTTAATATGATTTGAGCCAATTAAAAAAAAATTAATTTAGGGGATGCGGGCGTTGCTGATTAGGCCAGCATTTAATGCCCATCTCTAGTTACCCTTAGAAGGTGGTAGTAAGTTTCCTTCTTGAACCGCTGCAGTCCCTGAGGGGTAGGTACACCAACAGTGCTGTTATGAAGGGAGTTCCAGGATTTTGACCCAACGACAGCAACATATTTCTAAGACAGGGTGGTGAGTGACTTGGAAAGGAACCTCCAGGTGGTGGGGTTTCCAGGTAACTGCTGCACTTGTCTTTCTAGATCAGTTGTCATGGGTTTGGAAGGTGCTACCCTAAGGAACCTTGGCTAGTTCGTGCAATGCATCTTGTAGATGGCACACACAGCTACGACAGTTCGCCGATGGTGGAGCGATTGAATGTTTGTGGAAGAGGTAGCAATCAAGCGGGGCTGCTTTGTCCTGGATGTTGAGCTTCTTGATTGTTGTTGGAGCTACACTCATCCAGGCAAGTGGAGAGTATTCCATTACACTCCTGGCTTGTGCCTTGTAAATGATGGACAGGCTTTGAGGAGTCAGGAGGTGAGTTACTCGCCAAAGGAATCCGAGCCTTTGACCTACTCTTGTAAACATAGTATTAATATGACTAGTCCAGTTCAGTTTCTGATTAATGGTAACCCCCAGAATGTTGATTGTGGGGGATTCAGTGATGGTAATGCCATTGCATGTCAAGGTGTGATCGTTAGATCCTCTCTTGTCGGAGATGGTATTGCCTGGCACTTGTGTGGCACAAATGTAAATTGCCACTTGTCAGTCCAAACCTGGATATTGTCCAGGTCTTGTTGCATTTGGACATGGACTGCTTCATTATCTGAGGAGTCACAAATGGTGCCGAACATTGTGCAGTCATCTCGAACATCCCCACTTCTGACCTTACAAGGGAGGTCATTGATGAAGCAGCCGAAGATGGTTGGGCCTAGGGCACTACCCTGAGGAACTCCTTCAGTGATGTCCTGGAGCTGAGATGATTCACCTCCAACCACCACAACCATCTTCCTTTGTGCCAGGTATGACTCCAACCAGTGGAGTTTCCCCATTGATTCCCATTGACTCCAGTTTAGCTAGGGCTTCTTGATGCCATATTCTATCAAATGTTGCCTTGATGTCCAGGGCAGTCACTCTCACCTCACCTCTGGAATTCAGCTCTTTTGTTCATGTTTGAACCAAGGAAGTAATGAGATCAGGAGCTTAATGACCCTGGCGGAACCCAAACTGAGCGTCCTTGAGCAGGTTATTGCTGAGTAAGTGTTGCTTGATAGCACTGTTGAAGACTACTTCCATCAATTTGCTGATCATGGAGAGTAGACTGGGCAGCACGGTGCTAGTGGTTAGCATTCTTGCCTCACCGCGTCAGGGACCCGGGTTTAGTTCCAGCCTCGGGTGACTGTGCGGAGTTTGTACTTTCCCCCCGTGTCTGCCAGGGTTTCCTCCAGGTGCTCCGGTTTCCTCCCAAAGTCCAAAAATGTGCAGGTTAGGTGGATTGGCCATCCTAAATTTCCCTTAGCATCCAAAAGGTTAGGTGGGGTGACTGGGATAGGGCGAGGCTCTTTCAGAGGGTCGGTGCAGACTCGATGGGCTGAATGGCCTCCCCTGCACTGTAGGGAGTCTATGAGTCGGCTGATAGGATGGTAATTGGCAAGTTGGATTTGTCCTGTTTTTTGTGTACAGGACACTACTGGGCAATTTTCCACATTGTCGGGTAGATGCCAGTGTTGTAACTGTACTGGAACAGCTTGGCTAGGGGTGCAGCAAGTTCTGGAGCACAAATCTTCAGTACTATTACCGGAATATTGTCAGGGCACAGTCTTTGCTGTAACCAGTGCCTTCAGTCGTTTCTTGATATCACGTGGAGTGAATCGTATTGGCTGAAGACTGGCATCTGTGATGCAGGGAACCTCTGGAGGAGACCGAGATGGATCATCCACTCGGCACATCTGGCTGAAGATTGTTGCGAATGCTTCACCCTCGTCTTTTGCACAGATATTCTGTGCTTCTCCATCATTTAGGATAAGGATATTTGTGAAGCCTCCTCCTCCAGTGAGCTTAATTGTCCACCACTATTTACAGCTGGATGTGGCAGGACTGCAGAACTTAGATCTGATGCATTAATTGTGGAATCACTTAGCTTTGTCTATTACTTGCTGATTTTGCTGTTTGGCACACAAGTAATCCTGTGTTGTAGCTTCACCAGGTTCACACCTCATTTTTAGGTATGCCTGGAGCTCCTGGCATGTTCTTCTGCACTCTTCATTGAACCATGGTTGATCCCTGGTTTGGTGGTAATGACAGAGCAAGGAGACTGAGTTTGCTCCTATTTGTAAATTAGGCCCATTGAAGGAATATTTTAATGCTGGTCTGAATGAGCAGGTCTAGAAAAATAGCAACATTACATTATGGCCAGGATTAGGATTACATTGACATGTTTATACTGCCAATCAACTTTAATGTACAATAGGAATTCAGATTATTTCTGCCTCAACATTCAACAATTCTCAATGTGGGCAGCACATTAGTTTCTGGAGTGATGATTTTCCAATGCCCATTTCCCAGTATGAATTAGATTATCACACTTACAAATCAGTGTTTTTGTTCAACCTAAAACAATTCATGACAATAATTAATATTAATAATTAAAAGACATGCTTCATTCTTTTTGTATGAAAGAGTTAGGGAGCCAGTCATGGCTAACCCAGGGCATTGCACCAGCCCCATAAGAGGGTCAGCGGGGCAAAAGAGCACTTGGCATTTGGTAAGGTGCATGTCCTTGGTGCTACACAGGTGGCAAGGGGGTGGGCACTCAGTTCTTAAGCATTGAATGATGTCACCGTCCCCTGGCATCACAGGGGCGGAAGAGCAGGGGGCAAGGCGGGCAATCACAATAGGATAGCCACCTGTCTGAGAAGAAGGCTGCATTTGGAGATTCAGTGGTAAATTGGTGAGGCCACAACTGGAATATTGTGTGCAGTTCTTCGCCACATTACAGGAAAGAAGTTATTGCTCTGGAAGAATGCAGAGGAAGTTTACAAGAATGTTGCCAGGGCAAGAAAAGTGGGGCTGCAAAGAGAGATTGGATAGGTTGGGGTATCTTCCTTGGAACAAAGAAGGCTGAGTGGTGATTTAATTGAGATGTACAAAATTATGAGGGGAAGAGATAGGGTGGATAGGATATAACAGTTTCCCCTGGTTGATAATTCTAGAACCAGGAGACATAGATTCAAGATAAGTGGCAGAAGATGCAGAGGGGACATGAGGGGAAACATTTTTACACAGAGGATAGTGGGAGTCTGGAATTTGCTGCCCAAGTTGGTGGTGGAGGCACAGACCCTAAACTCTTTTAAAAGGTACCTGAGTCTGAACCTTAAGTGCTCTACGTTACAGGGCTATGGACCAGGTGAGGAATTTGGAAATAGAAAGGACTCCCGGGTGCCCTGGGGCGAGCATGGACAAGATGGGCCGAATGGCCACTTACTGCGCTATACCTTTTCTATGATTCTCTGCTTCTATGAACTTCTATACTGATCAAGGGCTGTTGCAAAGCTGATTTATGGTACTTCTGTCACTGGAATTGGATATATACTTGAAAAGGAAAAAAATTGCAGGGTTATGGGAGAAGAGCAGTGAGTGAGACTAATTGGATAGCTCTTTTATAGAACTTGCACAGGCACGACAGGCTAAAATACCTCCCTCTGTGCTGTGTAATTCTATGATTTGACTTTCTTAAGGACAACAGGCTGTTAAACAGAAGTAATCGTATGATGCTAGGACTGCGGGTAAAACTTTAATACGAATCATACTTCTTTCTCAGCCATAAAACATTTGTGGATTTATAATACAAAATAGAATTTATCCCTCAGTGAAAAGTAGTTATTGCAGCACATGCAATATGAAGCAGTTACAGCTCTTTTCTTCATTCCAGCAAATGCAAAATGTCATCAATATGATTCAACAACAATAATATCACCCGTAAAGTCGATCACATTGAATTGGCAGGAGGCATGGCAATTATTAATATAACAAATATAATTAACAGTTGACTAGGCTGAATTAATGTACAGTGCACATTTGCGATAATTGCTGTGGCACTCTGGGTTAATGAGTCTAAGTTAATTCTACTCCCCCGTGTTAACTGGCTCAGTCACCATTTCAAGCCTATTTGATTACCAATGATTTTCACATTTTAAAATTCAATTTTGAAAAGGAGATTTTTTTTAAAGAAAGCATTACTCATAATTATTTTTAAAACATGTGATTCTATGGTGAACATGAAGGAAGTCAGCACATTTCTATACCCTGCTACTGGTGAGGGAGTTCAATGCCATGGTCTCGTCACAGGGTTCCGAACTCGGTCAGAATTCAAATTGATAAATCTGCTCCCAGATGAGTCGCCCAAATTTTGTAACTTCTTTTGGACACTTAAGCCTGAATTTTACTGAACTTTGACATTGGGACACCAATGTCAGGGTAAAAAAAGGGGAGACAACAGGTGGCCTCCTAATGGGCCACCTGTGGGCGGGCCAGCTGTCCCAAGGACGGCCGGCAGGTTCCTAATGTTGCTGACCTAATGAGAGGGCATCGCTGCCGCTGTGGGATGTGGTCATTGCTCAGGCAAGCAAAAGACTTCAGGAGCTGGGCCAGGTAAGTTTAAAAAGAATGAAATATTCAGGGGGGCCAAGGGTTGGTGGAGAAGCCCCTCGGGAAAGCTTATTGGGGTTGGGTGTGGCTGCCTTCCCTCCTCGGGCGTCTGGTTCTGATGGCCTCCCCACTCCCATGAGTCCACTTAGCTGCCTCTCCACAGATGAACAGTTACCCCTGCCATCAGCTAAATGGTGTCAGTGCCTAAAATGATCCCTAATTGGGGCCCGCAACTGGTCCCACCACTGGGAAAATGCCCTGCTTAAGGAAGCCAAGTCCAGCCTCCCGGCCCACTTCCCTGGGGCAGTAAAATTCTGCCCTTAGTAACTACGTGGAAGTGAGGAATAGGTGGAGCAATTATTTGTCTTAATTTAGTTTTTCTCTCATTTTTTTGCATAGCTTTTCTTCCAGAAAAAAACCATTCTGCTTCAGATTGTATTTTCCAAGTGGGAAATAATGAACAAAACATAAAGCAGAAAAATAAATTAATTTTGAAAATATTGTTCCTGCTCGTTTGTTGTACTCTAACTTGTTTGTCCATGATTTTCTTTTTCCACATCGCCATAAGTGATTACTGCTATGTTCACTCACAATCTTCTCACTAAATTTACTGAGCTTGGATGGTGAGAACCAGGTGTTTTTGACTTTGCAAGGTTTACAGCCTCCCTCATTACTGTTCTCACCTATAGAAATACAAAATTTGTCGCCATTCTTGAGAATATAATTTTAGTCGATAACACTGAGCTCAGATCACGGGAAGACTTTAGGAGTGAATTTCAGAACAGGCATGGACTTGGCAGAGCAGCTATGTTACATGCCCATTGCTATTGGCATGAGGCTCCAGCCACTTGAGGTTTTGGCTGTTTTCAGGAGTTTGGGAAATTGGCCAGTTGGATGAGCCAACCATTGAGAGAAGCACCTCTTGGCATAGGATCATAGAACCAATGATATTCAATAATAGGCCACCTATGTAACATCAGAGCCCCAATTCCTGGGAATGGAAATATAACGGATGCACCAGATCCCCAATAACTGGCTATGGTAACCATGTATTAAAAGGAAAGTTTAATTGTTGTTGCCTGAGGAGGATGCCATACACAGGGTGCCTCATGCAGGTTGGCAGAGGGCTGGAATTTGTGAAGAACTAAAAATAATTTCCAGGTCAGTTTGTGAGCCGCCCCCAACAGTCCCTGAAAGCAGCACTAGTTTGATGCCTAATGTCTGGTACAAATAGGTGGAGCACACATGCTGTCCATTTGTTCCTCTTACCTTAGCTTTTGAATTCCTTATCACAAACTTTTCAAGCAAGAAATGGACACCTTGTGATTGAAAACAACCTCAGGGATAACCAATCAATGAGAGCCTTGTGCAATTCACAAACACTTTTCAGGAGGAACCGCTCGATACCAATCAACCACAGTGGCTGATCTTTTTTTCCGTCACTCCTTGGATAAAGAGAACTAACCTTTACATTCAGCTTCCCACCATGTGGAATTGTGCCATTTTCAACCTCCTCTCTTCAAGGATACATCAACAACAAAGCTCTTTTGCATATACTGGATATCCTGAACATTGCCATCTGGACTAGGCCAGGGATCAAGGTCCCTGCTTTTGGTGATGCGCCACACCATACTGGAAGAGATTAGTGGGCGTTAGTGTAACTGTGATAAATATTGCTGCATAAATTATTCCTCTCTTCACTCCTGCTAACATAAAAATAGCCAATGAGTAAGTAGATTGTTTGGCACCTCTTACTAATCCTAATAACTGACATAGAAGCAGTAATCAAAACTGGGAGATTTGAAAATTCTCATGGAAGCAAGACAAAAGAGGAAAGCATCATTCAAAGACCATGCTGGCTAATTCAGGGTGGATATAACAATGAGCGATCTTTGGGTCTGCAGATAATTTTGCCACAAAGGGCCATTTAATTTATTCCCTGGAAGAGGTCATCCAGAGAATCAATGCAATGTTCCCAACCAGGCTAACACCAGAGGATTTGGCAAAACTAAATGAGTTGAATGGGTGGGGGGGGGGGGGGGGGGGGGGGAGAGAGAGAGAGAGAGAGAGTTTCTCTACATTGTATTGTATAATAGTGGAAGATATCTGATTTGTGATCAGTCTTTAGAATTAGGAGTTTCTTGTTGCTATAGCCACAGTTGGCAAACATGATGTGTCTTAAAGGAGAAAAAAATACGGGAGTGAAGCTACTGTATTAGCATACATAAGGGTTTGCGATTGTAAATGGAGGAACACATACCAAGGAAACCTTCCACATAAACAATCTAAGGATTTTATGAATATTTTGAAAGAGTGTGTAATTAGAAATTTCAGAAAGGACAATTAGTCTTTCCATACCTGCATGACAATAGAGAATTCTAACAGGTAAAATTAAACTTTTGGAGGTGTTGCAGGATAGCTTATCTGAATAATAGACATGTAGCTAAATATATGCAAAATATGATCTGTGGAAGGAAGTTTGTTTGCGTGTGAAATTTGTATGCACCTAATGGGGCTGGTTAGCTCAGTTGGTTAGCATGTATTTCAGAATAACACCAACATCACGGATTTGGTTTCTGTTCTGGCTGAGCTAGACTTGGGGCCTGTCTCTTTGACCTGTTCCTGAGACTGGAAGGCAAGGACAAACTATTGCAAACAAAAACTGACAAAAAATATGGCTTACGATGAAGCATCAGCATTGAGTCAAGGACCTGTCTTTGGACAGAGCACACATGACATGTCATACACCTATTATCATCATTTCAGGCATTAAAGCATGATAACAGTGTGCATATTCTTGTTATCATTCTGCTTGTTGTGGACCATGGTAATGTACAATGCAAAGATACAAACAAAATTGTGTGATGACTGCTAAAATAAGGGCCAGCCTCTGAACTGGTGCTTATTTTGATAATTGTATACAAATGTACTCACCTGCTGAAAACTCCATATTTACCAAAGAAAATTGTTCACAAATGCATCTCAAAGAAGATATCAGCCACTGTATCCATTTCTGATTTTAAAAAAATAATTTCCTTCCTGCTTCCATTTTTATAAAGAACAAGACCATTAAAATGGTAATGTTCATATGGAGGCCAAAGAATTGCAGACCTGCTAATGCAGAAAAACATTCTAGAGTTTGGAGATGAAAGCCATATTAAGATGCTTTAACCATTTCTCTGCTAATAGGATTTGAACAGGAAATAACTTTGAAGTGACAGTCACAAAATAATCAAGGGCTGTCCTACATTCACGAGGTTTTAGAAAATCACTGTTACGGTATGTGACTGGCTCACAAAGACACCACTTTCCTAAATTTCCGTTCCCTCATGGCCTTTTAAAAATACTACTCTTATGTTGATAGAAAAGACAGGTGTGGGATGGACAAAGTGCTTCAAGCAGCTATTCCTAGGATTTTATGGATTTCAATATAGTTAGTTACTTGCAATTCCATCATTAGTATTTTGCAGATAGCTAGAGGGCAAAAGGCCTGAGACCAATTTAGCTGTTTGGAAAAATTAAGAGCATATGAAAACTGAAATTACAGAATGCAGTGTTAAATTTACAAAAAAATACATTTTCAATTAACTTGCTGGTATTTGAAAATTTAAAAAGGAAATACTTGCGCCTTTCACAATCTCAGGATGTCACAGAACATTTTACAAGCAATGAAGTGCTTTTGCACTACAGTAACTGTATTAATGTAGGAAGCACAGCAGCCAGTATGCTCACAAACAACAATGGGTTAAAGACCAGATAATCTGTTCTTGTGATGTTGATTGAAGGATAAGTATTAGCCAGGACACCTTCTCTCCTGCTCCTTGAAGTAGTGGGGGCAATTCTCCTATTTCAGGTGGGAAAACTAGTGAGAATCCCGCCAGCTGTTCCGGCGCAATTCCTATCGCAATCCACTTACACAATCACTTTTTTGGAGCTTGGGGAGATTCTGATTGAATTCTCCCACAGATAGAATTGTTGCTGGAGTGGAGATCGTAAGACGCCGGCAAGACTGACTCCTCAGAGATCGGGGTGCCTTTTTTAAAGGGTGCCCTGATCATTACGTTAAGGTCCCCCACCCCCTCCACCCATGGTCATCGCGAACCCCCGCAGACATGGGCAACACCCCCAACCCTTGATCTCAGAGGGGTAACCTATCCCCATCACTAAATGTCTGTGACACCCCACCCACACCATCCAGGTATGATGGTGACCCCCCTCCCCTCCGCGCCCCCCCCCCCCCCCCCCCCACGCAAGTGAGCAATAATGCACTATGGAGTTGCCATGTGTCCCCTTTATGCTCACTCCCCCTTTCATGGCCCTGCCTCTTGGCATCCCTGTCAGTGCCATGTGGTCATCACACCTGGTTTCCATTTCCAGGGGACCCTTGACAAGGTTATCTCAGGCAACCGGGCGTGCAAGGCAGTAGGCCACCTCAACCTCAGCTGCGGATCGTGGGGATATGACTAGACAAAACGGGCACTTGGGGAAGAGTAAGAAACTGTAGGCACCTCGTTGGCACGGGTGAACACAGGCACTAGTTTAGATAGGTCACCACTTTAATATATCACTTGCAATAAACATTCACCAGCAGACCCTCCACCCTGTAATTTCATGGCACCATGCTCCGCAAACCCCTGCGCACATTCAGTGCTTCATCCATGTGCAATGTGAGAATGGCAATGCTATGTCTCTTCCACACTAATGACTCAGTAAATATGCGCTGCTGGTGGCAAGGCCCACACCAGTATCAGTGCTTAGGCCTCTCATTTCTGCCACTCTTCTTCAGTAATGAGGAGGCCATGGGCTGACAAAATTTAGAGAGGCGGACCTGCCTCAATTAGAATATAGAACAGTACAGCACAGAACAGGCCCTTCGGCCCTCAATGTTGTGCCGAGCAATGATCACCCTGCTCAAGCCTAACGTATCCACCCTATACCAGTAACCCCCCCCTTATTAACCTTACTTTGACACTAAGGGCAATTTAGCCTGGCCAATCCACCTAACCCGCACATCTTTGGACTGTGGGAGGAAACCGGAGCACCCGGAGGAAACCCACGAACACACGGGGAGGACGTGCAGACTCCGCACAGACAGTGACCCAGCCGGGAATTGAACCTGGGACCCTGGAGCTGTGAAGCATTTATGCTAACCACCATGCTACCGTGCTGCCCACTGGAGGAAAACACGAGGACCCCTAATGTTGAAGGGAGTTGTAGCAGATGAGAGGCCATTCTGTCCCTCTGAACCCCATGGCAAGCCTGTTCATTGGCACGACACATTAATCTCTCTGTCAGGCAGGAATCAGCCAGATCGCTGAAGGTGAGTGAAGCATCGCTCGGTCCTCAATGTAAGTCACAAGATTCTCCCGCAGAATCCGGCCAATGGCTTTCATGCCTTGCCCCTGAATTTGGATGCAATCATGAGAATCATCATGGCACCACAGCAATGATTATGGCTGGGATTCTCCCCTACCCGGAGAGGCGGGGGGTCCCGGCGGGACGGAGTGGCGTGAACCACTCCGGCATCGGGCCTCCCCAAAGGTGCGGAATTCTCCGCACTTTTAGGGGCTAGGCCCGCGCCGGAGTAGTTGCCGCTCCACCGGCCGGCACGAACGGCCTTTGGTGCCCCGCCAGCCGGGGCCGAAAGGCCTTCGCCAGCTGGCGGAAGTCCGCGCATGCGCCATGCATCAGCTGACGGCATACTGGCGCATGCGCAGGGGAGGGGGTCTCTTCCGCCTCCGCCATGGTGAAGGCCATGGCGGGACAGAAGAAAAAGAGTGCCCCCACGCTCAGGTCCGCCCGCCAATCGGTGGGACCCGATCGCGGGTCAGGCCACCGTGGGGGCACCCCCCGGGGTCAGATTGTCCCGCGACCCCCCCCCCCCCAGGACCCCGGAGCCCGCCGCGCCGCCAATCCCACCGGTACCAGAGGTGGTTTAAACCACGCCGGCGGGAAAGGCATGTCAGCGGCGGGACTTCGGCCCATCATGGGCCGGAGAATCGCCGCGGGGGGCCCGCCAACCGGCGCGGCGCAATTCCCGCTCCCGCCGAATTTTGGGGGCGGAGAATTCGGGACACGTGGGGACGGGATTGATGCCGGCCCCAGGCGATTCTCCGACCCCCTGGGGGGCGGAGAATTCCGCCCTATATGTCACACCCCATGGATCACGGTGAGAGAGCTCCTCACTCCCTAGTCATGGTCATCCCCAAACCGAGAGAACCCCTAGCTCTTCGGCCAAAGCCATGGCCCGAGGTCCTACCTCCTCATCTGTGGTTTGCGCCTCACTGCCCTGCTCAACCTCCTCCTCATTGAGGAGATGTGGTGCTCCCCTATCTCCTCCTGGTCTAGCTGGTCTCCCCTCTGCAGCAGCAAGAACGTAGACCACAATTATGCGGGACACTCTCTGGGGACTGTATTGGAGGGCACACCCAACTGGTCCAGGCACTGGGACTGTGTCTGGAACAGCCCTATCGGCTGTTTGAGCAGCACATGAATTGAAGCATGAGTCTCCCCAAATGTCTCCTCTGCTCTGGCATGATCAGTCACTTCCTGTCAGGGTACCCCATGTCTCCAGCTTCTGCTCTCTTGCAAAGAGGTCTGGGATCTGCAAACGCCCCAAGATGTAACTGTCATAGATGCGATTGAGGGAGTGGAACCCTTGCAGTTCATGAATGGCGCCGCACAATGCCATGGAGAACGCAGGGCCACATGGGTGCAGTCTATCGCACTCTTCACCTGGGGCATGCTTGCTAAACAGGTGATACTCAAGGCCCTGATGTCCTGGCTTACCTGGTCCCGCCCCAAGTTTATAAATATGAACCTTCTTATAAAGGACATCTGTTACCTCCCGAATGCATTTGTGTGCGGCTGGTGGGAAATCTCACACGGCTCACCAGTGCTGCCCTGAAGTGAGAGCTCGCACAGTGGTTCAGAGCGATGATAACTTTAAGGGCCACAGGCAGTGGGTCTCCTCCATGTGGTGCCAGCTCTTACAGGACATGGCAAAGGTGGTCCACTGTCTCCTGGAACAGATGCAATCTTGTCCGTGACTGAAGCTTCAACATCTACAGGCAGGATGTCAGACGTCAGAAGACCCTTTGCAGGTAGTGTCTCCTACGAGAAGCCATCTGTGGTGCTGCTGCTGAACAGCTACTGGTCCAGTCTCTCCCCTCCTCTGCAGGGCACTGGCCCTGCCAAATGCAGTGGCACATCGATGCCTCTGCTGCTCGATCGCTATGAGTAGAATAGCCAATTCAACGAGCTCCATGATTCTCCAGAATCATGCGCTGAAAAGAACACCAAAGCGAGTGCTGAGGATTCCTGACAGAGCCCTGACCCTCAGCCCTCCACCACTCTTCCAACCATGCACCTCCCCCTTAGTGAGTGTTTCTCCACTAAGCCTTAGGCCCTCCCCTTTCACACTGCCACTACCCACAGTTGTCCCTCAGCTGCACCAAGGTGAGGCACGTGGACCCTCAAGAGTCTCAGTGGTATCTTTCACCCGATCATTCCACATCACACCTTGCACAGGGCTGCACCATCAGTGTAATGTTAATGGTTGTATGATTATTGACGTTCAACACTTGGGGCTTCCAAAGGGTTAAGAACTTGGCTCCAACTATCTTGATTGAACCAAATAAACTACATTAAATAAATTGAGGGATAAATTAAAAGGTGCAGGGATACAGCCCTAAACAAAAACAAATTGCAAATGAGACTTAACATCACACCAAAATGTGATTAAAAGGGTTGATAAAGCACCTCAGATCCTGCGGGTCCACTGAACATAGAAGGCCTCGATGGTGCTTGTGGACACCATCTGCTCCCTCTACAAGGACACCTGGCCACAAATGTAGCCGTGGAAGAGGAGCAGAAATAACTTGGCTCCAATCAGTGGCACTGATGTTTAGCTCTGCAGAATTCATTGACAAAATTGAACAGTCAAAGAAGGGTGAGGTAGAATATCAGGAAAATGGTTGCCTCTTGTGGCAGATAAGGCACAACTGATTAGAGTGAAGTCTGCAATTAGCATGACAAGCACATACCTAGAAGGCACCCTCATTCTCCAGTTCACAAGGGTTGCAGTATGACCAGCTTTCCATCAGCCTTCCAGGCCAACACTAATTCCTGACACACAAACTTCCCTGACAAGTGGATTTGAACTTCCATACAGCTTAACACCTTCATCCTAAAAGTGCTGTCCAAGTTTGGGGTTCTAATCACACTGCAGTCCTCCTCCTCCCATTGAGAGGGTCTTTATGCCCCACGAGGCAAGAATGCAACCCATTCCTGAGTCACCCACTCTGCCCTTCCAGCCTGGCCACTCATGGAACTCCAGCCAAGAACCTCACAGTTGCCCCCAGTGCTGACCCCTGTAATCACATTCTTTCCAGTTCCTCTAAGGGCGGGCACTCTCCAGTGGCGATTTGGGCACAAATGCAAAAAGGAGGACACATGAGGGTAAGGCCTGTTGGAAACCCCTCCCTCCAAGATTGAGAGACTGAACCCCAACCCCAAGTTGAACTTACTTGTGTTCCCTGCGTCCTTTCTGGTGCACCCTGAGCTTTGAATACCCTGGATATTCATGGCTGCCTGAACGCTCACCTCCAGTAACCCCCTCGGAGATGAGTTCACATTTCTGTAAATCCGTTGTAAATGCCATTGCCCGCTGAATATTCAGTGAGGGAGAGGGAAGGTCTGGAGTGAGTGCTAGCTAATGATATGCAAATGTATTAAAATTAGATTCCCAGGCTCGTGCAGCGTTTTCAGCATTACTCCACCGGTGAGGGGAGATGAAAAATTGGAATTCCCAATCTCACCAGAGAGAATTGTATTTTCCTATTCTCTCCGGATTTTGAGGCCACGGTGCCATTTTCACTAATGCCTAGTGCAGGCTCAAAATTGCCCCCAGTATATCAGACGTAAAGTCCCGTCATCATGATTTATACAATAGAAGAAAGAGAAAGGAATAAAATATTCATTGGGAATTTTGATTGTTGTTAAATTAATTCAAAGTTGGCAATTATCGGGTGAGATTCTCCCATCGGGAGTCTAAGTGCTGAGACCGGAGTGAAAACCGGAGTGTTGCACTCCGGCGTCGGAGGCCGCTCCTTGTCCCCCCTTCTCCCACCCCCGGGGGGCTAGGAGCGGCACCGTGTCATTTACGTGCACCGGGCCTTGGCGCGGCGTAAATGCAGGGCAGCGTAATTACACGGATGACGTCACCCGCGCATGGGCAGGTTGGCCGGCGGCAATCCGCGCATGCACGGTTGCCATCCTCCTTGCGGGCGCCCCGCAAGAAATGTCGGAGTGATCTTTCGGGGCGGCGGAGGAAAGGAGTGCCTCCTTCAGAGAGGCCAGCCCACCGATTGGTGGGCACCAATCGCGGGCCAGACCCCTTTTGAGCGCCCCCCCCTGGTGCTGGATCCCCCACCCCCCCCACAGGCCGCCACCCAGCGTTCCCGCACTGTTCACGCCGGCAGCGACCACTGTGTGGCCGGCGCCGGCGGGAACACGTCGTATTGGGCAGGCCGCTCGGCCCATCCGGGCCGGAGAATCGCTGCTCGCCCATTACAAACGGCGAGCGCCGATTCTCCCAGCGGCCAGCCGTAAATCTCGGCGTGCCGGTTTGGGGGGGGTGGGAGAATCGCGTGCGGATGCCGGGGCGGCGTGGGGGGACTCGCCTGGCGCCCCCGTGATTCACCCACCCGGCGTGGGGGGGGGGGGGGGGGGGGGGGGGGAGAATTGTGCCCATCATTCCTGTTACAACTCTGTTTCGTTGAATAACATCTTTGAATGGATGCAATTGGTTGAATTGGTAATTCCAGAATCTGTGCAGCACAGAACTCACATATTAGGAACATAGGAATTAGGAGCAGAAGTGGGCAATTCAGCCCTTCGAGCCTACTCCGCCATTCAACCAGATCATGGCTGATCTCTTGTTGGTCTCAAATCCACCTTACTACCTGTTCACCATATTCCTTTTACCCCATTAAAAAAAAAATCAGAAATATATCTATCTCCTTTTTGAAACCATTTAATGACTCAGATTCCACCGCACTATATGGCAACAAGTTCCACAAATTCACCACCCTCTGCAAGAAGTAGTTCTTCCTCATCTCAATTCTAAATCTACCGCCTCTCAACCTATATCTGTGACCTCTCGTTCTAGATTGCCCTACAAGGGGAACATTTGGTCTGTCCTTACTTTATCAATCCCTTTTAGTATTTTATATATCTCGATCAGATCCCCTCTCATCCTTCTAAACTTCAAAATTGAAAGTTCTCAATACGTCCAAACAGTTTATTCGAATAATAATAGTAATCGCTTATTGTCACAAGTCGGTTTCAATGAAGTTGCTGTGAAAAGCCCCTAGTTGCCACATTCCGTCGCCTGTTCGGGGAGGCTGGTACGGGAATTGACCCCGCGCTGCTGGCCTTGTTCTGTATTACAAGCCAGCTGTTTAGCCCACAGTGTTAAACCAGCCCCATATTCCTCATATGTCAATCCTAACATCCCCAGTATCAATCTGGTGAATCTACTTTGAACTGCCTCGAATGCCACCACATCCTTCCTCAAATAAGGAGACCAAAACTGCGCACAATACTCAGATGTGGTCTCACCAACACCCTATACAATTGCAACAACACTTCTCTACTTTTATACTCCAATCCTTTTGCAATAAATACTAACATCCATTTGCCCTTCTAATTACATGCTGTACCTGCATACCGACTTTCTGTGATTCATGAAGAAAGACACTCAGATCCCTCTGCCCAGACACATTTTGAATCTGCTTTTCATTAAATATTAATTTGTCTTTATATTTTTCCAGCCAAAATGGATAACCTCACGCTTATCCACATTAAACTCCATCTGCCAAATAAACAGTTTTCTTCCAGTGGATTTCTGAGCTTCACTAGATACTTTTGCCCACCTGCAACTGTTTGCAACTGGAATAATCCAAGCAAGAAGTCTTGGGGTTAAGATAGTTGTAGATCTTCACTTGGTTTTTGTATCTGTAAGGGTATTGCTGGGGTTTCACTTGAATTAACTTTTTTGTGAGCTTGGTGCCAGCAAGTCTGATGGGCCATCTAGCAAAAAGGTCAGGTTTACTGGATTTGTTTGTGTACTTGCATTTTAAATGAATTTCACAACCTTTGAAATTAAGAGATGGGTAACAAAGGTTTTGGTATTTGTTTAGTGATTTGGGGAAAAAACACAAGTAGAAAAAATAGTACTGCTGCCTTGCAACAGACGTCCAGTGAAACAGACACACAGGGAAAGATCGGAAAGAAGTTTAGAATGTGTATGACAGAGAGTGAAGGCAGGAGTTAATATTGCAAGGCCACTGGGGGACTGCGTTTAGGTAACTCATGAGTTTACATAGATAACATAGAACATACAGTGCAGAAGGAGGCCATTCGGCCCATCATGTCTGCACCGATCCACTTAATTTCTCACTTCCACCCCATCCCTGTAACCCAATAACCCCTCCTAACCTTTTGGACACTTAACGGCAATTTAGCATGGCCAATACACCTAACCTGCACGTCTTTGGACTGTGGGAGGAAACCGGAGCACCCGAAGGAAACCCATGCAGACACGGGGAGAACGTGCAGACCGCACAGACAGTGACCCAGCGGGGAATCGAACCTGGAACCCTGGCGCTGTGAAGCCACAGTGCTAGTCACTGCAGTTGCAGTAATAGTCAATTTAGAGTACAGCTTTGGGCGTCTCAGGAAGAGATACCAGCTGGGACAAAAGCATCTAGTGAAGCTCAGAAATTCACTGGAAGAAAACCGTTTGGAACTGGAATAATCCAAGCAAGAAGCCTTGGTGTTAAGATGGTGGTAGATCTTCACTGGATTTTTGTATCTGTAAGGGTATTACTTGTGTAAAAGGAATAGTGTGAGCTTGAATCATTTTCATGTGTTTGTAACCTTTCAATTTTTTGTCTGGTATAACATAGTTCATTTTTCCTTGTTTAATCAATGTTTTACTCTTAATATTAACATTTTTATTAAATACCTGTTAATTTGTTCAGTACCTTTTCTCCACATTTTCTAAAAAAACAAAGTTCGGATCTATCAAGCCAGGTTTCAACAAAGAACAAGAACAGTACAGCACAGGAACAGGTCCTTCAGCCCTCTCAGCCTGTATCCTTCTATACCCCGTCTGTTCATGTGTCTATCTAGATAAGTCTTAAAGGTCGCTAACGTATCTGCCTCAACCACCTCACTTGGCCGTGCATTCCAGGCCATCACCACCCTCTGTGTAAAAGACTTCCCCTGCACATCTCCCCTGAAATTATCCCCCCTCACCTTGAACTTGTGCTCCCTTGTAACTCATTGGAATTTAGAAGGATGAGGAGGGATCTTATAGAAAAATATAAAATTATGAAGGGAATAGATAGGATAGATGCGGGCAGGTTGTTTCCACTGGCGGGTGAAAGCAGAACTAGGGGACATAACCTCAAAATAAGGGGAAGTAGATTTAGCACTGAGTTTAGGAGGAACTTCTTCACCCAAAGGGTTGTGAGTCTATGGAATTCCTTGCCCAGTGAAGCAGTTGAGGCTCCCTCATTACATGTTTTTTGAAGAATAAAGGGATTAAGGGTTATGGTGTTCAGGCCGGAAAGTGGAGCTGAGTCCACAAAAGATCAGCCATGATCTCATTGAATGGCGGAGCAGGCTCGAGGGGCCAGATGGCCTACTCCTGCTCCTAGTTCTTATGAGACATATATATATGTATATATATATATAAAAGAGAAGGGCACACCCAAACATACCAAAGAAAATAGTAAATAATTTTTAAAAATACAATAAAAAATAAAACAGAATAACTGGTGGGGTATTGTGCGCCAGCTCAACAGTAGCAACTCTGTACACCTGGCAAAATTATTTACAACACATAAGTGGGCGACTGTTGGTGGGGGGGGGGGGGGGGGATGTGGAAACTGGGGAGGTAAATATACATTTGGGTGCCGGAGAAACAATTACAGTGGCCAATACTCGAATGGGTTTGGTGTTGGTGTTGTCGCTTTCTTCTCCTGGACAGATCTCACTGTCGTCTCGCACTCACCTCCGCTTCTGCCGTTCCTCTCGTCTTTCGTCTTTATTCTCCTCGTTCCCTGCTCCTGGAGATGCCATGTTCGTTATTGTGTCCCGTGCCTTTCTTCCGACTCTCATTTCCTTGCCTCCGCCCCACCTCCCTGGTTCTCCTCTCTTGTTCCCTGTCTCTTCCCTCTTCCCCCTCTCCCCCCCTCCTGTGATTCGCCTTTCTTTCCTCTTAGGTTTAGCTGTTCCCGCCCCCACCCCCCACTCCCCGTCTATCTCTCCCTCTCATGCTTTGCCGACTTTCCCCTGATTCTTGGCTACCTGGCTATTCTTCCGCTTGTTCATTGGCCACAAACAGGTCCCGGAACAATTGCGTGAATGGCTCCCACGTTCTGCGGAAGCCGTCGTCTGACCTGCGGATAGCGAATTTGATTTTCTCCATTTGGAGAGATTCCGAGAGGTCGGACAGCCAGTCTGCAGCTTTGGGGGGTGCTGCTGGCCGCCAGCCGAACAGGATTCTACGGCGGGCGATCGGGAAGGCAAAGGCAAAGGCAAGGGCATCCGCCCTCCTCCCCAGGAATAGATCTGGCTGGTCCGAAACCTCAAAGTCCGCCACTTTCGGGCATGGCTCCACCCTCATCCCCACCACTTTGGACATTGCCTCGAAGAAGGCTGTCCAGTACCCTGCAAGTCTGGGGCAAGACCAGAACATGTGGGTGTGGCTGGCCGGGCCTCCTTGGCACTGTTCACATCCACCCTCCACCTCCAAGAAGAATCTACTCATACGGGTTCGTTAAGTGGGCTCTATGTACCACTTTTAGCTGCGTCAGACTGAGCCTTGCGCATGTGAAGTAATTTATATATATTACAAACAGCCGATCTGAGGGCACTCTGGGATCTGACATGTCCAATATTAACATCAGTTGAGATTGTAACTTTTCTGACTCCCTACGGGGACGGAACTTGAAGTGCATCCGACTCCCTTCCTACACTTCAGTATGAACTAGCCAGGTGACTAGGGGACGGAGCTTCCTCCCAGTCCCTCCCCACAGGATATAAACCCTGATCTGGAAGGTGACCCTGCGGGGAGTGGAGAGGAGTGATTGTTGTATCTAGTATGAGAATAAAGAGAATTGTATCCTGTTAGCCTGGCCTCTTGTGGAGCTTTGCCTCCGTCCACAACAGTAACAATAGTGAAGTAATATGCATACTCGAGATAAAAATGCAGCATGTATTTAAAAAAAAATAATGGCATCTAATCTTTTCTTCCTCTCTCCTCTGTATCCTAAATCCATTAATCGTTTATTATTATCCAATTTATTCATTTTATTGCTCTCAATGAGCCAGGGCATCTGATGCTAAAAGTGGCGAAAGTTGAGTGAGACATCCACCACTGTTGTATTTTAAGACCAATCAGAAGTTCTCACTTGCGTGCAGATTTGCACTGCCTGGGATTCACCGCAAATGTTTCTGACACTTATCTCAGCTTCAAAAACTGGATTATATACGTGCAATTTACCCAGCCTTTCACCCCAGAATCTTTACACTGTGTAATCCCTGGTTTAATTCAGAGGTTAAAAATGTAACTCAACTCACCAATCTTAACACATGACCCCTCCCCCTCCCAACACCCATAATTAACTCCCCCAACTCAGACCCACCCCACTGACCAGACTACGCACCCCCCGTACCCACAACCCTACCCACCCCCTTGATCCAACTACTCACTCCCCTGAACTATCCACCCTCCCGACTTAATTAGCCAACCCGACTTCCCACCCATATTTACACTCTCTCACCCACTCTCACATCCTCCTACTCACTGACTCGCTCAATCATCCAACTAACTATTAGCCCATTCACTCAGCCACTCACTAACCCACTGAAAACCTTTTTGAGAGCTTTAAACACACTCCTGAATACGGCAGCTGATGTTGTAAAAAGTGGATGTGTCCTCTGCAGTAGCTCTTTGTCAGTCTACTTCATGGAAGGCTACACTACAGCATCACTGCTATTGACTGGAGCATCTGGACTACTGACTTTCTCCAGCTGTGAATATTATTATCTTGACTGTTAAACTATTTGGACTTCCTGAGGTGGTAAATGATTCATATAAATGCAAGTTATTTATTTAATTTCCTCCTTTCATTGCATAGTTTGCACCTCGACTCTTTACCAGCTCAACATCCCTTGGTACATGAAGCAAAAATCTATTAATCTCAATCTTGAAAGCTCCAAGTGACCTGATATGCACAGCCTTTTGCAGGAGAGAATTCCAGATATCTACTACCCTTTGGATTGACCAGGAAGGTCAAAAGTTCGACAACAGGAGGTGCTGTATTTAACTATTAGGGAGAGAGGAGAATAAATTCTTAAGTGTGCCTGCTGCCTGATCAGTGTATCATGAACCCTTTTTGGAAGTGCGTGGATGTGAGACGAGGACAGAATAATGCTCAGCTGTAATCACCACAGCCAACTAACATGTCAACATTCATTGTTAAGCTTGTACATAAACAATCACCTGAGCGAGGTGCTGCAGCACTGATGACACTTATGTAACCATACCCCAGCATGAGTCATTGTCTTCAGAAGAGAAGTAGTAAAATTAGGACAAGAGGCGTAATGTTTCTATCAGACTGCTGCAATGAAATTTTTAAAATCAGTTTTTTAAATTTCCAACAGAAATTTTAACCCCAAGCATGTCCTGGTAACTGACAGAAGCGTGTCCATTAAAATGCTCTTAAATTAAAATACACAAGTATTCAGAACTGACAAATGCACAATATCAAGAAGCAGATCAAATTTTAACAACTGCTTTTCTTTAAACTGACATTTTACTATTTTCACAAATGTCTCCTGGTGAGCTTTAAAAATCTTGCAAAACATTTCTCACAAGCTGTCCTGACTTCTTCTTCAGCACAACTCTCACCAAGTATGTACCTGTATTGTCTTATTTTATTTTTCAGCTCACAGTTTTACAATGTTAAAAGACTGTGGTATTTCCAGTGTTGCTGCCACAGGTCACTTTTATTTGTAATTTGAGATGCATATAGTAATTTCAAATATATATTGTATTATATTAATTTGGTGCCGTAAGGGTTAGAAGCCTGGGTTAGCGTGTGTGTGACGGCTGCAATAATGTTTTTTTTTAATCCTGGTTTACAAGACAAGCAGACACTTTGGTTACAAGGGATAATTAAAGCCTCATATAAGTTGGGTTAATGGCATTTTGTTTCTATAAAGAAGGTTCCCTGGGCAGTAGATAACTTGAGACATTGTACTTAGCTTTAGTAGGATGATGTAGTTAATGGGAGGAGCCAGGTGCTGAAGCAGTTAGGTGTTGAGTTCTGTAAAGTATTGGGATGCAACCAGACCAGCAGTTTTTCTCAAAACAGTTTAGTTAAAAAGATTTTGCCTGTGAACAAAACAGCAGTTTCTGAAAAGTCTGGCAAGTTAAATAGAAGTTTGACATAGGCAAGAATCTGCAAATTGGTCCCTTATAGATCTCTCTCTCTCAAAGTGGTTTATCCAAAGCATCTCTTAACAGCAAGTACACCTGGTTTGGCAAACTGTCTTTTAAAATGGATTTTGACCTGAGATGGGGTTTGATTGAGTGGAGATAAATGATAGCAGTTAGTTTCATTGTCAGTGGTAAGCATTGTTTAACTGGTAATTGGAAGCTATTTTCTTTATGATGTTAAAGTTAATAATAAACTTTATTTTAATATATCATAATGGAATCACTCCTGGAGTGAAGTATCCTTTCCTCACAGTCTTACAAGCTAAATAAAAATATTAAGATTTTTGTCCGGTATCCTTGCATTTATTGGGGTCTGGTCCAGGATAGTAATAAATTTTGGGCAATCTATAAATTAAAACATTGAATTAACATGCAATCATTAATTTAAATATAGGTTTGAGTTACTGAAGAATTTTTTCTTGCCAATATGACTTTAATATCTAAATTAAGCCTAACCTGCTTAAATGTTGAATTCCCAGGTGCTTATAACAAATACACTAAAGGGTAACTCCCACAATTACTTTCATTTTGATGGTGTGGTTAAAGTAATGAAATACGGCTTCATTTCTCAGATAAGTAAACAAATGCTAAATCAGGAAAGAAGATATTTGATGGGTGAATGAAATAGGTGTTGCAAAGGTTTTTAAAAGAGGCTTACAAAGGGAAAGAAAGGAAATTTCAGTGTATAAGAATCTGGCAATCCTTGACTCTTCCACCAGTGATGGGGCCTCGAAATGCTGAGGGTGAGGGAGGGGCACTGCATGAGAGACAATTTTGGAGTCAGAGGAAAAGAATGTTTGGGACAGTTTAAGGCTGAAGGAGATTGTAGAGGCAGTGTGAGGCATGGCCACGAGAGAAAAAGAGATGAGATTCTAAACTTAATTTAAGTTAACAGTGACTGCGTGATGAACTTAGTGTGGGACAGGATATATTTTGCATGGTTTGGGATATGGAGTTCCTAGAGATGGAGGGTAGGGAGCCAGCAAGAAGGCTGGTGGAGTCTTCAAGTCTTACAATGAAGAAGAGACTTAGTAAGGGATTTAGCAAACCAATAGCCGAGGTAGGCAATGTGACAGAGATAGAAGTCAGCAGCTGTTGTGATGAAATTTTAATGGGGTCTGACGCACAGCTCAGAGTTAAAGAGGATGCCAAGGATGCAAACGGTTTGTTCAACTGAAGATCGTGGTTGGGGAATTGACTGGAAACAGGAACAAAGGAGGCAAATTTATTTTGGGGTTGAAGACAATGGCTTTGGTTTTCCCACTGTTGAGTTAGGACAAGTTATGACTCATCCAAGAGGTCTGTTAGCACAAAGATGGTTGGAGGATCAGTGGAAATGATGGTGATCACAGCTGTAATGAACTCCAATTGGCTTTATTGGTTGGCCAATTGGAGTATGAGCTCCCTCAATGATAGCTCATTGAGGGGGCCCATATAATCACCTGTGTAAGCTTTGTGAGCCAGTCTTAAGTTGATTGGACTGCTAGCAGCACTGTTTGTAGCTGCTCCTGTAATATCGTTATTGTAAATAAATATTGGTGTGGTGACGGAACTCCTGCCTCCCGTGGATTACTACAGTGGCGACGAGGTAAACTACGAATTTTGCGGAGACCAGCTGCCACACTCGGAGGGTAAGCCTTGCCATTTTAAAAATGCCGTTTTTTGGGAGGTTAGAGGCATTCAACCCGGCTATTGAGGACTGGTCCCAGTATGTGGAGAGAATGTGGTACTTCTTCCGGGCAAATTATATACTGACGGACGAAAGGAGACGGCTTATCCTGCTGTCGGCGTGTGGACCCTCCGCTTTCGCCATTATACGTAGTCTGCCTTATCCCGATGCACCGAACACGAAAACTTTCCAAGAAGTAACGGAATTGGTGAAAGAGCACTACGACCCAAAACCACCCCTCATTTTGCGTAGGTACAGATTCTAGACAGCGAAGCGGGAAGACAGGGAGTCAGTCACAAATTTCTTGACCCGCCTGAGAAGGCTGGCGGAAAAATGTGAGTTCGGCCCGACGCTAAATGAAATGCTTCGGGACCGGTTAGTGTGTGGTATAAACGACCTCACAATACAGAAATGCCTGTTGGCGGAAACGGAGCTAGACTGCAGGCAGGCGTTACAGCTCGCACTGTCCCTAGAAAAGGCAGCAAGTGGGGCGCAGGAACTACAGGGCACGCCAATGGAGGTAGATACCTGTGAGAGGGACTACCACAACGGGTCCTGCTACCAGATAGCCGCTCTCAGGAAAAACCTGAGGAATAGAGGGAAAAAGGAAAACCCCAGAACTGCCCCCAAGTCTGCCAGGACTAACTGGAGACAGAGGGAAGTACCGGCTGAGGCTCCCCCAACACAGAAGGACCGTTTCTGGCACCAGACAGAGTGGGGTAACAACGACAGAACCCCTAGAAGGAGGTCGCAAAAGAGGAATAGCAGGTGGGGACGTAGGGAAGTACACAACCTAGACGCCCCATCCTCCTCTGAAGGGGAACAATTATATATTACAACGAAGAAAGCAGAACCCATTAGGATTACCCCACGGGTGAACGGGCGGCCGACAATAATGGAAATAGACACGGTGCGGCTGTATCAGTAACGGGAGTGACAGCATTTAGAAAAATCAAAGATGGACTCCAGCCACTAACCCTAACAAAAACATCGGCAAAACTTAAAACTTACACGGGGGAACCCCTGGAAGTTCTAGGCACGACTCATGTACCTGTGGAATATGAGAAACAATTGCTCAGATTACCGTTGACGATAGTAGAGGGCTCCGGACCGAGCTTAATTGGACGGAACTGGCTGAAAGACCTAAAATTAGATCGGATGAAAATTTTCCAGAGTGGAAGCGGGCAGTTGAGTGGAGTAATCCAAAAATACCCAGAGGTCTTCCAGGAATGTTTGGGGGAAATCATAGGCGCCAAAGCAACTTTGCACGTGGACCCAGAAGCCCTTCCGAAATTTTGTAAGGCCAGGACGGTACCTTTTGCATTAAGGAAGAAAGTAGATGACGAAATAGAAAGGTTACGGCGCGACGTCATTATCAGACCAGTACAGTTCGCGGAATGGGCAGCGCCGGTGGTACCAATTTTGAAGCCAGACAGCTCGATACGTCTCTGTGGAGATTTCAAACAGACAGTAAACAAATACGCACTGCTGGACAAATACCCAATCCCAAAAATAGACGACCTATATGTCAAATTGGCAGGTGGGCTTTTGTTCACGAAACTAGACTTGAGCCACGCCTACCTGCAGTTAAAACTGGACAAGGGCTCCCAGAAGTTCGCTACGATCAACACCCTGAAGGGCCTTTTTCGTTATACTAGGCTACCTTTTGTAGTGTCATCAGCCTGCGCTATATTCCAGCGTACAATGGAAAATATTCTGCAGGGACTACCGCAGGTGGCGATTTATTTGGACGATGTCTTAATCACGGGTAGGACAAACAGGGAACACTTAAGGAACCTGGAGGAAGTGCTCAGGCGTTTCGCAAAGGCAGGCGTACGGCTAAAAAGGGAAAAATGTGTTTTTCTGGCCCCACAAGTGACGTACCTGGGATAAAAAGTAGACGAGTCAGGCTTACATCCATTAGAAGGCAGAGTAAGGGCAATAAAAGAAGCCCCAGCTCCCACCACGGTCCAGGAGTTACGATCATTTCTAGGGTTGGTAACCTATTATGGAAAATTTATTGAAAATAGGGCGTCCATCCTAGAACCCCTACACCAGCTACTAAAAAAGGGGCAAGAATGGAAATGGTCCACCTGCCAAAACCGAGCATTTAGGGACATTAAAGAACAGCTGTCATCCAAAAATGTCCTAGAGCATTATGACCCAAGGAAGGAGTTGGTGGTCACTTGTGATGCATCCCCCTACGGGGTAGGAGCCGTCTTAGCCCAGAGAGGAAGGAATGGGGAAGAACGGCCAATAGCCTATGCTTCGAGGACCTTGGCGATGGCTGAGAGGAAGTACGCCCAAATCGAGAAGGAAGGACTGGCGGTGATATTCGCAGTAAATAAATTTCACCAGTATCTGTACGGGCGGAAATTCACCATAGTGACGGACCATAAGCCGTTATTAGGGTTATTAAAAGAACACAAGTCAATACCCCCGATTGCATCAGCTAGAATCCAACGCTGGGCGTTGCTACTGGCGGCATATAGATACGTTCTGGAGCACAGACCGGGAACGCGAGTAGCACATGCAGATGCTTTGAGCAGACTTCCCCTCCCGGACACTCCACCGCAAATACCAAAAGTAGAGGAGACAGTAATGACTCTAAATTTTTTTGGACACCCTACCAGTAGACGCACAACATATTCGGTTGTGGACGCAAAAAGATCCAGTTTTAGCCAAGATGAAGCATTTACTGCTAACAGGGGAACTGGAAAGACCAGTGGAGCCCCAGATGCACCCATACTGGAGCAGAAGGGACCAAATAACCGTAGAAGACGGTATCCTATTATGGGGAGCCTGGGTAATCGTCCCAGCTCAGGGCCGTCAGGCAATCTTAACTGAGTTACATCACGGACACCCAGGGGTGTCTAAAATGAAGATGCTAGCTCGAAGCAACGTTTGGCGGCCAGGTTTGGACACAGACATAGCAGCCTTGGTACGTCGGTGCCAGGAGTGCCAACAGGGGCAAAGAGTGCCACCAGCGGCGCCATTGCACCTGTGGGAATGGCCAGGCAGACCGTGGACCTGCCTGCATATTAACCACGCCGGCCCTTTCACGGGCTCAATGTTTTTGGTGATACTGTAGTGGACGCCCACTCCAAATGGTTGCACGTCCACCGGGTAAACACGGCAAGCACAGCATCGACAATTGAAAAGCTCAGGGCCTCGTTTGCAACACATGGACTTCCGGAGGTATTGGTGTCGGACAACGGAACAGCACTCACAAGTGGGGAATTTGGATAATTCCTGAAGGAAAACGGAGTCCGTCACATCAAAACGGCCCCTTACCATCCAGCGACCAACGGCCTGGCAGAGAGAGCGGTCCAGACACTTAAAGTGGGACTCAAGAAGCAGCCGGCAGCGTCAATGGACACAAACCTCTCCCGCTGGCTGTTTGATTACAGGACCACACCGCATTCCACAACGGGCATACCGCCAGCTGAACTCTTAATGGGAAGGCGGCTGCGAACGAGGCTGAGTCTCCTTTTCCCAAATTTAACGGGGAAAGTGGAGAAACAACAGGAGGCCCAACGCAGGGGGCATGATAATAGTCGGCAGCAGAGATATTTCCAGGTGGGGGCATCGCTTTGGGTCAAGAATTATGGGAATGGACCATCGTGGGTCAAAGGCACGGTAGAGTCCCAAACAGGGCCCATATCCTATGAGGTTTCAATAGGAGGTAAGGTGCTGAAGAAACACCTAGACCAAATAAGGGCAGCGGAACCACACCTGGAGGCAGGCGAAGCAGGACCGCCTCAAGCTGGGATAGCCCAGATGGAAAGGATACCCACACCCCAGCCCCGAGCAATTTCTCCAGACTCTGTCATCCAGTCATCAGAGTCGGAGATGGACACACTCGACGAGGCCGCCGCGACACCTCTCCCCGAGGAGGAGGAAGAACAACTTCCAAGGAGGTCGTCAAGGAAAAGACGGGCACCTATATGGTACACCCCGCCCACTTCGGAGAACGACCCGGCGGACGACACAGAGGTGACAGACCCAGACCTGAGGAGCAGGAAGAAGCTCAGAGGAATGCCAGCTGGCAGGAATGCCTCGGACCTTGGGGGGGGGGGTGTAATGAACTCCAATTGGCTTTATTGGTTGGCCAATTGGAGTATGTGCTCCCTCAATGATAGCTCATTGAGGGGGCCCATATAATCACCTGTGTAGGCTTTGTGAGCCAGTCTTAAGTTGACTGGACTGCTAGCAGCACTGTTTGTAGCTGCTCCTGTAATATCGTTATTGTAAATAAATATTGGTGTGGTGACGGAACTCCTGCCTCCCGTGGATTACTACAACAGCAGTGGCTCACATCAACATATCACGTTGATGCCATATGTGCAGTTAATGTCATCAAAGAACATGGGAGGGTTGAGTGGGGGTTAATTTCCACTGGACACAATCACAAAGAATGTTATTTATGATTGGAATATTTTAAGAACTGGCCACTGACCTTAAAGAAAATTGCCCATAAAGATCTCACAATTACTTGGTAGTACAGAAATTGAACGTTGCTAAAAAGAGGCAATATCATTCATACACAGGGTCCCATACACATAAATCCATACACAGGTTTCCTCTTCAAATGAAGGAATATGTTCAAGCCTTGTGACTTTTTTGAATTACCCATGGGCTTGGGGAGTCTATAGGTGCATGTTGCTTTCTCCATGGCAATGCTTCAGCCAATTAGAGTTGACTTACCAACCAATCAGCACCCTTTTCTCCTGTAGTATAAATTGTGATTATTTTAAATTTGCTGTGCTTGTGTTAATCCTGATGAGTGCAAGATGAAAAGCATCAGCAACGTCTCTTTTTTCAGCAATTTTCAGTTGTTTCTTTGAACAATATTTCAGTACAGACTTTTCAGCTAAATGATAGACTTTTCCTGGTAATTCTGTGGCACTGCAATCCCTGCCAGTTAGTGTTCCTGCCTATGCAGTTTGCATCTTGCTTCCACTTTGGTTAAAACCGTAAGCAAAGGTCCAGAACTCCTACTTTCAGCACGCTTGAAATGCAGTCTTG
Source organism: Scyliorhinus canicula (assembly GCF_902713615.1). Taxonomy (NCBI): domain Eukaryota; kingdom Metazoa; phylum Chordata; class Chondrichthyes; order Carcharhiniformes; family Scyliorhinidae; genus Scyliorhinus; species Scyliorhinus canicula. The sequence continues at coordinate 6,108,347 of NC_052160.1, read as the reverse complement.
CTTTTTGAGAAATTAGTTTGATGGTCTAATGTATTATTATTTGCACCATGGGCAGTCACAACATTGACACAAGTGTTGTTATGAAAACAAACATTCCTTGCTGAAATGTAAGTCGGAAACTCTAAGTCCCGACAGTCTTTGAAACTTGCGCAGGCCAGGAGTGGGCTGCACATACGCATTTCAACATCCTCGGGCCCAGACCTGCGCCTGGTGGAGAAAGAAAGGGGTCCAAAAACTCATGTCAGGTGACTAGGTAGTAAACAAACAACTGTCCCAGAGGAATGGAACAAGGGAGGGATCAGGTAAAGGTCCCACAAAGTGTCCCAGAGACAGGGGATAGGAACAAGTCCCGGTTGAGTTAGGAAAGGAAAAAACAGTCTCCAAGTAAGAGCTGTGGGGGGCAGACCTTAAGTGAAGAAGGCTCCGAAGAAGCTCTGACAGTCAAAGAGGGAAGCCCTGAAGATCCAAGAAGGCAGCTAAAGGTTGGTGACTCCATGCTGCAGGCCATTAGGGCAAAAGTCCCCCTTTGGAGCCTCCTTGTATGGCCAAAAATCTGGAATTATGAATAGAAGTAAAGGCCTCGTTACCAGCCCTTTAAATGTTGTTTCAGACCTGGACTGGATGTTCTATTAGTTCCAAGCTGTGTCATTTGTGTTGAGCGCTGGAGAACGGCTTTCCTGTTAAGTTCAAAATAAACCTTAATCTTCGTGTCTCCTGGATTACTACGCTGGCGACGAGGAGCAAAAACGGGATTTTGGGACAACCTGGCTGAAAAAAACAACTCCAGTAAGGAAACATGTGAATAGAACCCGGGAATGCTACTATTTTGGTAACGTGAGCTGTATGAAGCGGGCGTGGAGGATTGGTTCCAGTACTCCAAAAAAATGCGCTATTTCTTTCATGTGAATGGCATAGAAAGTGGCGACCGACAAAAGGTAATCTTTTTTTAAAAATATTTTTATTGAGGTATTTGTAAAATTTTATAACAGTAACAGAAAAATAACAGTAAACATTAACATGGTGAAAAAATAAACATTTCCCCAATCAGCTCTGTCTTCATAAACCACATGAAATAACATAAAATAACACTTACCCTCCCCCCCCCCCCCCCACTTCTCGGGAAGCTGCTACTGTCGACATTATGATAGGAAAGTCTAAGAAGCTTAATGGCTTTACAAATGTCAATAGCTGAATGAGGCTAACAAAACTGCCTGGATGACTTCCAATATTTTTCAATACAAAGCCCTGGCCTTTTGCAAGGTGTAAACAAATTGAGTAGACTTTCTCACACATTTATTGCTTTACTGTGTTTTCATTTGGCATTTGAATCTGTTGTATTTGACATAGACCATGCTTGTAGGCATATTGGGTTACATAAGAGACCGATTCATGTGGGAATGGGGCCTCCTCGACTATCTCAAAGTTCCGCTTAACATGAATTTGGAAGTGGCTTCCCTGGAATTTATCTCGTTGAGATTTTACTATATATCCCATGAAGAAGGCATGTCAACTTAGACGGGGTGGTGGAGGTGCGTTGGACAAGGGGTACCTAAACTAAAGTTGTTTTAAATGGATTGCGGAATTAATTATGTGCTATTTGATATGTGTTAAATGTTGCTCGGGATGGATCACTTGTATTTTGTTGGTGTTATGTCTCTTTGATTTGTCTTCATTTTGATCCATGGATGCTTAATTAATATATATCTGTAAGCCGAGCAGGGGAAATGAGGAACTTGAAAGTTACAACATGGTACATTGCGCTAGCTTTGGACAGTAAAACTCAAGACTTTTCGGCACCCAAGAGATCAGGTGAATCTCGGTTCAATTAGTTGGCTGGGTGGCCAATGAATTGGCCGAAAGGTCATATTGTGCCCGGTAACAGCCGGTGATTGGGTCCTGTCTGAGTGAGGTGATTTTAACAGAGCCAGAGGAAAGGCAGTTGGAGACCTGTGCACTCAGAGAAAAAGATCTGCTCTCTCTCCCTCGTGTTTTCTCCAGAAAAGCTGCTGCATTTCTGAAACTTCAGAGACCTGAATGAATCTACAGTAAAAATCATTACAGACTGGAAAGTAGAAATCTCTAACTGAAAACCTTGAAGGTGTGCTAGAAACAACCATCTAAAATAATGACACTTATCTTTTTACTTTACTCATTATTTTACACCCCTCTTCTCCCTTCTGTCTGTCTGCCTTGTGTGTGTGTGTAGAGGGTGGGGTGAGTTTAAGTGCGGGGGGCATAGGAATTAGATAATTGTTAACCTGTTGTATTGTGTTTAAATTTACAAACCTGGTGACTAGTTATTTGGCAGCTAAGGGCCAAAGACTTCGGGTGTTTTTTTAAGAAATATTAATTTCAATTGTGTTGAGATTCCGGGTCAAGTGGGGCTGGAATTGACTGCACACTACCCAGGGGGCCGTAACATAATTTGGGGGCTTAGGTCCAGGATCTTGGAACCGTAGATGGCGACGTTTGGGTTACAGTATACATTGAAAAGAGACACCAGGATTGTGCCAAATAACAGGATGATTCTGGAGGCTGCTAAGAATTTTCTTCAGGTGGGTGACTTGTCTTTGGTTTATTTAAATGGGCTTCAAAAAGACAAGCTCATCTGATGGGCAGGTCAATTAAAAATAGAGGTTCCTGCTAAAGCTAGGAAGGCAGAGACATAAGATATATTGGTTGAATACTTGGGTCTGTTAGAAACAAAAGACAGCCCACAAAGCAGTGTAGCATCAAATACATTTTCTTGTGGGGAAATTGAGCTGGAGAGAATTTGGTTGCAGTGTGAGCAGGAGAGGGAATGAAGAAAGAAATGGAATTGTAGCAGAAATAAAAAGAAACGGGGATGCAGCAAAAAGAAAAAGTTTTTCAAATGGAAACTGAAATGAGGAGGTTGGAATTAGAGAGGAAAAAGAAAAAGAGAGAGAGTTCCAGCTTTATGCACTGGAAATTAAAATGAAGCTGCCTGGAGCAGGAGGAGAGCTTAATCCTAGAACGGAACCCAGGATATGTTTAAATTTATACAGGCACTCCCATAATTTGAAGAAAAAGTAGAAACCTTTTTTAGGGCATTCCAGAAAATAGCAACTCAAATGGTGTTGCTGAAAGAAATGTGGACATTACCCATGCAAAATAAATTAACAGGCACAGGGAGTTTATGCTTCCCTGTCAGAATGGGTAATAAGGATTATGATGAGGTAAAAAAGGCTATTCTGGGTGCATATGAATTAGTTCCCGAGGCATATAGGCAAAAGTTTTGGAATTTGAGGAGAAAGCTGGGACAGACATATGCCAAATTCAAAAGAGTTAGGAAGAACAATTTTAGTAGATGGGTACGAGCATTGGGAGTTGAAACTACCTGTGAGGCTCAGAAAGGTTATTCGCTTAGAAGAATTTAAGAATTCCCTACCTTGTGTGAAAAGAAGCCATATTGAAGACCAAAAGGTGAAGACTGCTAGACAAGCAGCAATAATGCCTGAAGACTCTGAGCTGATCCATAAATTTAAACCTTTATTCCATAACTCCCATAATTCTGAAAAGGATAGGAAGTGGGGAGTGAAAGGAAGGCAGGTAGCCAAAGTAAGCAAAGAATAGCTGGAAACACTCTGAGATTTCCACCCAAGACCAGGAAGGAATGTTCTGAGGGTGAAGATGTGACTCAAAAGCCGAGGTGGCACCATTGTAATAAGGTAGACATGTTCGTTCAGAATGTTGGAAGTTGTGAGGAAAGCCCTTGGGACTTGTTGGGAGTTCATAAGGAGAATTCTGAAAACGGAACAAAAGTGGAGAATACTACAGGGCAGACTGTAGCTCCAATTGGGCTTAGGAGACCCGAGGTAAACTGTAGGAACAGGTATGATGAATGAGGTACATGAGTGATATGCAGGGTTTAAGGCAAAGATTATCCCGTTTTTCTCAATTCAGGTAGCTAAACCGATAAAGGGACGCCACGCAAAATCTCTTACTGGAGAAGGAATTGGTCTTCCCTTCAGCGAATTCAATGAAAGTATTAGTGAAGGGGATAGATGGATATTATATCCTGGTTCCATTGTATAAAGTACAATTGGAGTGTGATTTAGTATCAGGTCCAGTAGTTGTTAAGAGGGATTAAGGAATTACTGGTGGATGGCGTAGGCTTACTTTTTGGGAATGATTTGGCAGAAGCGAAGGTTGTAGTTTCACTTATGATTAAAGAGAGTCCGAGGGGAGTACTGCAGATAGTGCATGAGATACCAATGGCAGGACATGTAGGAATTAAGAAAACCCATTGTGCATTAAATGACTCGGAGAAAGAAATGTTGAAAGACATTAATCACACTTCAAATGGTAGTGAATCTGAATCTATTGATACTGATTAAATTATTTCTACGAGAAAGATTCCTCAGAGAAGTCAAAGGTAAAATCTAATAGAAAACCAGATTCTGAGAACTCCAAGACTGAAGGTGATCCTAAGAAAGAGTGTGAATCTATTAGTAAAAACAGTGATGAAGAGTTCTGAATCCGAATTGTAATAATAATCTTTATTGATGTCACAAGTAGGTTTACATAACACCGCAATGAAGTCACTGTGAAAATCCCCTAGTCACCACACTACGGCGCCTCTTCAGGTACACAGAGAGAATTCAGAATGTTCAATTCACCTAATAAGCACATCTTTCGGGACATGTGGGAGGATACTGGAGCACCCAGAGGAAACCCATGCAGACACGGGGAGAACATGCAATCTCCGCACAGACAGTGACTCAAGCCGGAAAACGATCCCGGATCCCTAATGTTGTGAAGCCACAGTGCTAACAACTGTGCTACCGTGCTGCCCTGCATTCTGATTATGAAGAAATGTTAAATAACTGCTACCGAATAGACCGGTCAAAAACTGATTTTGAACAGATGGCAAGTCACTCTTCCAAAGCTAAGGAAGTCAGCAAATCAGAAGAAGAAAATGAATTGAACTTTCCCACAAGTAACTTGTTGCAGTCTCTTGCAGTAAAACCATTGCAATTCACTTTAAGTGCAAATATTTCCCAGAGCATGCCTGTCTTGAAGGAAAATATACAAAATAGCATGGCATCAGCTATTCAGGGTGAGGACAACAATGACTTTGAAATGATACCAAGCAAATGGCTGATTAACACACATCCTTTTAAAGGCCTACAGTGCCTCTTCAAGGTAAAGGAAGCAAATAGCAAATGAGATTAAATAATTTGTGATCAATTCCTTTTGAAAATGGAGAGGAACGTGGATGAAGAACCATGCGGTAATTCTGCAACCACTTCTGTTAACAAAATAAAATGTGCTATCCTCTGATCCTGATAATGATGTGAAAAGTAGTTTCAAGCCGCCACCATTCAATTCAACATATCCACCATGGATATTCCTAGCCATAGGCTTCGCCTTAGTATATCTGAAAGTAAAGGAAAATAGTTGAAATCTGGAAAGCACAGATTATACAAGTCCGTATTAATGGAGATAAAAGCTGTGGTTACGAAGACTCCGATGAGGAGGTAAAAGTTGTAAAACAAAGAATGGTCCATATAAACCCAACCAACTCTGCGAAGACTGAATCCTCAGCTTTACTTGTCGCTGAGAGTAACCATGTGAAAGAAAAGTGGGAATGTAAAGCTGGAGGGGTTGAAAAGTGTTTATTGATTAAAAATTAACATAATATTTCCCTCAGCGTTGACAATATTACTTGTAGTTTGGTAGCAGATGATCCTTGAAATTTGGATCAACATTTATTGGACAAAACGTGCCTCGCACATCTCCTCTAAACCTTGCCCCGTGCACCTTAAACCTATGCCCCATAGTAATTGACCCCTCTACCCTGGGAAAAAGTCTCTGACTATCCACTCTGTCTATGCCCCTCATAATTTTGTAGACCTCTATCGGGTCGCCCCTCAACCTTCTTCATTCCAGTGAGAACTAACTTTTGGTTAAAGCTGCATCCAGTTGCAGCCTGTGTTATCCCAGAGTACATAACACAACATGCTACCGGGAGACTGCTTAATCTAGGTGGTTTACCTCAGTTTGTTCCGTGACGACTAGCGAATGTATCCCAGCACCATGGAGAAGATTCAGGTTCCTCACCATCTCACGACCTCCAGCAATCTCAGTGCCAACTGGCGGACATTCAAGTAAAGGTTTCTGCTGTACATCGAAGCTTCAGACCTCGTGGGAGTGTCTGATGCAAGGAAGATCGTGCTTCTCCTCTCAACAGCGGGTGATCAAGCCATCAAACTCTTCAACTCTTTTCACTTCATCGAATGCCAGGACAAGACAAAGTTTCAGACCATCCTGGACAAGTTTGACAGTCACTGTGAACTGGACACCAATGAAATCTTCGAGCGCTTCATATTCAAACAGCATCTACAAGGTAAAGATGAATCTTTCAACTCCTTCTTAACTAACCTCCGCCTGCTAGCGCTGTCCTGCAACTTTGGTGATATTGCTGACTCCATGATCAGAGATCAAATCATTTTTGGAGTTCACTCTGATCCTCAGAGAGCAGCTACTGAAAATCAAGCATATGACCCTGCCAGTCGCAATTGAAACATGCACACTGCATGAGCACGCCAAAGATTGCTATGCCCAGTTCAAATCGGCTGAAAATGAGAAACTTGCCTCCCACGAGGCAGAGAGTGTGCAGGCCATCTCCTCAGCACTGATGAAAGCGGCCATTTTGCGTGCTTTTTCCGGGGCCCCATGCATGCGCGATGCGAACGGGATAACGAAGCGGCCGACACCCGCACTGCGCATGTGCGACGACGTGCGGAGCGTCAGGACGCCGACATCATGACATGCTCGAACTGTGGCAATGCCCACTTAAAGAAACACTGCCCTGCAAGAGGCAGGAGATGTTTAAACTGCAGGAAGCCTGGACACTATGCAGCCTTGTGCAGGTCTGCACCACCAGTCAGGGGCCAGCGATCCCAATTCCGACTATGGCGCGTTCAGAGTGTGCAACAACGATTACAGGACTCTGATTCTGGCAGTACAACAGATCCAGAGGAAGAATGCCTGGGCTCCGCTTACTGCGTGGGCATCATTACCAAATGTGAATATGCCACACCCAAATCATCACGAATTCAATCCATCCTCGCTGTGGATTCTGCGGACGAATGGCGTGCCGTGATGCAGGTCAACCGCTGCTCCATCCAGTTTAAGCTGGGCACAGGTGCTTCTGCCAACCTCCTCTCACAGGCAGATTTCAAACACATCAAGAAGCCCCCCAAGGTCCTTCCAGCCGCCTGCAGGCTCCTGGACTACAATGGAAATGCCATTATGTCACTGGGAACCTGCCACCTACTCGTCTCCAACGGAGCACCCATGCACGGTTACATTTTGAAATTGTCCGCCAGACAGGGCATCCCTACTTGGCCCGCATGCCTGCAAGCAGCTGAACCTCGTGCAGCGGTTTACACAACGACATCCTCCAATGCAGATCTTCAGGCCGGCATTGACGACATCCTCGCTCAGTATCCGGATGTGTTCAACGGGATGGGCACGCTGCCATATCGATACGATACAAGATTCTGCTATGACCTGATGCCAAGCCAGTGGTCCACGTACCACGCCGGGCCCGGCTCCGCTTAGGGAGCTCCTGAAGGCACAGCTCAAAGATCTTCAGCAACAGGGCATCATTTCCAAGATAACCGAACCGACTGACTGGGTCAGCTCGATGGTATGTGTTCGAAAGCCTTCGGGAGACCTGCGCATCTGCATTGATCTCAAGGATCTCAATAAGAATATAATGCGTGAAGCGCATCCCGAAGCGGGAGGAACTCACCAGTGAGATGGCACACGCACGTTTTTTCACCAAGTTAGATGCATCACATGGATTTTGGCAAATCCAGCTGGATGAGTCCAGCAGAAGGCTCTGCACCTTCAACACAACGTTTGGCAGATACTGCCATAATCACTTGTCGTTTGGCATTGTGTTGGCATCGGAGATCTTCCATCGCATCATGGAGCAGATGATGGAGGGCATTGAAGGGGTTCCTGTGTACATGGACGACTTCATCATATGGTCTACAACCCCTGAACAGCATGTTTCCTGTCTCCAGCAGGTATTCCGCCGTGTCCATGCCAATGGCCTGAAGCTGAGCAGGTCCAAATGTTGCTTTGGCATGTCGACACTCAAGTTCCTAGGTGACCAGAGCTCTCAGCAGGGCATGTGCCCGGACACAGACATGGTCAAGGCCATCAAAGCCATGAAGGTCCCTGAAGTCAAGAAGGCGGTGTTGCGCTTCCTGGGCATGGTCAGTTTTATGGGCAAGTTCATCGCAAACATGACCTCACATGGCCCCTACGAAACCTGGTGAAAAAGCCCACTGCCTTTGAGTGGAAGGCAGCACATCAGGCAGAGTGGTTGGAGCTGAAAGCCAAGCTCACCACTGCACCAGTCTTGGTATTTTTTGACCCAGACAGGGAGACAAAGATCTCAACAGATGTGAGTCAGGATGGCATTGGTGCGGTTTTGCTTCAACACGATGACACTTCATCCTGGGTTCCGGTAGCCTACGCATCGAGGGCCATGACGCCCCCCGAAATAAGTTATGCACAAATAGAGAAGGAATGCCTGGGTCTTCTCACTGGCATTCTCAAGTTTCACGACTATGTGTACGGCCTGCCGACATTCACTATCGAGATGGATCATAGGCCTCTGGTCCACATTTTCCACCTGAACGATATGACGCCTTGGTTGCAGCGAATCCTCCTCAAACTCAGAAGGTACCACTTTGACTTGTGTACACGCCTGGCAAGGAGCTCATCATCGCTGTGCATTGTCCCGCTCCATCACATTGCCGAGTGAACCCCAGGAAATCATCCGGCAGACTGAATCACAGGTGCAGCTGTGTGTTAGCACCCTCCCAGCGTCTGATGAGAAGGTGGTTCGTATCCGCGAGGAGACAGCCAAAGACCCCCTCTTGCAGCATGTCATGCACCACCTCGCCAATGGCTGGCAGAAAAGGCAGTGCCCTCAATTTTACAATGTAAAGGACGACCAGACGGTGATTGATGGTATCCTCCTCAAGCTGGACCGGATTGTCATTCCACTCAGTCTCCAGAGCTTGGTGCTCCGCCAAATCCATGAGTGCACCTGGGCGTCGAGAAGTGCAGACGCAGAGCCAGGCAGGCTGTCTACTGACCCGGTATTAGCCAGGACATCTCGAACATGGTCCTCACCTGTGCGACCTGTCAACGCTTCCAGCCAGCGCAGAGCAAGGAGACGCTCCAGCAGCATGAAATCAAGACCTCCCGTGGTCCAAGGTTGGCATCGACCTCTTTCGTGCGAATGGTCATGACTACGTGTTGATTATTGACTATTTCTCCAACTACCCTGAAGTCGTGAAGCTCTCAGACCTCACATCTCGGACCGTCATTAAGGCCTGTCAGGAGACGTTCTCCAGGCATGGTATCCCACTCACTGTCGTGAGTGACAATGGCCCGTGCCTCAACAGCCGCGAGTGGTCTATGTTTGCCAAATCATACCATTTCAAACATCACTTCCAGCCCACACTATCTGCAGTCGAATGGGAAGGTTGAAAAAAGGGTGCACATTGTGAAACAGCTCATCTGCAAGGCCGCAGATTCTGCTTCTGACATCTACCTCGCGCTGCTTGCGTACCGGGCGACCCCACTGTCCACTGGCATGTCGCCGGCTCAACTCCTGATGAACAGGGACTTGCTGACGACACTTCCAGCCATACACTTGCCTGACCTGGATCACCTCCTGGTGCTGCAGAGGGTGCAGCAGCTCCGAAACCAGCAAAAGCAGAGCTATGATGCTCATGCCACAGATTTGCCCGTGTTATCCCCGGCAGACACTGTCAGGATCAAGATACCGGATGGTGGCTGGTCTGCTCCAGCTGTCGTTGTTCGACATGTTGCGCCCCGCTCGTATATTGTATATATGGCTGCTAGTTCTGTTGCGTGTTGCACGTTTTACTGGAGTGTTACGCGTTTTATTGGAGTGTATTAACACGCCTCCGTTTAAAGGCCGTGTGCTTAACACTACTACGGCTCTGTGTATGTAATTCTGCTCAGGAGTCGCCATTTAGACACCTCACAAGTACATCAAGGTCAGGTTCAAAGTAATAAATCTGTACACCGATTAGTAAGTTCAAACGATTGATATTTATTATAACAAATATAATAAATACACATGCATACGCTAAAGAGACTAAGTTACTTCTAAACTAAACGACTAAAATACTTATCTAGACAGGAACAGGCAAGGTCAGGGAGCGAGGCCTTCGTCCCGTTCTTGGTCTGCAACTCTCAGGGTCTTAAAATCATCAGGGTCTAGCAAAGTCTGGATCACATAGCGATCGTTGTGGTGACACTTACAGTTCGATGGCTGGTGGCTCAACGGCTGGTGATGGAACTGGAGTCAGGATGCGATGTATCAGCAAAGCGATGAAAACAGCAGAGAGCCGGAACCAAAAACAACAGACCGGACCATGTGCGGGGTCTACTTTTATAGGTCCCCCAAAGTCCGTGCTTCTTCGGGGCGGTTCTCTACCTGCCGTGTATCGATTGGGCCTTCTCCCAATCGATATTTTCCAAACCCCCCAATCTGAGGGTCGCTTCTCGATGGGTAGGGCGGTCTCTATGGTTCTTTGTGATGGATACTATGGTGCCGTTTCGTCTGGGCGTCTACTCAAAAGTATCCATTCATACCTAAATGTTTCTATTGTGTGGGCCTGGATCTGGATCACCTCATTACTATGTAAATCGTTGTTGCCATTTACACCTTTAGCTGAGATTCTGCACCTGGCCACAAACTGGTTTCTGTACGTGCAGAATGCTAATTAGCCTTCTGCAAACTGCTTGTCCTTGCTAAGACTGTTTTCTCCCTGCAGCCTTAGCAGTTCTCCATTTTGTAGCCCAGTGTCCATCTTAGGTGGCTACAGCGCAATGAAACAGAAGGGCACTGTGCAAAGTTGCCTGCCCGCAACCGCTTTCTTCTCAGTTTATGTCCGTTGTTTTGCCACCTCCTGATGTGGTGAATCACAGTCCGTGTAATTCACACTGTTATTATATATGATGTACTGTGTCTGTGTAAGCTCGGTATACAAGCAGTTGCGCGGCTCTGCCCCTAGGGGGAGATGAGGAGTTTGTACTGGGCTCCTGCCTGGGCTCCGCCCATGGCTCCTCCCACTAACCGGAAGTATAAATCCTGGCAGTCTGAGCCTGCCTGCCAGTTCATCTCGGCGCAGGTAGACTCCGTTGTAAGATCATTAAAACCACTGTTCACTTCCAACTACGTGTCGTGTGAACTGATGGTCACATCAATTTAATGATCTTAGGAAACAAGAAGAAATCAATAAGAAGAAATTGAAGAAACAACTCAAGAAACAACTATGGAATCAGCCCTCAAACCTGACCGACTAGAACTCGACCCGCAGGCTGCAGAGGCAAGAGAAATCTTCCAGCACTGGCTCAGATGTTTTAAGGCCTACCTGGCTGAATCAAGTACTCCAGAAACTACAGAGGAGCAGAAACTCAGTCTACTGCACGCAAGGGTGAGCCACCGTATATCTTCTCAACTATATAGTACCAACACGTATACGGGGGCCCTAGCCATGCTAGATCGAATGTACGTGAGGCCCATCAACGAGGTCTACGTGCGCCATATTTTTACGACCCGCCACCAGCGCCCCGCGGAGTCATTAGAAGAATTCCTGCGGGAGTTAAAGATTTTAGCTCGGGACTGTAATTATCAGGCGGTATCAGCCGAACAGCACATGGAACTTCCCGTTAGAGATGTGTACGTGGCAGGCCTCGGATCGAATTATGTGCGCCAGCGGTTGTTAGAAAAAGGGGCCCAGAACTTAGAGGACACGGTAGAACTAGCTACCACTATGGAGGTCTCATTCTGCAGCCTCACCTCGTTCCCCGCAGACCAAATGACCCCATCCTGGGCCCCCGACCAGCGACTGCCCAGGCCTGCGCCACGCGGTCACCCAGCCATCACGCAGCCCCAGTGTGCCACTTTTGCAGGCAGCCCCAGCACCCACGGCAGTACTGCCCGGCCCGCAACGCGACCTGCAGCAACTGCGGTCGCAAAGGACACTATGCCCGGGTCTGCCTGGCGAAGAAATCCCCCTCTCCAAACTCTCCCGCAGCCCAAAGCCCTCGCTTCCAAAACTCACAGGCCCGCAGGTCCCGAAATGCTGCACCCTGCATGCCGACTCCGCCCCCACCCGACATGTGCGACTCATGGGGGCAGCCATCTCGGCAATCCTCCTCCATGCGGCCGGTCATGTGCGACTCATGGGGGCAGCCATCTTGGGATCCATCCTCTTCAAACTCTGAAACTCACCTCGACGACCACGAACTGAGGGCAGTCATCACAGGGCCACTCCAGCACAGCTGATCGAGCCGCCGACTACCCGCAACTCAGCACGGTCACGTTGGACCAGTCGCGTCCAAAGCACCTCCGCAACTCAATGATAACCGTTAAAATCAACGGGTACAGGACGCCGTGCCTCTTTGACTCCGGGGGCACCGAGAGCTTCGTACACCCAGATCTGGTAAGACGCTGTTCGCTCCCTATTTTCCCTGCACGGCAAACTATCTCCCTCGCTTTGGGCTCACACTCTGTTCACCTCCAAGGGTGCACCGTCGCGACCCTAACGATCCAGTGCACTAGCTACTCAAACTTCCAGCTGTACGTGCTCCCTGAACTCTGCGCCCCATTCCTACTGGGACTCGATTTCCAGTGCAACCTCAAAAGCCTCACACTCAGCTTCGGCGGGTCCTTGCCCCACTCACTATTTGCAGCCTCGCCACCCTAAAAATCGACCCCCCTCCACTCTTTGCCAATCTCACGCCGGACTGCAAACCCGTAGCCACTCACAGCAGGCGATACAGCCTGCAGGACAGGGTATTTATCAGAACCGAGGTCCATAGGCTCCTACGTGGGGGTATCATAGAGGCCAGTAACAGTTCCTGGAGAGCTCGGGTGGTGGTCGTCAAGACCGGGGAAAAATTCCGAATGGTAGTGCACTTTGCCAGACCATTAATCGGTTCATGCTCCTTGATGCGTATCCCCTTGCCAGAATTGCAGACATGGTGAATCTGATTGCCCACTATAAAGTCTTTTCCACGGTGGATCTGAAGTCTGCAAACCATCAGCTCCCAATCCGCCCGGAGGACCGCTACTTCACGGTGTTTGAGGCCGAGAGCCGCCTTTTCCACTTCCTCTGGGTTCCCTTTGGCGTCACTAATGAGGTCTCGGTGTTCCAACGAGCAATGGACCGAATGGTGGACAAGTACGGGCTGCGGGCCACATTTCCGTACCTGGATAACGTCACCATCTGCAGCCATGACCAGCAGGACCACGACGCTAACCTCGATCGATTTCTCTAGACTGCCCAGAAACTCAACCTCACGTATAACACGGAGAAATGCGTTTTCCGCACGACCAGGCTAGCCATTCTCGGCTGTGTTGTGGAGAACGGAGTCCTGGGCCCCGACCGTATGCGCCCTTAGAACTCCCTCTTCCTCATTGTCCCAGGGCCCTCAAAAGGTGCCTGGGATTCTTCTCGTATTATGCCCAGTGGGTCTCTCAATATGCGGACAGAGCCCGCCCACTATTTAAGGCCACACTCTTCCCTCTATCGGATGAGGCTCGTCAGGCCTTCACTCGTATCAAGGAGGACATCGCCAAAGCGGCCATGCAGACGGTGGATGAATCCGTCCCTTTCCAGGTAGAGAGCTATGCCTCAGAGGTCACTCTCGTAGCCACACTAAATCAGGCTGGGAGACCAGTCGCCTTTTACTCCCGAACCCTCTCCGCTTCGGAACTTCGACACTCCTCGGTCGAAAAGGAAGCACAAGCCATCGTGGAAGCGATACGTCACTGGAGGCACTACCTCGCAGGTAGGAGGATCACCCTCATCACCGACCAAAGATTGGTTGCCTTTATGTTCGACAACTCTCAAAGGGGCAAGATCAAAAATGATAAGATCTTACGGTGGAGGATCGAACTCTCCACCTACAAGTACGATATTATGTACTGACCGGGGAAGCTCAACGAGCCCCCAGATGCCTTGTCCTGCGGCATGTGCGGCAGACGACCGCCTGAAAGCTATTCACGATGACCTCTGCCACCCGGGGGTCACCCGGCTCGCCCACTACGTCAAAGCCCGAAATCTGCCTTTCTGCACAGAGGAGGTGAAAGCCATCACCAGGGACTGCCCTATCTGTGCGGAGTGCAAATCGCACTTCTATAGACCAGACAGGGCCCACCTGGTCAAGTCTTCTCGGCCCTTTGAATGACTCGCTATCGATTTCAAAGGGCCACTCCCCTCGACCAATAGGAATGTGTACTTCCTGAACGTCATCGACGAGTTCTCTCGTTTTCCCTTTGCTATCCCATGCCCCGATATGACCTCCCACACAGTCATTAGGGCCTTGCATAGTATCTTCACCCTGTTTGGTTTCCCCAGCTACGTACACAGCGACAGGGGTTCATCCTTTATGAGCGAAGAGCTGCGTCAGTACCTGCTCGAAAAGGGCATTGCCTCGAGCAGGACTACCAGTTACAACCCCAGGGGGAACGGGCAGGTGGAGAGGGAGAACGCAAGGGTCTGGATGACCGTCCTACTGACCCTCTGGTCCAGGAAGCTCCCAACCTTCCATTGGCAGTAAGTCCTCCCCGATGCTCTTCATGTTATTAGGTCCCTCCTATGTACGGCCACCAACCAGACCCCTCACGAGCGGCTATTTGTTTTTTCTAGGGGCACTACCACGGGAGTTTCGCTCCCAGCATGGTTAAAGACACCGGGCCCGGTTCTCCTCCGGAAGCACGTCCGGACTCACAAGACTGACCCACTCATAGAGAGAGTGCTCCTGCTCCATTCAAACCCACACTACGCATTTATAGAGTACCCTGACGGCCGTCAGGACACTGTTTGTTTCCCTCCGGGACCTAGCACCTGCAGGATCCAACTCCGACACCACCGCCACTGAGATACCCCTCATACTATACCTCTCCCAACCCCCCGCGCCCGGCGCCCCCACGCCTGCAGTTCCGCTGCCCGTGCTCCGCGCCCCCGGGTTTCCGGCGCTCCCCGTCACCAGTCGTACCAGTCAGATACGAAGCTCTGGCCGAATCACCCCCGGAGTCCGCCATGGTTCCTTCGCCGACCGCCACCGCCCAGCCACTAGAAGAGGCTGCAACCCCGGTGCTTCGTCGATCCCAGAGGACGACTCGGCCACCAGATCGACTTAACCTGTAATTTATAACCTGTAAATTGTAACTTGTAATTAGCAATTGGGAATTGGTAGACACATCACCCCCGCTGGACTCAATTTTTACAGGGGGTGAATGTGGTGAATCACAGTCCGTGGAATTCACACTGTTATTATATATGATGTACTGTGTCTGTGTAAGCTCGGTATACGAGCAGTTGCGCGGCTCTGCCCCTAGGGGGAGATGAGGAGTTTGTGCTGGGCTCCACCCGTGGCTCCTCCCACTAACCAGAAGTATAAAGCCTGGCAGTCTGAGCCTACCTGCCAGTTCATCTTGGCACAGGCAGGCTCCGTTGTAAGATCATTAAAACCACTGTTCACTTCCAACTACGTGTCGTGTGAATTGGTGGTCACGTCACCTGATACCTCGAACTATGAGGCCACCATCAGGCTTCCATCCCGTCTGTCAAGGTGCCGTCGTCCCCACCACCATCTCTCCGACGGTTGACAAGGATCAGACGCAAGCCCCAGAGACTGGACTTATGCACATTTGCTTTGTTTGCTATGTTGTTTTCTCACATTAGATAGCTGTCTTCACATGTAAATACGTTCACATATGCCACCGCTTGTAAATATGTTAATATATGCCACCACATGTAAGTACGTTCCCATATGCCAACAAAACATCAAAAAAAGGGGAGATGTTATGATATGCAGACATGCAGATAATGATATAGGAACAGGCACAGACAGGCAGCTAATGAACACAGAGAACAGGACATGACCAATGAGCAGGCAGGACACTCAGGGGTGGTATCTCACTATAAAAGGTACGAGGCACTTACACTCCGCCTCTTTCCAGTGATGAACATCTACAGAGTGAGTCAGGGTGTATTTACAATGTCACATACCAATGCAGAGACTGAAAATAACACATAATGAGGATGGATGAATGGATATATGGGCAGCAGGGTAGCATGGTGGTTAGCATAAATGCTTCACAGTTCCAGGGTCCCAGGTTCAATTCCCGGCTGGGTCACTGTCTGTGTGGAGTCTGCACGTCCTCCCCCTGTGTGCGTGGGTTTCCTCCGGGTCCTCCGGTTTCCTCCCACAGTCCAAAGATGTGCAGGTTAGGTGGATTGGCCATGCTAAATTGCCCGTAGTGTCCTAATAAAAGTAAGGTTAAGGGGGGGTTGTTGGGTTATGGGTATAGGGTGGATACGTGGGTTTGAGTAGGGTGATCATGGCTCGGCACAACATTGAGGGCCGAAGGGCCTGTTCTGTGCTGTACTGTTCTATGTTCTATATGTTTGTGATTTATGTCTTGAATATCTCATAATGAAACGTCCATGCCATGACATTTCATTATTTTAGGGATTACTTGAGGGTCCTTCCTGCTGATTTCCCCTTTCTTAATTTTAACTGTTATCATTTTGATCCATGGATCCTTAATGTTATTATATATTTAAGTTGATCAGGAGAAATGTGGAACTTGAAAGTTATCAGAGTACACTGTTCTAGCTTTGCACCGCAAAACTCTAGACTTTTCAGCACCTGAGAGATCGGTGGGTTCGATTAGTTGGCTGGTAGCCAATGAATTGGCCAGAGGGCCAGATTGTGCCTGGTAACATGCTATGATTTGGTTCTGCCCGAATGGGATCATTTTCAAAGAACCTGGGGAAAGGCAGTTGGAGACCTCGGCACTCAGAAAAAAGGGCCTGCTCTCTCTGTCGCCCTTGTGTTTTCTCCAGAAAGGCTGCTGTATTTCTCTATAGTGACCTGAATGAATCTACAGTGAAAATCATTACAGACTGGAAACAGAAATCTCAAACTGAAAGCCTTGAAGAAAGGTGTGCGAGAAATAACCATCTAAAATAAAGACTCTGACCTTTATACTTTACATATTATTTCATGGTGGCTCGGTGGCGCAGTGATTAGCACTGCTGCCTCATACCGCCGAGGACCCGGGTTCGATTCCATCCCTGGGTCACTGTCCGTGTGGAATTTGCACATTCTCCCCTTGTCTGTGTGGGTCTCACTCCCACAACTCAAAGGGACTTGACCCCTCACTGTGCAGCTGAATCCTTGACTTCCTCACCAACAGACTGCAATCTGTGAGGATAGGCAACAGCCTCCTCCACAATAGTCAACACCAGGGCCCTGAAAGATGTGTGCTCAGTCCTCTACTGAGTATATTCCCTATACTCACACGAGTGTGTGGCAAGATTTAACTTCAACTCAATCTATAAGTTTCCGGATGATATGACTGAGGTGGGTCGTATCTCAAACAACGGCGAATTAGTCTACAGAAGGGAGATAGATCACTCGGTTGCATGGTGTACCGAAAACAACCTCTCTCTAAATGTCGGAAAGACCAAGGAACTGATCATCGACTTCAGGAAGCGTAGCACGACCCCCCCCCCCCCCCCCTCCCCACACTGTCTGCATCAATGGCTCCAAAGTGGAAATGGTCAATGGTTTTGTTCCTGAGAGTCACCATCACCAACAGTCTATCCTGGTCCACTCACGTTGATGCAACAGTCAAGAAAGCCCAACAACGTCTCTACTTCCTCCGGAAGCTAAAGGCATTCGGCATGTCTCGACTCTCACAAACTTCTACAGATGTGCCATAGAGAGCATCCTATCCGGCTGCATCACAGCTTCGTATGGCAACTGCTCGGACCAAGATTGCAAGAAACTGCAGTGTGGTGAACTCAGTCCAATGCATCACACAAGCTTGCCACCTCACATTGATTCTGTATACACCTCCCGTTGCCTCAGGGAGGCAGACAGTATTATCAGAGACCCATCCCACCCAGGCTTTGCCTTCTTCCAGACCCTTCCATTAGGCAGAAGGTACAGAAGTCTGAAGACCTGCACATCCAGACATAGAAACAGCTTCTTTCTCACAGCTACTAGACTCAACGACTCTCCCTCGGACTGATCTGTTCCCTGTAAGAACACTATTCATGACGCCCTATGGAGCTCTTGCTCATGTATTTGTATTGTTTGGCCCCTTGTTCCGCACTGTAACCAATTACTGTTTGTCGACGTATCATTTGTCAATGTACTCTGTCGATTATCCTTTTTTGTCTACTATGTACTTCCTGTGTCCGTTCCCTTGGCCGCAGAAAAATACTTTTTACTGTACTTCGGTATATGTGACAATAAATCAAATCACCATCGTCATGTGCAGGGTAGGTGGATTGGCAATGCTAGTGTGGGATACCATGCCCCTTAATTAGGAAAAAAATAAAGTAAACAAAAACGAAAAAAAAGAAGCCCTACTTATTATTTTACACCTCTCTTCTCCCCTCTGTGTTTATCTGCCTTGTGTGTGTGTGTGTGTGTGTGTATAGAGGGTGGGGTGAGTTTAAGTAGTGGATCAGGACTTAGATAATTGTTAACCTGTTGTATTTGCTGCATATTTAATGATAGTTATTATTAATAAACGTAATTGTGTTGAAATTTACAAGCCTGGTGACTATAGTTATTGGGCAGCAAAGAGTCAAAGACTTTGGGTGTTTTTCTAAGAAATATTTGTTAATTTCAACAGCGTTGCGCCTCGGGTCAAGTGGGGCTGGAATGGACTGTGCACTGGCCCAGATGGATTGTAAATCTTCCGGAGTGTTTTCAGTAAGACCAAAGAAAGTTAGTTAATTTCCCAAAATGCAGTTGTGGAAACCATTTGAAAGTAGCACACTTACAAGAAAACCTGTTTTCCTTTTGCATGACATTCTGCACAGAAAGTACCTACAAATACTTTTGTCACTGACCATTTCCTGTAACTGATGTTTTTTCTCCAGGGCCTTCACTTATAGCTTTTAGGGAGGTAGGTGATTAGCCATTGTCCATGAGGGACTGTAGGCATCTCTATCTCTCTACTAGAGAGAAACAATTGGTCATATAGCTTGAGAGGCATCACTCCACATCAACCGTGGAACAGGCGAGGAGTCAGGTCCCAAGGCTGCCTCAGCCAGAACAGGAATCGAACCCACGTTGTTGGTATTATTCTAAAGCACACATTAGCCAACTGAGCTCATCAGCCCCTTACAACAATTACTATGCTTTGAAATAATCAAACATACTGAGATTTTGATACATGCAATGCAATGCTGCATCAATTCAATTGTTATTTTTTTTCTTCAGCAATTTTCTTCACTTGCCATAGGTGGCAGTGGAATAATTGACACTGTTTTGTGAATTAAATTAAACCATTTTCAAGCTGCAAGCAATTCTACTACCTTGCCAGTCCAATTTCTCTTAATATTTGAGTTTGATCAAAGGGCACACACACCAAAAACAGGCCATGACCTAACTTTGCGCTTAATTGATACTGACAGAGCTGCTGAATATTTCCAACATTTTGGGATTTTATTTCCCAATTCTTCCATGAACTTCTATTTTGCCAATTCTCACTCAAAGCGGACTCTCATTGGGAGCATTGGGACACTGCAAGGGTACTAGTGGAATTCCATTTAACCAAAAGTGTGCAATGTTGGCTGAAGGCAAGTTTATATCCCTACCTTTATTTATATGCTCATAAATGAATATTTTCCCGATTAGAAACAAAATAATTACAAATTAGGAAAATAATTCTGTCCAGCTTAGTTTATCATTCGATTCCTTCCCCCACTTAGGGCACCCACTAGTTTCTGATATAATTTCTAAGATTTTGCCTCCAATACTTTATCTGGAGTTTTATTCCACATGCTGATTACTTTTTTTGATGCTCGTCGTAAAGTTAGATTTTATTAATTTGCACGTATGTCCCTCAGACCAATCATCACCGTTTGTTATTTAAAAAACTAAATCTTAAAAAATATACATCGAAATATCAGAAAACAAGGAAACCAGATACAAAAGCACAACCGTGGCGACTGATAACAAGACCACAACTCACCCCACCCTCTTAGCTTTCCCCCCTTTCCCACACACTTGAAACAAGGAAAAGAAATAAACCCCTACCCCCCAGTTGATGCCTTAATTCACGTTAAAGAAGTTGATAAACAACTTCCACCTCAGGGTGAGCCTCTCCTGTAAGACAAAATAAATGTTTCCTAGTGCAGGAATTCAGCCAGGACACTCACCCACACCCCCGCCTTCGGCTGCTCCGGAAGTCCCGCCAGCCCAACAGAATCCGTTTCCGGGCTATCACGGAGGCATAACCAAGACATCAGGCTCTCTCCCTACCTGGACTCCCGGCTCTTCCGACACTCTGAATATCGCCACCTCCGGTCTCGGGGCCACACCTACACCCAGAATCTCGGACATGACATCTGAGAACCCCTGCCAGAACCCCCTCCACTTTGGACACGCCCAGAACATGTGGACATGATTCACAGGCCCCCATGCATACTGCCCAAACCTATGCTCCACCCTTGCAAAGAACCGCCTCATCCTCCCAACCGTCATGCGAGCCCTGTGCACTACCTTAAATTGGATGAGGCTTTACCTCACACACGACGAGGACGCGTTCACCCTCTGCAGGGTTTCCTTCCATATCCCAGCCCTCACCTCCCCACCCAACTCCTCCTCCCATTTGCGCCTGATCTCCTCCACCGCGCACCTCTCCTCTCCATCAGCTCTCCATAAATGTCTGCCACTCTCCCGGATGTCACCTTCGGACAACAGCTTATCTCGCAACATCGGAGACGACAGCCCCGGGAAGTACGGCACCTCTATCCTCACAAAGTCCCTCACCTGCAGGTACCTGAACCCATTCCCTGAGGCAACTGATATTTTTCTTCAAGCTCTTCACTCAGGATCTACATAATCCAATAAAAACTCCCCAATGGGTCCGAGATAGACAGCTGAAGATCATCTGCATACAACAAAACTGTGCTCGACCCATCCCCACTCAATCCCTCCCCAACCCCTCGATGTCCTGAGCGCCATTGCCAATGGCTCTATCGCCACGGCAAAAAGCAGCGTGGAGCGCAGGCACCCCTGCCTCATCCCCCGATTCAACTCGAAGTACCTCAAACTTGTCCTGTTCGTTTGGACGCTAGCCATCGGCGCCTTGTACAGTGGCGGAACCCAATCCACGAAGCCTTAGCCAAACCTGGACTGGCCCAGTCTCCAACTAATACACCCACTCAAGCCAATCAAAAGCCTTTTCCACATCCATTGTCAACACCACTTCTACCTCCTCCCCTTCCGAAGGCATCATAAAAACATTGAGCAACCTGCACACATTTGTTGACAGCTGTCATCACTTGACAAATCCCATCTGTTCCTCTTCTATCAGCCCCGGCACACAGTCCTCTATCCGTGATGCTAACACCTTCAGGAGCAACTTTGCATCCACGTTTAACAGCTAAATCAGGCCCACACAGGCCCTTCACTAAAATCAACAAAGTGGACGTCAGTGACACATGGGGGCAAAGCACCCCCCTCTTACACGCTACTCATTATCCATCCCCACAAGCAGGGGCTACAACTCTGCACCAAATTTCTGAAAGAACTTGGCTGGAAACCCATCAGGCCCCAGGGCCTTTCCAGCCTGCATCGAGCCGACACAGTCCATCACCTCCATGAACCCAATTGAGGCCCCCAAACCCTGAACCTTCTCCTCCCCCATCCCCACTCCCCAGGAACTCTAGCCCATCCAAGAACCGCCTCATACCCTCCTCCCCAGGCGGAGGCTCTGACACATACAGCCTTCTATAAAAGGTCTCAAATACCCCATTCACCCCTTCTGGGTCCAACACCACCATGCCTCTCTCATCCCTCACCGCTCCCATCTCTCTCATGGCTGCTTGCTTCCTCAGTTGGTGCACCAACATCCTTTCCTACATTTTCCCCATACTCATACACTGCCCCTCTGGCACTCCGCAATTGCTCTCCCGCCTTCCCTGTGGACACCAACCCAAATACCATCTTAAGCCTCTGTCACTCCTTTAATCGTCCCTCCTCTGGCGCAGCCAAGTACCTCCGGTCCACCCTCAAAATCTCACCCACTAGCCTCGCTCCTTCCTCTCGTTCTACCTTCTCCTTGTGCACCCCTTACTACAGCCTTAAGCATAGAGGCCGTGATCCACGCACCCAGTTTCGTTCAGCTCTACATAGCTTCGGATGGCCGCCCTCACCCTCTCACACACCACTTCATTCGCCAACAATCCCACGTCCAACCTCCATTGCGGCCAATGGGCCACCCCGTGCTACCCGCAAATCCACCCAGTGCAGTGTGTGGTCAGACATCACGATCGCGGAATACTCCCAATCAGTTATCACCTCCAACAGCGCCTTATCAATTACAAAAGGTCAATCCGGAGTACACCCGGCGCACATGTATGAGAACTCCTTCACCCTCGACCTCCCAAATCTCCATGTGTCTGCCCTCCCCATACGGTCCATGAATCCACTCATCTCCTTCGCCACCGCTGAAACCTTCAAGGAGCTGGGACCCGACCAGTCCAACCTCGGATCCAGAAACTTATCTTCATGACCAACCCAGAGTGGAATACCTGCCCCACCCATCCCTTCCTCAGCCTGATCTGATCTCTCAGCTTCAGGTACGTCTCCTGAAGAAACACGACATCCTTTAAGCTTTGCAAGTGTGCAAAAACAAGCACCGTTTAACGAGACCTTTCAACCCCTGCATGTTCCATGTAATCAACCGGGTCGGGGTGGTCCCCTTCGCTACCAATCAACCATAACCCTTCTTTAGCCAGCTCCCCGCAGTCCGTAGTTCGCACTCTACCGGGCCTGCCCCAACATCCCTCCCTAACCAGCTGCGCCACACCAACCACACCCACATCAGCATCCACCCCTCCACACCTCCCCATAACCAAACAAAGACGCAGTCCCCCTGCCCCAAATCATCCTCCTGACAACCCTCCACTTCACTCCAGTTAACTAGCTGAACCAGCTAGCATGGTTGCCCCTGCCCATAACTTCTGGCTACCCCCATCCCATCCTTCAACCCTCAACGCTCCAAGCCCCACATAGTGAAAAAACAAAAGGCACACTCACCCTCTCCCCTCAACCTTCACCAGTCCACCCATCCTGTGAGCCCACATTCTATACATAACACAACTCCAAAGTTCAATGTCTTCATACACCACCCAATCCATAAAGTCATGCTCCTCGTGGGCGATGTGGGAGCTCAGGGACATGCCCACTGACACTGGCTCCTTCACGTGCAAGCAGTGTGTTCAGTTGCAGGTCCTGTTAGACCGCTTGACAGCTCTGGAGCTGCAGATGGACTCACTTTGGAGCATCCACGATGCTGAGGACGTCGTCAATAGCACGTTTAGCTAGTTGGTCACACCACAGGTGAAAGTTACTGAGGGAGATAGAAAATGGGTGACCAAAAGACAGAACAAGAGTAGGAAGGCAGTGCAGGTGTCCCCTGCGGTCATCTCCCTGCAAAACAGATATACCGCTTTGCATAGTGTTGAGGGAGATGGCTCACCAGGGGAAGGCAGCAGGAGCAAGGTTCATGGCACCGTGGCTGGCTCTGCTGCGCAGCAGGGCTGGAAGAAGAATGGCAGGGCTATAGTGATAGGGGACTCAATCGTAAGGGGAATAGACAGGCGGTTCTGCGGACGCAATCGAGACTCCAGGATGGTATGTGCAAGGGTCAAGGATGTCCTGGAGGGGCTGCAGGACATTCTGGGGGTGGGGGAGGAGGGGGGGGGGGGGTGGGTAGGGTGAACAGCCAGCTGTCGTGCTGCACATAGGCACCAACGATATAGGTACAAAACGGGATGAGGTCCTACAAGCTGAATTCAGGGAGTTAGGAGTTAAACTAAAAAGTAGGACCGCAAAGGTAGTAATCTCAGGATTGCTACCAGTGCCCGGGCTAGTCAGAGTAGGAATGTCAGGATAGATAGGATGAATGCGTGACTCAAGAGATGGTGCAAGAGGGGGGGATTCAAATTCCTGGGGCATTGGAACCGGTTCTGGGGGAGGTGGAACCAGTACAAACCGTACGGTCTGCACCTGGGCAGGACTGGAACCGATGTCCTGGGGGGGATGTTTCCTAGAGCTGTTGGGGAGGGTTTAATGTGGCAGGGGGATGGGAACCGATACAGGAAGTTAGGAAGGAGTAAAACAGGGACAGAAGCAAAAGGAAGTAAGGGGGAAAGTGTAAGGCAGAGAAGCCACAGTCAAAAATCAAAAAGGGCGACAGTACAAGGTACAGTGACTGAGGGGAGCTCAGTGAATAGGCCCAGTAATATTAAAAGGAATAAAACGGGAAGTAAAAACATTAATGGTAAGCAACGCGGCAGGTTGTTACATGAAGATATGGGTTCAACGACAAGGAAAATTAGGATAAAAGTTAAGAGGAAGTATAACTTGGGAGAGGTTACTGATCGAGGTGTTAAGATTCAAAACAGAGGTAAAAAAGCCAACATAAGTGTATTTCACCTGAATGCTCATAGTATTCAGAATAAGGTAAATGAGTTGATGGCGCAAATCATCGTGAATGACTATGATTTAGTGGCCATTACTGAAACATGGTTGAAGGATGGTCACGACTGGGAGTTAAATATCCAAGGGTATCAAACTATTCGGAAGGATAGAGTGGATGATAAGGGAGGTGGTGTAGCTCTGTTATTTAAGGATGACATCCTGGCAATAGTAAGGAATGACATCGGTGCTATGGAGGATAAGGTTGAATTCATTTGGGTGGAAATCAGGAGTAGTAAAGTGAAAAAGTCACTGATAGGAGTAGTCTATAGGCCACCAAATAGTAACATTATGGTGGGGCAGGCAATAAACAAAGAAATAACTGATGCATGTAGAAATGGTACAGCAGTTATCATGGGGGATTTTAATCTACATGTCGATTGGTTTAACCAGGTCGGTCAAGGCAGCCTTGAGGAGTTTATAGAATGTATCCGCGATAGTTTCCGAGAACAGTATGTAATGGAACCTACGAGGGAACAAGCGGTCCTAGATCTTGTCCTGTGTAATGAGACAGGATTGATTCATGAAATGAAAATCGCTTGTCACGAGTAGGCTTCAATGAAGTTACTGTGAAAAGCCCCTAATCGCCACATTCCGGCGCCTGTCCGGGGAGGCTGGTACGGGAATTGAACAGTGCTGCTGGCCTGCTTGAAAAGCGAGCTATTTAGCCCAGTGAGCTAAACCAGCCCCTCATGATCTCATAGTTAGGGATCCTTTCGGAAGGAGCGATCACAACATGGTGGAATTTAAAATACAGATGGTGGGTTAGAAGGTAAAATCAAATACTCGTGTTTTGTGCTTAAACAAAGGAGATTACAATGGGATGAGAGAAGAACTAGCTAAGGTAGACTGGGAGCAAAGACTTTATGGTGGAACAGTTGAGGAACAGTGGAGAACCTTCCAAGCGATTTTTCAGTGCTCAGCAAGGGTTTATACAAAACAAAAAGGAAGGACGGTAGAAAGAGGGGAAATTGACCGTGGATATCTAAGGAAATAAGGGAGAATATCAAATTGAAGGAAAAAGCATACAAAGTGGCAAAGATTAGTGGGAGACGAGAGGACTGGGAAATCTTTAGGGGGCAACAGAAAGCTACTAAACAAGCTATAAAGAAGAGTAAAATAGATTAGGAGTGTAAACTTGCTCCGAATATAAAAACACATAGTAAAAGTTTCAACAAATACATAGAACAAAAAAGAGTGGCTGAGGTAAATATTGGTCCTTTAGAGGATAAGAAGGGAGTTTCAATAATGGGAGATGAGGAAATGGCTGACGAAATGGCTGACGAGGAAATGGTCCCGGCGGATTGGAAATTAGCAAACGTAACGCCACTGTTTAAAAAAGGAGGTAGGCAGAGGCCAGTGAGCTTAACTTTGGTAGTAGGGAAGATGCTGGAATCTATCATCAAGGAAGAAATAGCGAGGCATCTGGATAGAAATTGTCCCATTGGGCAGACGCAGCATGGGATCATAAAGGGCAGGTCGTGCCTAACTAATTTAGTGGAATTTTTTGAGGACATTACCAGTGCGGTAGATAACGGGAAGCCAATGGATGTGGTATATCTGGATTTCCAGAAAGCCTTTGACAAGGTGCCACACAAAAGGTTTCTGCATAAGATAAAGATGCATGGCATTAAAGGTAAAGTAGTAGCATGGATAGAGGATTGGTTAACTAATAGAAAGCAAAGAGTGGGGATTAATGGGTGTTTCCCTGGTTGGCAATCAGTAGCTAGTGGTGTCCCCCAGGGATCAGTGTTGGGCCCACAATTTACATAGATGATTTGGAGTTGGGGACCAATGGCAATGTTTCCAAGTTTGCAGGCGACACTAAGATGAGTGGTAAAGCAAAAAGTGCAGAGGATACTGGAAGTCTGCAGAGGGATTTGGATAGGTTAAGTGAATGGGCTAGGGTCTGGCAGATGGAATACAATGATGACAAGTGTGAGGTTATCTATTTTGGTAGGAATAACAGAAAACGGGATTATTATTTAAATAAAATATTAAAACATGCTGCTGTGCAGAGACCTGGGTGTGCTAGTGCATGAGTCGCAAAAAGTTGGTTTACAGGTGCAACAGGTGATTAAGAAGGCAAATGGAATTTTGTCCTTCATTGCTCGAGGGATGGAGTTTAAGACTAGGGAGGTTATGTTGCAACTGTATAAGGTGTTAGTGAGGCCACACCTGGAGTATTGTGTTCAGTTGTGGTCTCCTTACTTGAAAAATGATGTACTGGCACTGGAGGGTGTGCAAAGGAGATTCACTAGGTTAATCCCAGAGTTGAAGGGGTTGGATTACGAGGGGAGGTTGAGTGGACTGGGACTGTATTTGTTGGAATTTAGAAGGATGAGCGGGGATCTTATAGAAACATATAAAATTATGAAGGGAATAGATAGGATAGATGTGGGCAGGTTGTTTCCACTGGCGGGTGAAAGCAGAACTAGGGGGCATAACCTCAAAATAAGGGGAAGTAGATTTAGGACTGAGTTTAGGAGGAACTTCTTCACCCAAAGGGTTGTGAATCTATAGAATTCCTTGCCCAGTTAAGCAGTAGAGGCTCCTTCATTAAATGTTTTTAAGGTAAAGATAGATCGTTTTTTGAAGAATAAAGGGATTAAGAGTTATGGTGCTAGGGCCAGCGTTTTTTGAAGAATAAAGGGATTAAGAGTTATGGTGCTAGGGCCAGAAAGTGGAGCTGAGTCCACAAAAGATCAGCCATGATGTAATTGAATGGCGGAGCAGGTTTGAGGGGCCAGATGGCCTACTCCTGCTCCTAGTTCTTATAAAGTCCATTGCCTCCTCTGGCGAGTCAAAACAGAGATCTTGGTTCTGGTGCGTGACCCACAGATGAGCGGGGTACAGAACCCCAAACTTCACCCCCTTCTTGTAGAGGACAACCTTGATCCAATTGTAACCAGCCATCCGCTTGGCCAGCTCCACTCCCAGGTCCTGATAAATACACAGCTCGTTCTCCTCCCAGGTGCACTCCTTTGTCTGCCTCTCCCACCTCATAATATCTTCAGTGGGAAAACCATGCAGCCTCACCCCCATCGCCCTCGGCGGTTTCCTCTCTTGTGGCCTCCTCCTGAGCACCTTGTGCGCTCGGTCCACCTTGGGAGGACAGTCAAAGACTCCCTCCCCTATCAGCTTGTCCATCCATGCGACTAATCACCCCATGGCCGCCACCGGAAGTCATTAGAGTTTGTTTTGAATATTGCAGGTTATCTTTTCTATACCCTTAACAATATTACATAGTCCCGTAAAACCACGTACTTAGCGACCTGCGCTCCTTCAATACCCTCAGGCATCCCCACAATCCGGAGATTTTGCCTCCTGTAGTTCTTTTCAAGATCCTCCCAACTTCTCCCTCAGCCTTTTTCGGCTGCTTGTCACCATCCCCATCTCACCCTCCAGCAAAGTCAATCGATCCTCGTGTTCCCCCACCATCTTGTCCATCTTTTGGATTTCCAAGCTCTGAGTCTCCTGCCTCTGCTGCACGGGCTCAATCGCCACCCTAAGCGGCTCCACCACCTTAACCAGACCTTCAGAGGCCTCCTTCCTTTGCTGCTGGAACTTGTTGTGAGAAAGTCCATTAGCTGCTCTGTAGACCAATGGGTGGCAGCACTGTCTCACTACTCTCACCATCCTCTCCTGTGTTGCACCTCCATTAATGCCTCAGTAAAGCGCTGCCTCGTGCTTGGTGCACCTTGTTCAATAAGCCATAAACCAGTCCCACCAGAGGAGTATTACATTTCCTCAGTACTCATGCACCTTTTGTCATCAAACACCACACAAAACAGGTGGGGAAGTAGCAAAAAAATCCACCTCGGGCAGGAGCCGTCAAATGTGTGACCAATCAGTCCATGGCCGCCACTAGAAGTCATAAGTTTGTTTTGATGTAATATTGCAGATCAGGTTTGATGTGTTAGGCAGGTTGGTTCAATGTGGACTGCACTCGATGCAGGGAAGTTAGAAACAGACGTCTAACACCGGAGAAGATCCAACACTGTTGTATTCAACTGTAGAACTGCTATACATATTCAGCTGTGGGTCAACACTATTATGATCTGACTGGTGACCTTGTAATAGCCTGACCAGACTTACTAGCTACCGCATGGTGTTTGCACTTGCTACCTCGTGGACTCTTGACTGTCTCAGTTGCTGGGTCCCGAGAGAGCGGGAAACCTAGTGCCCTCTGGCTTTATAGTGGTAGTGTCCTGTCTGGTGATTGGCTGTACGGTGTTGTATGCTTACTGGTCATCCTATGTGTCAATCACTGCCTGTCTGCATCTCATTATATACATGAGTGGATATTATGGCATCACTTTTTTTTTTAGTTAAATAAATACTGAGGTATGTGTACATATATATATATATATATATATATGCCTGACTATATACAAACGGTGCTTGAACAAACGTATATACATTGGAAGGTGTCGATAGTGCAGATACATGGCAAACAAAGCAATATTTACAAAGGTTAAATCGATGAATTCAGTCACAAAATTTACAAAAGTTCAGTCGACAGATTCAGTCTTTGTGGTGGGCGACTAAGTCTTCTCAATTGCCGCAGAGGTGAATCAGGAGCCGCCTGCAAGTTGAATAGGTAGGATCGCTGCCATCGCGCTGGTCGCGTGGGCCGGCAGAATCGCTGGCAGATCGGTGGAAGAATGCTTGGTCGGGCCTGGATGGTGTTGAGGTCGGATTGTGAGTTGAGGTTCGCAGGCGTGCCGGTGTCCAGTTTAAATCGGATACGAGCCTTGTTAACTGTGAGGACAGCACACCATTCGTTGTCTGGATCCACACTGAGGATCGAGAGGTGTGGTGTAGGCCAGGTCATGTGTAGTTATGATGCCCACCCGATATGGAGACTTGAGGCAGTCAGCATCAGGGTCCGTGGGCTGTCGGGATCGGAATCTGGCATGCCTTGCTGGATTGAGCCGACACTTCTGCGTCGCAGCTGGGATCGCTGGCTGCTGAGTAGTGGAGCAGATCTGCAAAGGGCTGCGTAGTGGCCAAGCTTGCCACTCTGGAGACATCGGCGTCCTTTTGCCGGACATTGCCGCTTTAAGTGGGCGGAGCCACAATTCGGACACGTCATGACGCTGACGTCAGCGCGTTCCATGCGCCATCGCACATGCGCAGTGCGGTCGACGTACGCACCTGTGCAGTCGGGTTGTCGGTCTCGTCGTCCACTCGGTCGTGGCACGCATGCGCAGGGACCCGGGAAAAGAGCGCAAAACGGCCATTCTCCTCGATGCTCAGGCCTTTCATCTGTGCAATGGCCTGCACCTTTCTGCCTCATGGGAGGCCAGCTTTGCAGTTTCTGCCATCCTGATGTGGGAGTAACGATTCTTGGCATGCTCATGGACAACGCACGTCTCAATAGCGACAGACAGGGTCAACTGTTTGATTTTAAGGAGCTGCTGCCACAGGGAGTCGGAATGGACCCTGAAAACGATCTGATCCGGAATCATGGAATCAGCCGTTGAGTCATAGTTACATGACTGCGCTAGGATGCGGAGATGGGTCAAGGAGTGAAAAGGCTCATCCTTACCCTGAAGCCTCTGCTGGAAGATGTACCGTTCAAAGCTCTCATTCACCTCAATGTTGCAGTGGCTGTTGAACTTCAGCAGGACTGTTTTGAATTTTGTTTTGTCTTTGCCGTCGGCGAACGTAAGGGAGTTGTAGATATGGATGGCGTGATCCCCCGCAGTGGAGAGAAATAGCGCGATCATCCTGGCATCCGATGCTGCCGAGGTCGGAGGCCTCGATGTACAAGAGGAACTTTTGCTTGAAGATTTTCCAGTTGGCGCCGAGGTTGCCGGAGATGCGGAGGAGGCTGGATGGCTGCTTGCTGGTCAATGCTGATTCACTCGAGGTAGGTCCGTCAAGATCAGTAACACTCTGGTATCATGATGTGTTAGGCAGGTTGGTTCGATGTGGACTGCACTCGATGCAGGGAAGCTAGAAACAGACATCTAACACTGGAGACAATCCAACACTGTTTTATTCAACTATAGAACTGCTATACATATTCAGCTGTGGGTCGACACTATACTGATCTGACTGGTGACCTTGTAGTAGCCTGACCAGACTTACTAGCTACCGCATGGTGTTTGCACTTGCTCGCTCATGGACTCTGACTGTCTGTTTTGCTGGGTCCCGAGAGAGCGGGAAACCTAGTGCCCTCTGGTTTTATAGTGGTAGTGTCCTGTCTGGTGATTGGCTGTACTGTGTTGTATGCTTACTGGTCATCCTATGTGTCAATCACTGCCTGTCTGCATCTCATTATATACATGAGTGGATATTATGACAAGGTTTTCCTACACCCATAACAATATTACATAGCCCTATAAAATCAATAATACCTTACATTTATATTCACCTCTAACCTAGAAAAGATGCTTCAAAGGGCTTGGCAGAGAAATAATCAAAAAAAACCATCAGGTGGGTTTAGCAAACACTTTGGTCTTTAAAGACAATAATAAAGGAGTGGCTGAAGTGATAGATGAAGGAAAATTCAGGAATCCAGGTGACTACAGGCATGGACACCAATGCTGGGCAAGGGTTGGGCTACAGTTAAAGGATTGAAGAGGTCACTTGGATGGAGGGGGTTTCTTGCAATAATGAGGACCAAGTTGATGAAGGTATTTAAACACAAGAATGAGAATTTAAAATTTGAGCTTATGAGGGTTTGGAGGCTCTGGAGTCAATGTAGTTCATCAAGGACGAGGGGCTGAATTTTTTAAAATTCATTTACAGGATGTGATGGTTAGGTCAGCATTTATTGCCCATCCCTAGCTGCCCTTCAGAAGGGGGTGTTGAGTTGTGTTCTTGAACTGTTGCAGTCCTTGAGGTGCAGGTAAACCTTCTGTGCTGTTAGGGAAGGTGTTCCAGGATTTTGACCCAGCGACAAAGAAGGAGCGGTGATGTTTAGCACAGGGCTAAATCGCTGGCTTTGAATGCAGATGGAGTGTTGGCAAGTCCACTACTGTTGCAGGCAGGACATTTTATGCCCTTAATACTCTCTGAGTAAAGAATCTACCTCTGATATCTGTCCTATATATAATTCCCATTGACTTGTTTAGTTAGGGCTCCTTGATGCCATACTCGGTCAAATACTGCCTTGATGTCAAGGGCAGTTACTCTCACCTCACCTCTGGCATTCAGCTTGTTTATCCATATTTGAACCAAGGGGACACAAAGGGAGAATTCAGAATGTCCAATTCACCTAATAGCACGTCTTTCGGGACTTGTAAGAGGTTATGGAGGGAAGACCTTACGAGGATTTTTCCTCGGATGGTGATGTCCAGCACAAGGGGACATAGCTTTAAATTGAGGGGAGATAGATATAGGACAGATGTCAGAGGTATGTTCTTTACTCGAAGAGTAGCAAGGGCATGGAATACCCTGCCTGCAACAGTAGTGGACTCGCCAACACCAAACGCATTCAAATGGTCATTGGATAGGCATTATGGACGAAAAGGGAATAGTGTAGATGGGCTTTAGAGGGGTTTCACTGGTCGGCGCAACATCGAGGGCCTGTACTGCGCTGTAATGTTCTATGAAACCCGGAGGAAACCCACAGACACCGGGAGAACATGCGGACTCCGCAGTGACCCAAGCCAGGAATCGAACCCGGGTCCCTGGTGCTGTGAAGCCACAATGCTAACCACTGTGCTGCCACCCTAAAAGTTCCTTTGCCCTATATGCCTTACCTAACAAAAAGCTCTGTAGTTTGGCATTGCCCGCAGCTGTTTGTCGAGTTCGGAGTGTGAAAACTGGCCATTTGACCCAAGTGGACGGTGTAAACCTGTGTTTATATTCCACACTAGCTTCCTCCCACCCGACTCCATCTATTCGGTTCTCCTCCATGGGCGGATTGAGGTGACTTTGTGAAGTGTGGCTGACGGTAATGTGTAGATAACCCCCTCATTCTGACGTAACCCAACCCGCTGCCTTCTCCACTCAACTGGTTTTTAAAACTTTTTTTAAAAAATCACAAACAGTCCTGGAGTGTGTCTTCAGCTCAGAGAATGGGACATCCCGTCTATTTTATGTAGTTGGTACGAGTACAGAAAGTACAGGGGCTGCACATTTGGTTGGATTTTTTTTTTGAGGGTGATAACAATCAAGGAAACGCAAAGGATTCAGAAAGGCTGGAAGTGGCGAGAGAGCGATCACCACAGCCCCCCCGCCGCCGGAGACAGGCCGATTGGAGGCCAGAGGGAGAGGATTTGACCGGGAGCGGAGCGCACCCCCGCCCTACCTACCTACCACTACAGCCAAACCGATCGAACAAACAGGAAACGGCAAGCTGGTTACCGAACCGGGGGGGGAATCAGCGACGATGGCGGCACAGACGGAGGAGTCCATGTTCCACAGAGCGCAGTGCCGGCGCTTCGAGGGGCTGACGGAAGGTCAGAGCGACGCCCGCCCGCGAGCCCCCAACCGCGCTCGCGAACCCCCCCAAACGGCCACGCGCGCTCCCCCCCCAACCGCCACCCGCGCTCGCCCTCAACCGCCACGCGCGCTCGCCCCCAACCGCGCTCGCGAGCCCCGCTCAGACTCCTCTTCCCGCCCCGGGTGTTGTCCGTTCGGGGGAAGGTTTCCTCACCGGGGTGGGCGCAGCGGCGGCGGCCGTGTGAGTGCTCGAGCATAGATTCTGTCTTCATCTCTCTCACACAAACACACACACAGAGGAGTTCCACTCGGGATAAACATGCCGGCCGACAAAAGTCGTTGACGAGCAGCTGAAAGGTGTCTCCGGGTGAGGGGGCCGGCGGGCAGCTGTCACTGGGCACGGCCCAGGCCAGTCAATGCCGGCGTCTGAACAGGTAGAGTTCCCCGCAGCCGG